>NC_090928.1:934354002-934657033 GCF_040938575.1 Ambystoma mexicanum | reverse complement strand
TAATCAGACCTTTTCTGTCACTCAGGCCAGTAGTTGCTCTCCTTCAATCCCTCTTTAATTTGTTGTACCCCAGTTATCTGTCTTTGGTCCTCTTCACCTCCCTCTCCCTCTATTATTGCATCATTCAGCTTCTCATTCCACCCCTTTGCTGATGAATCTCATATCATTGTCTCATTCTTTGCTTTTTCTAACACTTTTCTCTCCTCTCTTTCTGCCTGCCTTCTTGAAATACAAGCCTGGATGCATTCTAGCTTTCTTCATCTTAACACCAACCCCTCGTCTATCCCCCTGCTCTTCTTTGCATTTCTTCTTCTGCTCATAATCTTGGTGCTCTATTAGACCATTTTCTCTCTTTTTGTTCGCACATCTCAAATGTATCTCACTCCTGTCATTTTCACTTGTTTCAAATCCGCAAAATGCATCCCTTTCTTTCTCTCAATGCCACTAAATTTCTTTTCTCTGCTTTTATCCTATCCCATCTTGACTGCAGGTTTGCTCTACTCGTAGGCCTTGTTGCTTACCACCTTGCCCCCCTGTGGTCTATATTTAAATTTACAATCTATGATATGATATGAAATTATATGATATGTTATGGCATTTATAACGCACGTATACACAAGTGTTTCTTTGCACTCTTCAGTCTCCTTCCCTTTTCCTCTATCTCTTACTCATTTCTCCCTCTATCCAGGTTCTCTTTCAAGTCATGTCTCCTCTTTCATTTGTTTGCTATCTTATTTCAATGCGTTCACGGTTTAGCTCCTCTTTTTCTCTCTTCTCTTGTGTCCCTCTACTGAACTCCCTGTCTCTTACGCTCAGTGACAATTTCTTCTTGGTTTTCCTAAGGCGCCTTCGGCTAGTCTCGCTTCCATTCAATTTCCCTCCTAGCACTGATGCACTGGAATTCTCTTCCTCCATTCAATCCTTTCCCACCCTTCAATGTTTTCACTCTCGCTTAAAGAGTTTTTTTAATATCTTCTTTAGCCGAGTGTAAACTGTTATATTGTTATCCTCATGTTTTTCCTATTCTCTAATCTTGTACATCACTTTGGTGAAAGTGCTTTGCTAATAAATAAATACAAATAAAGGGAAATCAGTATTAGGACATACTGGGCCTGATTTACACACGCATTTTCCTACTGGAAAACCCCATTCAAAAATGCTTTGTAAATCAGGCCCACTGTGTTATTCAGTCTTCTGATAACTGACTGCTTATTTTTCACTTTGGCACCATTATGCTACTTTGTAAAACTAATCCAGTTAATGAGTCGTTAGTCCTTCTCCACAGTTAAGTATAAATCAATGGCAGGACTCTTACAATAAGGGGAATTGATTTGTGAAGTGTTTTGGAATTTTCTTTGTTTTAAGTACTCAATATTTCATCCGTAAAACAAATGTGCATGTTTTATTTGTTAAGTCTATTTGACCTTTCCAAGTGAAAGGAAATGTACTTTTTTACATTCTGATTTGAGTTAATCTTAACATGTTTATTTAGTGCTATTGACTATTGATTTTGTCTCACTCAGAATGTTCCAAACTGTTAAATGTTAAATTTAACTTGGAGGATTTCTTATTAGACCTGTCATTACTGAGAGTTACATGTTGCTGTGCTTGTGACTCATGTGATCACTACTCGGTTTACCCTGGGCACGATGTAATGCTTAAGCCACTCCCCACTTACATCCCACCTCTTTATGAAGTCCATAGATTTTCTGTGCTTAAGTATTTTATTAAGAACATTAAGTACATAAGGTTTACATAGCACGCAATACAGCATCTGGGATAGTGTAAAAGTCACACTCGGCTATAGTACGACAATTCATTAACGATACATTTGAGCAACAATGCAACCTTATATAAGTGTACTCTATTCTAATGCATAGAATGCAGTATTTAATAAGCTAATAGTTATATAACTTATTTGTAAAGTAAGACATAGTGAAGTCCACATATTTTCTAAATGTGCACTTGGACGCTCTGAAATGCACAGGCCACACACACTGAAGATTTAAGAAAATCAGTTTATGTCATCAATGTACAATGACTGCATACACTTACAGATATGCACTGTGACATGCATCGTCTATGCATATGCCGATTGCACATTTTTGAAAATCATCTAACGGGCCAAAATGATGAAGAATGAATCACATATGTTAGCGTTTATACATGTAAATTCTTGATTTTGTGAAACAATTCAATAAGGTTCCAAGTTGAAGTACAACACAAGGACATGGGATTTAGTAAAAACATCCCATAATTATTACATATATCAGAAAACATGACTTTGTGTTCCTGTTTTTCTATTATTAAATTAATTGATAAAGACAATCCTAAAACAAATAACCCCAGAGCATCCAGACGCCGCTCTTTCGTCCTCTCTAGGAGGCACTCAACCAAGCCTGTATTATTCCGAGGTGAATAGGGAACTAAAGCAAACAGTGTGTCTGCAGACTGTCACCTCCAAAATGCACTTTGAACACCAGGGAGTACTTCTTGTTTTTCTATGCCCTGCTATCTAACTTTCGAGACTTCGGCGATCTGGGTGTGAGTGAAAGCTGTCAGAATGTTGAGTCTGAACCACCCTTGAGCTGACAGACTGGTGCTTCCATACAATAGAAAATCACGGCGTATAAAGCCCACACCGCTGGGATGTAAATTGAGCTTACGAAAAAATGTGAATAAACAAACAGAAGACCCAGCATCGCCAGGCACGGCCATTTTTGGGAACGGTCATCCTGCACTAATACGCAGAAGTTATCGCATTACAAATAATGGCTCCACAATTCACACGAACAAGTCTGATTCCCATACAGAGCTTTGTTTATATGAGAGGTAAAGAGAACCTGCGACCAATGCATACATAACGTGTTTGTCTAAAAGCACAAGCCCTACAGCAGCTGAAGACCCCCTTTTTAGCACTAAGAGAAAGAAGACCTTGCATATAGCAATAATACAAGGAAACGCTGCAGCTGCCTAGGGTTTGCCCCCTCTTGTTAGAACAAAACGATCCTCAGTCTGTGAAATCTAAAAACACAGCACTTTTGCATGAAGATATGTTTCTGCATGTTCAGAGTAAGAGTAATTATTAAAGGTTGCCACCTTTTATAAATTCAAGGATGTTGATTTCCAAGCAGCAATTTTTAAAACACTCTCTGGTCCATAACCTACAATTAGTGTTCTATTTTGCAACAAATTAAGGGGCTCATTGTGAGATTTGCAGGGTTTCCCTGGTTTCCCTGGTTACTCTTAAAGCCATTGTGATATAATTACCTAGATTATGGTAAGTGATACACCAGAGTTATGGCCTCAATCCAAGTTCAGCAGTGTTTAAGTCCGTTACTGCCACTTCTTCGACATTAATGGAATTGTCACCACTTTTATCACACTGCCGAATTCCGCTAAATTGGAAGACACATTGATATCAAAAAGTTGGAGGTAAATACAACACTTTAACACCAATTAGAGAGAGAATTTCCATCCGTAATTTCTGATCACTGTAAATCAACCCAAAATCTCCATGGAGTCCTTTGCACTCCAAAAATGGGGATTAATACTTCCATACAACCACTCGTAATCCCACGGCAATGACACGGACCGAATAGCGGTAACGGTAAATGATTTTGGTGGTAAACTGGTAGATTTACTACCAATTTAGCACAAAACTCATAATGAGTCCCAGGCGTCCATAGGACTACATTGGCAATTTCCAGGGTTCACCACAGGTGCCAACTCGGCCATGGGTCAATCTTACATTTTTTAGACGTAAAGTGGAGGCAATACCTCTGCAGGAGATACCTCCCATGCTGGAGGTATCACCTCGGTTTTAAGTGAAAAAGTCGTTTTGTTCAGACCGAAACATAAAAAGGTTGATTTAGAAAGACTGAAAAAATCGATAGTTCAGTCTTTCTAAATCGATCCTAAAACCCCTCACCCACCTGAAACTCAATTTCCAGTCACCCACTCCAGCCCCCCACCCGAATTTACCTTGCTGCTTCGACACTGTTCTCCTCTCTGTGCGCAGCTATTTTGGAAATGAGAGCTGCTACCTGAGACCGACACGAGAGTGCGCAGGGGCTGATAGGCGGGTCGGGCGAGGGACGTCGAAGTAAGGTAAGTGTTTGGTGGGGTGTGTGAACATCTATTTGAGGGAGAAGTGTGTGAACGGATGTAGTGGGAAAGGGAGGGGGCGGGGTGCGAGTTAAAATCTAATGAGTGGTGTGAGTGTGTGAAGGGAAATTGTGGTGCCAGAAAAGTGGGTTCGGTGGGGGTTAAACCCCCGAATACCTTAAAAACCGAGGGCACAGAAGGGATAGGGGCCCGATGTAATATTACAACATTTTGAAAGTGACATGAAAATGACCAAAATAAATCAGTCTTTTTCGTGTTCGGCCTTCAAAATGCAGTAATATCACATTGAACCATCACCTCCACTTCACCAGCAACCTCATAGCTCAGTGGTGCAGTAATAGTAGAAGTCAAATCATTCTCAACACTTAGAAATTGTCTGTCAGACTTATTCTCAATTTCTTGTGGGGTTCGTGAGGACTCGTCGTTCTCCCCATTGCTTTTAAATATTTACATTAAAATGTTTGTAGCCATCTTCTTTGAGTTTCAGCTTCAGTATCATGCCTAGGTGTAGGATACAAAGATGTATTTGTGAACTGATAATGCCACAGATATAACCCAAGACATAGTTTAATGTATGGCGAAAGTAAACATCTGGATCATTGCTAACAAGCTACAATTGAATCCCTCCAAAACATAGAGTTTTATTTTCGGACCCAAACATCTAGTCACAAATCCATCACATATTACACCTTCTCATTCCTTATTAGAAATTCCAGCCTCGTTTGTTCACTCAATCAAAAATCTTGGCTGCTATTGGCAATCAGATCAAAGTTGTGGTAAACAGGTTAGTGAGCTTGTTAAATCCATCTTTTACCGAATTCGTCTGCTACATTCTGCCTTTACCTTTGCTCCAGCCACAGATCGCTCTACTGTGTTTAGGGCCGTGGTCAATTCCAAGCGGGACTATGCCAATGCCATTTTAGTGGGTAACCTACATTGACACCTGGCTCATCTGCATGCTGCAGCAAATGCGGCTGTCAGACTTAATTAGCACCTATCAAAATATGCATCCATTTTTCATTATTGAAGCTCCCTCTTTCACTGCATGATGAGCAGAGAATAGTGTTTAGAATCCTTTGTCTTACTTTCAAATATGTGCATCGACAACCAACAGGTTATCTTTCTAAAAGAATTTGTCCCTACCGACAAAAGCAAGATCTTCGACCCACTCAGAATCATTTGTTAGTAATTCCAACTTCACATCGACCCACTCCGAATCATTTGTTAGTAATTCCAACTTCACATTAAGCACCTCGAAGAGACCAAGGTTTTGCTGTCCTGTCATCTCGCCTCTAGAATTCCCTCCCCATTAGTCCATGAAGAGCAGAATCTTTGACTCTTTTCAGGAAAAGCCTCGAAACCCACCTATTTAAATAGTTATTCTCTTTGCTTTCTTCCTGTGCCTTTTTGTGCCCAGATGCAGATGTTTCTATTCAGTTTCCTTGCACAATTTCAATATTTTAAAATCAATATCACCTATGCCGCTAACCAGCCATGGCATGGACCCACCAGATGCAGGCTCAAGCCCACTACCTCCCACGAATGACCACCACCACAAGCCAAGAAGCATCCCTTTCTGGTGGTGATACACCACCTCACCATCCCCGGGGCTGCACAACCCCAGTTTCTATTCCATGGAGTGGAGCTTCTGGGGGCAGAGGTGCCCAGGAGGTATACACTAATCTCCAGTCACAGCTCAGCCCCCACTGGTGTTATCATGGGCTAAGGCCTGGTCCAATATTGCCTAAAGTGCCGGAATGGTTAGGGTATACCTGCACTAAGCCAGGGAGGTAGAGAAGTGCTGTGATGTTCTTTGGTGGCTTGCTTGACAGAAGGCACAGAATATCCTTCAGGTGGGGCTCAAGAGACCACTGTAACAGCTTACTGGAGCTTGGCATTATCCCGAGCGGTAGCCCTAGGGAATTCCCAAGGGTTGTTGGAGTTGGAGGCAGCCCTACCTGGGCCTGCTAATTGCAAATTTGTTTGCATTATCATTCCGCATAGCGCTCATAGTCCAAATGTGTATCCCGGCTGTTACTGTTATGCTGACTGTCTGCTGCATGGGGATACATGCACAACTCCTAAAGGAAACTTGGTAGCACATGAACCCTTTTCCATTCACGTCTTCTTTCAGATTACATGTAACGGGAGTGTCATGCCCCCTTGTATTGGCAGGTGGCATATAGACTGCCATCCTATGGTCGTTCCACTAAAAACTGCCTGTATGGTGCCTGTATGGGGGTCAGTTGTGTGTGGACAGTGAACATGTATTGTTTGCCTGTGTCCTCTGCACACATGTGTGACCATTGTCAGTGATACATGTTAAGACGGATTTCTGAACTCTGTCCTGGTGGCGCAGAGGTTCAGAAGGCCAACCTAATTACTTGGAACAGGGTAACCTCTGGACAAGCCAGACCAATCAAGGTAGCGATCGCGGCGGTCAAGACTAGGTCTCAAGAGGGGTGAGGGTGACTGAAAGCCCGCAATGAGCACACAAAGCAAGAGCGCTTACAAACTACTCCAAACAGTTGTTTATATCAAAAATAGATACACATTTATTATAAGGCCTTGAAACTAATAACCACAGTAAAAGCAGCAATATACAACGATATTAAACCAACACATACACTATCCACCCAATATATATACAGAATACACAGTTTCACAGCATTAGCAGCACGAAATATGTTATCCACCTGCAGGGGAAGGAAAACAGGCAGTGCGAACCAATGCGTGTGATATGTCCGCCTTCTGAGGCCCCTAACTAGATGGTAGTCCAATCCCTACGAAGAGTGGAGCCTAGCGCTCAAAAGTACCTGCACACGCCGGTGCCAATGGGCAGAAGGTGAAGCTCTTCGGAGGACGTTGAACAGCTCTGTAGGGAGCTCTAATGAAGGAGAACACGGTCCGCGACTCTAGCGCAGCCTCCACTGTGAGGCAGAAGCAGGGCGCGAGTACGGACAAGGGGTGCTGTATTTACAGCGGGGAAAAGCAAGAGGCACTGCAGGAGGGCGACCAGATCCTAGCTAATCTACTCACCGGTCCCCGAAGCAAGCAGGCCCGAGCTCCTCCTCGATAGATGCAGCTTCTGGCAGGTTCTGAAGAGCAGGGAACGTCTCGTCGTCGTGCAGAGTAAAAAGACGTCCCGATCGAAGAAACAAGCACAGTTTTTGTCGCCACAGCAGGGCAACGGAACGGCCGGGTGTATTCAAGCCAAACGAGCACTGCTCACCTCTAGCTTAGGACTGCTAAGCAAACGAAGCGTGTGAGCATGCCCCGGACTCAGAATACCACCCAACCTGTCGGCGATTACAGAGCAGGCCTCCTTAGTAAGCTGGTCAGTCAACTGGATGGCCCAGAGACACTTCCGAAGGCTTACAGCAGGAGTTGATGAAGGTGCCGGGAATAGCTGGTCCTGCTATTCCAATAGGTCGAAGCGCCAGTACAGGCCTTCTTGTTCGATCTTAGGTGGAAAGGGCTTCACCGGACGACAGCAATGAGGAGCAGAAGTTCTTCAGGGGGTCACCAGCGATTCCTCGGTCCAGCCTCGTGTTCGCAGGATACTTGGCTCCTGTATCCCTGGGTTCGTAAGAACTCAGGAGATCGACATGGTAGTGGTGTTTCCAGCTCCCTCTTATCCACGGTTCCCTTCGCGCCAAAACGGAGGGGAGCCAATGGGAGATCCGCTCATCAACACACATACCATACGTGGACCAATCACGGACCACAGTGGTCCCAGGCATTCACACCACCCTAGACTCTCTGGCACCCAGGATGTGTATTGGGACCAGACAGCCCAGCCCACATCCTGGGGGCACTCAAACGACATGTAGAAGCCCGCGAACGCAACCGTGTTTCGCGGGAAACTACATGCCCAAATAAGGAAGGCCCCGGGTCGCCTGACCCGGGGGAAGGTAAAGGGAGCAAGACGGACAGTGGACTAGACAAAGGAGCCTCGTGGTCCGGCCATTTTGTGTAGCCGGGCCACCCTTTTGTGTTCGCGGCAAAAACGTGCTCAGAACGGCAAAAGGAGCTCAAAATAAACCAAATGATCGCTGCCACCAGCCCAGTCCCTGAATGACTTGCACCGATCCAAAAACCATCCTATAAGAGTGTCTAGGGTCTGTAGAAGGCTAGAGACCCAAGAGAGCTGTAACTTAGCTTACAGTGCCCTCTTGTGTCGTGTTGCACTAAAATGGCGACACGATAAAAGAAACTACGGGAAACAGCGTTCCCCGGTACTGACTGTCTTAAGGGCATGTCAGTTTCCCCGTAAGAAAGGAGCGAAAGCCCAGAGGAGTACAGCAGAAGGCTGCACTTCTCTGGCAAAGTCAAGAAAACAGGTTGAAAACAATAGCAAAAAGTTTAGGGGTTGCCACATGGAAGGAAAGTTCCCTACAATAACGAAATCTTTCCTAACACTCGCCCCTCCCAGACTATGGACAGGGGGAACTAATCCACCCCTGGATGAGTCTCTTGTTCAGGTCGGTAAAACATTCTGGACAACCCATCAGCATTGCTATGTTGGACACCTGGCCTATGCTCAATAGTGAAGTCGAAGCCTTGTAGACTTATGGACCACCTAAGCAACTTTGGATTCTCCCCCTTCATGTTCATTAGCCACTTTAACGGCTTATGGTCAGTCTGCACAGTGAAGTGGGTCCCATAGAGGTAGGGCCGCAGCTTCCTTAGGGCCCACACAACAGAGAAACATTCTTTCTCTACCGTGGACCATCTGAGCTCTCTGTCCTTAAGCTGGCGACTAATAAAACCGATAGGGTGTTCCTTACCCTTCTCATCTACTTGTGATAGTACAGCTCCTATCCCAGTGTCAGAGGCATCCGTCTGCACGATAAAAGGTCTTTGATAATCAGGGGCCCTGAGCACAGGGGCCTGGCACAAGGAGTCTTTCAAGCCATTGAAGGCCTTCTCACACTCGTCAGTCCAAGTTACCTTCTTGGGTTTCTTCGGAGTTGTGAGGGCAGTCAGAGGAGCAGCTATGGTGCCATAGTCTGCCACAAAATTGCGGTAATAACCCGTGAGTCCTAAGAAGGCTCTCACTTGGGTTTGCGTAGTGGGGGTAGGCCAGTCTTGTACCGCTGGTACCTTACTGGATAGAGGCTGTCTCCTCCCTCCACCTACTTCATGTCCAAGGTAAACCACTGAGCCTTGTCCATTTTGGTGAGGGGCCACTGGGACACCCTCAGAAGAGCTAACTGAAGGACTGCTTGGGAACAGGTCGGGGAGAGGTTCAGACTCCTCTCCCACAACGTCTGAAGCCAGTAGCAGTGCTGCGATTTCGACGCTTGGGCCGAAAGCCTTCAGCCTATTCACGTGAAACACTTTTAGAGCCTGTCCAGGCCTTCCAAGGTCCACTGAATAGCTAACCTCACCCAGGGGCTCCACCACTGGGCAAGGGCCTGACCATTTGTCCTGTAAAGCTCGAGGCCTTATGAGATTCATGATCAGGACTTGCTGACCAAGTGTAAAGTTGATGAGGGAAGCTTTCTGGTCGTACCAATGTTTCACCAGCGCTTGCCCTGCCTTCAATTTATCACTGGCCAAGCCCATCAGAAGTACCATCCGTTTTCTGAGCCCTAGCACATAATCAACTACATTGGTAGTAACAGGGGGAGTGGGCATCTCCCATCCCTCCTTGACAATGGCTAAGGGTCCCCGTACGGGATGACCGAACAGAAGTTCGAAGGGGCTGAAGCCAACACCCTCCTGTGGTACCTCTCGGTAGGCAAACGGTAAGCATGAAACAAGAAGATCCCATTTTCTTCTCTGAGGCTCCTCCAGAGCCCCAATCATGCTTTTTAACGTCCTGTTAAGACGCCCCCCCAGACCATCGGTCTGGGGGCGGTATGCAGAAGAGAACCTGTAGGTGACCCCACATTCTTTCCACATAGCCTGCCTATACTTCGACATAAAGTTGCTGCCATGATCCGACACAACTTCTTTAGGGAAGCCAACCCTAGTAAACATGCCGAGTAAAGCTTCTGCAACTGGCTTGGCAGTTACAGTTGTAAATGGGACGGCCTCAGGATACCTGGTTGCATGGTCGACCAGCACCAGGATAAACCTATTGCCTGAGGATGTTTGCGGGTCAAGGGGACCAACCATGTCGATCCCTACCCTTTCAAATGGTACCCCCACAACTGGGAGCGGTACCAACGGAGCTTGGATTGTCGCGCCAACCTTACCAGACAACTGGCAGGAGGCACAACTCCTGCAGTGACTTTCTACTTGCACCCCCATCTTGGGCCAGTAGAAGTGCATGGATAACCTTTGCTTGGTCCTCCTCATACCAAGGTGACCAGCAAGGTGAACGACATGCGCCAACTGCAGGAGGAAGGGCCTAACAGCAAGGGAAACCACCAACCTCCTATGGTCTCCTTCTGTAGACTCTGTGGGCTCACTATAAAGGAGTCCACCTTCCTGGTAAATCCTTTGCAACCCAGGAGGTTCACCCTCAAGCTGGGAGCAGGCCTGTCTCCTTAGGCCTTCCAGAGATGGGCACTCACGTTGGCCCTTACTGAAGTCGTCCCTATCAGGACCTCCTTCAACTAACAAGTCTTTTAGTTCAGGATGGTCGTTGGGGTCGAACACTTCAGGCATCGCCACCTCCTCGTCAGGCTCGGGCGATTGACCAACTCCCTCCACCGCAGTGGTAGGCGAGCTCGGGGGAATATTCTCTTTCCCCCGTCGGGACTTGTTGACTCCTTTCGCCTTGGGTTTCCCCTTCGGCTGGGGCGGCGTATTGGACTTGGCCAATGCTGCCCGTGCTTGAGACCGTGTGTAGGGTCTTTCAGCAGTGTCTCCTACGAGCCCTAGAGCTCTGAGATCATTGCCCAACAAGACCTTTCCCGGGACGTTTCTCTGAATGCTCACTGGAATCCTAACTGCTGTACCATTTAAAGTTAGATTAACAGGGATCACGGGAAACATACGGAGGGGGCCGTCAGCCAACTTAGTGGGCATCAGAGGAGCTCTGGCAACTTCCTCTGAGTCTACCAAGGTAGAATCCACTACAGTTCGACTGCACCCACTATCCCTAAGAGCTGGAGTATCCACTCCATTGATCAGCACACTGTCTTTAAAGTAGTGCTTGGTATTATCCGGAATCCTAGCATACGCCTCTGCGACTTTAGGCTCCCAGGAACCCAGGGACACTAAAACTACCTCCGCCTCTATTCCGCTGGGAAATGAGTCTGAGGAGAAGGATGCTCCTGTAATCTCTTCTTCCTCGTAGGAGGAGAAGGCCAGATTAGCGGAGTGGACCCCCAAAGGTCTAACCTTACAACGGGGATCCCCCTTCACATGGTCAGTTGCTCCACAAGAAAAACAAGCCCCATTGGGTCTGTTTACGTAGGGAGGCTTATTATAACCAGAGTTCTGTTTCGGAGGCGAACCTCCACTACCCTGTGAGTTCTCGGATGGCTTACCCTTATTTTTCTTTTTGTGGCCCTTATGGGAAGAAGATTTAGCAGATTCCCCACCCTCCACATCTTTGGACTTTTTCCCTTCCTCCTGCTTACCAGGATGAGTTTTGTCCTTATGGGACACTCGATGTGACACCCATAAATCTGCTGCAATGGCCAGCTTCTTAGGATCTATCTCCTTCGAATCGGCCAAATGCTGCTTAAGCTCCGGGGAAGAAGAAGCAAAAATGTGTTCCAGCATGACCAGATTGATCATGCCTTCGAAGGTAGAAACCTTATAACCTTCAACCCAGCCAGTCAAGTTTTTCAGGGACTCAGCTACATACGACACCCAAGTACCACCTTCCTTTTTCTTATACTCTCTAAACCTTTTCAAATATTGGGTCGGAGTCTTCCCAAACTTTAAAATGAGAGTCTGCTTCAACATTGCAAAATCAGCGCGCTCAGCCTTCGACATTTCCATAATGGCACTGCAACCAGAATGGGGCAGTCTGCTGAGTAACCATGCAATCTTATCCGCATTATCAACCTCTTGAACCTCGCATGCATACTCAAACGCATTTAACCAGTCCATAATGTCATTTCGTTCCTCATACACACTGAGCAGATCTTTTGGAAACCGTGGATGAGAGGAAGCCCCAGAACCATGTCCAGGACCCTTGGACCCATTTGCGAACTGAAGCTTGGCCAGTTCCAACTGGTGATCCCTGTCTTTTTGTTTTTCTGCCTGGTCGATTTTCAGTTTGGCTATGCTGAATTCAAGCTCCTGCTGCCTAAACCGCAGCTCTTGCTTCTTGAATTCAAGCATAGCCTCCCCATCAACACTGGCAGAGGAAACATTAGACATTACATCCTCCCTGTCCTCGTGGTCGTGATGGATCAGTGCAGCGGCAGAACCGTCGGTTCTGCCAGTGAGAGCAGCCCCACCACCTTCTGCACTGTCCTCGGAAGTTATAGCGTCAAGCTGCGCTTCTTGCCACGCCACGATTCTCTGGATCATTTCCAATTTAGTGCCTTGAGAGGAAACCCCTCTCTCCGCACACATCTTCTTCAATGTTTCAGATTTCGAAGCATTTAAGGTTAATAAAGTATTAGTTTCCATACTGTTGATAGGACTATGGCCTTTTTAACGTTATATTCAATACTTTACTGCGTGTCCTGGTTGGAATAACCTGAAAACGCCTTAGCTCGTGCGCAACACTGGATACCCTCAGTCGTATCCCACCGCTGCCACCAATTTGTTAAGACGGATTTCTGAACTCTGTCCTGGTGGCGCAGAGGTTCAGAAGGCCAACCTAATTACTTGGAACAGGGTAACCTCTGGACAAGCCAGACCAATCAAGGTAGCGATCGCGGCGGTCAAGACTAGGTCTCAAGAGGGGTGAGGGTGACTGAAAGCCCGCAATGAGCACACAAAGCAAGAGCGCTTACAAACTACTCCAAACAGTTGTTTATATCAAAAATAGATACACATTTATTATAAGGCCTTGAAACTAATAACCACAGTAAAAGCAGCAATATACAACGATATTAAACCAACACATACACTATCCACCCAATATATATACAGAATACACAGTTTCACAGCATTAGCAGCACGAAATATGTTATCCACCTGCAGGGGAAGGAAAACAGGCAGTGCGAACCAATGCGTGTGATATGTCCGCCTTCTGAGGCCCCTAACTAGATGGTAGTCCAATCCCTACGAAGAGTGGAGCCTAGCGCTCAAAAGTACCTGCACACGCCGGTGCCAATGGGCAGAAGGTGAAGCTCTTCGGAGGACGTTGAACAGCTCTGTAGGGAGCTCTAATGAAGGAGAACACGGTCCGCGACTCTAGCGCAGCCTCCACTGTGAGGCAGAAGCAGGGCGCGAGTACGGACAAGGGGTGCTGTATTTACAGCGGGGAAAAGCAAGAGGCACTGCAGGAGGGCGACCAGATCCTAGCTAATCTACTCACCGGTCCCCGAAGCAAGCAGGCCCGAGCTCCTCCTCGATAGATGCAGCTTCTGGCAGGTTCTGAAGAGCAGGGAACGTCTCGTCGTCGTGCAGAGTAAAAAGACGTCCCGATCGAAGAAACAAGCACAGTTTTTGTCGCCACAGCAGGGCAACGGAACGGCCGGGTGTATTCAAGCCAAACGAGCACTGCTCACCTCTAGCTTAGGACTGCTAAGCAAACGAAGCGTGTGAGCATGCCCCGGACTCAGAATACCACCCAACCTGTCGGCGATTACAGAGCAGGCCTCCTTAGTAAGCTGGTCAGTCAACTGGATGGCCCAGAGACACTTCCGAAGGCTTACAGCAGGAGTTGATGAAGGTGCCGGGAATAGCTGGTCCTGCTATTCCAATAGGTCGAAGCGCCAGTACAGGCCTTCTTGTTCGATCTTAGGTGGAAAGGGCTTCACCGGACGACAGCAATGAGGAGCAGAAGTTCTTCAGGGGGTCACCAGCGATTCCTCGGTCCAGCCTCGTGTTCGCAGGATACTTGGCTCCTGTATCCCTGGGTTCGTAAGAACTCAGGAGATCGACATGGTAGTGGTGTTTCCAGCTCCCTCTTATCCACGGTTCCCTTCGCGCCAAAACGGAGGGGAGCCAATGGGAGATCCGCTCATCAACACACATACCATACGTGGACCAATCACGGACCACAGTGGTCCCAGGCATTCACACCACCCTAGACTCTCTGGCACCCAGGATGTGTATTGGGACCAGACAGCCCAGCCCACATCCTGGGGGCACTCAAACGACATGTAGAAGCCCGCGAACGCAACCGTGTTTCGCGGGAAACTACATGCCCAAATAAGGAAGGCCCCGGGTCGCCTGACCCGGGGGAAGGTAAAGGGAGCAAGACGGACAGTGGACTAGACAAAGGAGCCTCGTGGTCCGGCCATTTTGTGTAGCCGGGCCACCCTTTTGTGTTCGCGGCAAAAACGTGCTCAGAACGGCAAAAGGAGCTCAAAATAAACCAAATGATCGCTGCCACCAGCCCAGTCCCTGAATGACTTGCACCGATCCAAAAACCATCCTATAAGAGTGTCTAGGGTCTGTAGAAGGCTAGAGACCCAAGAGAGCTGTAACTTAGCTTACAGTGCCCTCTTGTGTCGTGTTGCACTAAAATGGCGACACGATAAAAGAAACTACGGGAAACAGCGTTCCCCGGTACTGACTGTCTTAAGGGCATGTCAGTTTCCCCGTAAGAAAGGAGCGAAAGCCCAGAGGAGTACAGCAGAAGGCTGCACTTCTCTGGCAAAGTCAAGAAAACAGGTTGAAAACAATAGCAAAAAGTTTAGGGGTTGCCACATGGAAGGAAAGTTCCCTACAATAACGAAATCTTTCCTAACAATACACATTATCAGCAACTTTCCATGCCGAACTTGCATGCTAGGGTAAGAGACACAGCTTGTCATCCATTGACTACTGGCACATTCCCATCCACCCTTTTGTGGGTAATTGGGGATGGCTGGGCTCACATGTGCCTTGGACCTGAGTGGGAAAGGGAACTATTAGGTGGCAGTCAAATGTGGCATGTATTCTCCTTCACTGCGGGGCTTCTGACATCTCCAAGCATACTTGTGTACTTGCTCACGCTATCCATTACACTGCTTGTTAATGTGTAATTGATGAAAGTGGTCATGGTTTGTGGTAAATCAGACATCAGATGGACAATGATACTGGGTTCAAAGTGGTTCACTCCATTAAAGTAAAGAAAATGCCTAACCCAGCCCTATTGCTATGATGAAGATTCCCTATTCTAGAAAATAATAAATGGTTCTTGTCAAAACGTCTTCCACAAATGAAATCCGCTACCCTGTCCGGACATATGCTATGACACTAACTGGCCTTACCACTAATAAAAACGTAACCTAGAGAAGTCTTCTTTACTCTCCTTCCTTGCTCATGTTTTTCCTTGCTCTAACAGTTCACGAATAACAGGTTCCTTAATTGTCAACTCATCTGCCCTTCCACAAGTATGGATTGGCTGCAACCATTCAAAACAAATTCCTTAGGTTGGCTATTTGAATTCATAAGCTTTTAAGAGTCCAAATAATGTCTAATTTTCGTTCCTCATGGCAGTCCTATCTTCTTGCAGTAGATAGGGTTTTTAGGTCCAGCACAGACCGGCACACTCTAGTGGAGGGTCTAATTTGCCTGCAGTTCTCCCCTCTCTTGCTCAGTGGTCCGAAAGCAATATTCCTTGATTTACAACCCTAACTAAAAACGGTCATTTCTGTGCCCCTCCAAAAGGTATCAATCAACTGAAATAGTTCATCCCTCAGGTATATTTTTTGTATTTTGAAGGTTTTCAAGATTCCAACAAATGTCTTCTATTTACCCCTCCAGGCGTTCCAGCTTCCTGTAGGTGACCGGGGTTTGAGTCCAGAATGGATCTCCTGACTCTACTTGGGGGTCTGATTGGCTCTGGTTTCCCACCCTATGAGTATCTTTAGTTGCCAACCAGGATAGAGTTGTTGGTTCGCGGGTTGTTTTTCCACTCTGATGATATCTTTTGCCCATATAGAAGCCTCACAGTTCTTTCAATTTCTTCCAGGCTCCTAGTAACTCATCTTAGGGTGACAGGTTCAGATGTATCCCCTTTTGATATTTAGTTTATCTTCTGGTTTATCTTCTTGGGGTCCAGCATGGACAAGCAGAGTCTAATTGAGGGTCTGTTTTACTCTAGTTTTCCACCCTCTCTGCCTCTCTGGGCAGCTTTGGCTTGCATCCCAATTTAGGCCATTGGCTCTCAGCCATATTTCGCTTTAGTTCGGCACAATCCTAGGATTTTCCGTTTCCTTCAGTTTTCCATAACCCCTCTTAGGATGTTCGTTTCCCACTTGTAGGGTCATGGGCGTTGTCTCTCCCTCGTTGGATAATTTCTTTAGGGTCTGCTTTTTCTTCACCCCTCATATGGAATTGTATTCTGAAGCATTGTTCCTTATACAATTTCACACTGTTTCACCAATTTGCACAACATTTTGCATAGTTATCTGGTAGGACCCTCCATACACGACTGGCTACATAACATTTGGACACCTTACCCCTTTCCGTGATTTTACCACCTTCACACATGAAGCAGTTGCCTGAAATCAGCGAAACATCAATGTGGTTGCAGAAGGACCAATCCTCAACCCTAGAATGCACGGTTTCTGGAACATTTGCACCACAATGCACTGCAACAAACTGCACAATGCCAGGGTGAGGTGACAGGTGGGGAAAGAGCACAGTAGGTCCCAGTATGCAACAGCACACCAACACCCGCCTCCCCCCAACGTCTGCTGCGAGGTATGTCAGCCAGCCACACATGGCGATTCTCAGTGCAGTTTACTTCAGAGTGCAAGGCACATCAAGCGATAAGCAAATCAGAATAGCAACCTACAGGATCATTGATTTTCAACAATTGATGAGAATGTTGTCAGTTCTGTCCACAGAACCTGTTCGGAGAATGTATACTTTTTGCAACTAAGAATAAAAGCTGACCTCCATGAAACAATATGCTTAGATCAAGTAAATGCATGCAGTCTGCCATAAAGGATTAGTTAGGGTGTGTGACACAAGTAGGGGCTAAAAGTAGTGGTAGAATTCACAAATAGTGTGCAGTATAAATAGTGCAACACAGTATAATAAGACAGGAGTACTGGTGTACCAGGAAAGTGACTCACTACAGCGATAGGACAGGTGAACCATAGGTAGATACGATGCTGAATACACAAGCAGGGATATCGTTGTATGGCAGACACACAAGATGAATTGATGCAGCAATAGATCCCCAATATGGAGACAGGAAGACAGAAGTTCAGCCATTTCCTAACACAGAGGCCACAGCAGGTCTCAGAATTAGCAATGTCTCAGAAACTTAGATGCTGAGCTTACAAAAACACATGTTTTCAAGAAACCGATGCAGAGCCTAGACAGTAGCTTACAGCCAGAGCCAAGGTCAGAAACTAGGAAGGGAGTAATAGAGGAATACAATGCAAGCACACAATAAACGTTCCCAGGACAAGGAGCAGTAGACTTGCAAGATTAATAAACTATAATAAGAGCACAAACAACCATTGATGTCCAGGTGCACAAGATCAGCAAGCAGAAAGACTGTAGGAAGATAACTGACTAGTATCCCCAGTGGCCACAAAGAACACAACATGCATGTTAGAATTAGCTAAAACCTTAATAAATAGAATGAAACCCACCCTCAAACACAGTACCCTAACACGTGATCCAGATACAAGAAACACTGGCTATTAATTACAAGCCAAACACAGATAAGACACCTGCAGAACTCCCTCAGCACCCATGCAGACACCAGACAGCACATAAGGCCAACTACAAGGAAAAGGAAGGCCTCTTCACCTCAGGATGATTGGGAGTATTCTTTAATTGGATTTACGGCAGACTGCAGATGTCTCTCCCCGCTTGTGCCTCGCTCATATCTTAATGCTTTGTCAAAATGTTCAAAG
The DNA here is from genome assembly GCF_040938575.1 of Ambystoma mexicanum. Classification (NCBI taxonomy): domain Eukaryota; kingdom Metazoa; phylum Chordata; class Amphibia; order Caudata; family Ambystomatidae; genus Ambystoma; species Ambystoma mexicanum. The sequence continues at coordinate 934,639,007 of NC_090928.1, read as the reverse complement.
TTGGAAAGCTACATGCCAACCAATAAGAAGTTCCCGTGCCACACCACCTATGAAGGATGATGCTATCAAATTAGCTGTCCCTGTAAAGATGTATTATAAATGATATCAATAGTAGCATGGTCCGGTCGGAGCCATCAGATAGGTAATGACCAATAAAGTAACTAACACATATATATCTTATATGTAATTTGCATTACCAACCAATCCAATTTCCCCTTAGGTTTTTGTAAACTGATAGTATACTGTGACATAGATGTTGATCTAATTGAGGTATACAACTTGCTTGGAGTCAGTCAAAATGTTGAGAGCTATGAGGTACGTGTATGCTGTCCTGCCTGTTCCATGTAATTATGGCCCTGCAAAAATGTCCCCTGGCAAAACAGTCGGAGGAGAATCGCTGTTTTTTGCAGGGACATTATTACATTGAACATGCGGGGGACACCCCTGCAACTCCCAAAACCTTTTGTTTTCTCAAGGGGAGTGGGGGACACTGCCGCAACCCCTGCTCCCCTTGACTCCAAATATATAGTCACCATATATAATGTCACCACAAACCTTTCCCTTATCCCAGCGACATTATATATAGCAACCATATTTATGGGGATAATATTACCTGATACTGTCCTGCCTTGGATTCGTTACTTGAATAAAGCTGGGTGTTGAAGTACACCTGGGTGCTCCATCATTGTGTTTTATTCTGACTAATTATATGATCCTGGGCACACCTCTACACCACCTGCAGATAAGGCATCTGACATTCATTCTGTGGTGGCAGCAGATCTAGCATCTATTGAGCCTCACCTTCCAACCCCATCAACACCAGTTCAGTATATACAAGGAACATGCCAGATAATAGAAAAGCAAACATGGGTCCCATTTCTCAGAAGTGCTGGTGAGGACCATTGCCATCATCTACAGGGATTCATGCAGGATACCTATTAGGCCATGAGGGTGGGATGCTTGAGGTGGCAAGGAAGGTGAAGGAAGCTGGTGAGTGACAGGTTTCACCTGTGTGGGAGGGTAGTCACGTGGTGGCCCAGGTGGCTAGGAATTCAGTAGATTTAGTGTGAAAAGCAGGTCAGGTGGCGGCCCAGGCAGTTAAGGAGCCAGCATGGATAGTGAGGGAGTCAGCCCAGGCTGCAACGGAGTAAGCACACAATCTGAGCAAAAGTCTTGCAGGGGTGACTGCCAGGTTGTGTGAGGTGAAAGAGCATGTCTGCGGCATCCAGCAACATTTATCAATTTCACAGACAGTCTCTGCCCCTCACATGTTCTCTTCACTAGTCCTCCTCTTCACTCCTTCCGGCAGCTCTGGACCTACAGCTAATAGGGTGTTTATGCATACAGCATGCTCCTCCATCTCCCCATGCTCTACCTCTTTAAGGCATTGGCACAGACTTGATGAGGTGAAGGAGGAGGACATCATGGAGGTGTTGATTGGCGATTCCATCAGTCAGGAGGCGGATGGCATTTGCAGTCATTATTCCCCATCTTTGAACATACAAGACACACTCATTTGCCTAGATTGCATTGTATTTGAGTTGTTCCTTGTAGTTTGACATTCCTTGCCCTCTGAATTTCATCTATATACTTATTTTGTGCCCGCTTTTAAAGAATATTGCCTTTCTTTGTTTTACCCTCCACATGTCTTGTTGTGTGTTTTGTTGATTTGCCAGATACTTTTTACTACTCCTCTCCATTTGCATTTCCTTGAGGGTGATATGTTATATTAAATGGTTATTTTGATGATGCAGACCATGTGTGTGTGTGAATTCTTATTTGAGAATTGAAGGAATCTGCAAGTTGCATGACCTTAAGTGTGCTAATATCTCTGTGCACCAGCAATTTTAGGATTTGAAGGTAGCTCTCCACACGACTGGACTTGGGCCCCATGACCTGTCTACATATACAGCCACTCCATGTAGACCTCCATGGCTGCCAGGCTGCTTTTGCATTCTCCTGCTGGTGAAAACAATATATTACTCAATGTGGCATGTTCTGTGTACAGCATCCACCATGTATGTGTGTGCCCATCCGCAATGCAATGTGTGCATTACCCTGTGCGATGGCTGGGACCTGAGTCTCTGGGATGTCCATGGGTAAATCTGCCATACTATGGTCATGGTTTGGATCTTCAGGGGGGTCTGCCATCACCTGTGCATTGATGTACACCTGTTCTTCTTCCAGCTCCTGGGTGGGATAGAGATGGAAACATGGATGTGCCTAATGTAGGTTAGGTTGTGATGCAAACCTCCAGCTAATGTGCTCTCATTTTTTAGTCTGATGGGCATTTGTAATTGGTAGAGGACGATTGCTGTGATGTCTGCTTCAACAATAGAGATGTGTCTTGCTTCATATATGCACCCTCCTTTTTGAGCTGCTGTCTTGGGTGAGGTCCTCTTTCTTAGCCCGGTCATGCTCATCAGACACTTCTTGTCCTGCTGCATGTGTGCCTCCCTAAAACTCTGTGTTCAACACCTGCATCAATGGAGTAGAGTAATTTACCGAGGTAACCTTGGCACATTCCCATTTCCTGACAATACAAAGTAATATCCACATAAATGTAGTGCAGACCACTGTTGCCATGTGTCCCCAGGCCCGTGTTGGTTGGATCGGCTGTTGTGTGTTTCCATGTGTGCAAATTGATACACTCTGTACCTGTTCACTTGTATGGATAACAATCTTCAGAGTAGATGGGGAGATAGGCACATGTCTACCCTTTTACACCAGTGTCGTATCATGGACAAGTGCCTATGATCAAAGGGGTAGCATTGTGTATAGATGTCACATATGATGTTATGAGGTGAGCATCACATGTGCACATACACAGAATGGAGAAAAATGTATGGATGTGGCAGTACATTGAAAGAATGTTTTGTGTTTAGTCAGGTGCTCAGTATTTATGAAATTCAGTGACATATTTCTTTGGTTGTTGCTACTACTGAAATGCAGAATAGGTATGTATGGGTGCAAGATAGATGGTGTGCATCCAGCCTGTCATGACCATTTTTCCACTCAGTTTTATTTCTGAAGTACTTTATGCTCATTTGGATATGTATGTAGTACCAATAGCAGCATTGATGTGGCCCCTTGACATGTCTCTTTTGTGACATGTCCCCAGTTCCCACATGGGTATGGGTATCATTTGGCCCAAAAGATTGGACATTGTTGGTGAATCATCCATTCCTGGTGCACTTCCAACAACCTGTGCCTAAATGCCAGCAAGGCTGAGATCCTTCTAATTGGGTGCCCTGCTCCCGCTTTCTTCCCCTGACTCTAGACATCCTGTATGGGCTCTCCCCATTCTCCTCCATCTGAAGCCAGAAACCTTGGAGCCATCTTCAGCTCCTCCCTCTCCATCCTCCCTCACATTCAGTCCAGTGCTAAGAAGTCCAACCTTCAACTCTTCCTTCTCGAAGGAATTCTCCCTTTTCTCACTTTCCCCCAGAAGCTCAATGTTACCAGAACCCTGGTTATCTCTAGGCTAGACTACTGCAATAGTCTTCTCTTGAATATACATTCTTCCTCTCTATGACTCCTCCAGCTAATTCAGAATAAGGCAGCAAGACTTATCCTTGGCCTCAAGCCCAGGGACCTCATCTCTCCTGCCCTAAAATCTCCCCACTGGCTCCCGCCTGCTGCAAGGATCAAGTTCAAATCCCTCTGCGTCATACACATGGCTGTCTGGGGTCCGGGACAATGTTATCTGCAACTTGCTCTTACTAAATACTCTCCCTCTAGACCTCTACATTCCTCTGGTACCAACTCTCTGTGTGTTAAGCGTTTTGCTAAACAGAGGGGTCAGAGGCTGATCTCTTTGCTCAGCTGGCTCCCACTTATGGACCTCCTCAACTTCCGGAAGCTCAAGACTTTCCTTTTCATCCCCTCCTTCCCTCTTCCCTCCCTTGCTAATCTTACGGTCATTGTGATTGGTGATCAGGGATCTTATGTGTCCTTCGGGCCCTGGTTTCTCACACCCAATTGCTTTCAGCCTCCGTCTACACACAGCACTTGCCTTGGCACTTAGCAGTCTTCACCACTGTAGGCCTGCACTTACCCATTTATTTTTAATTTTTACAGATGATAGTTCTCAAGCACCTCCTACTCTGGGCACTTACACCTGCTTCTGACTCACAAGCATGCGCACCCCAGCACTTACCCCCTCTCCCTCTACCCATTCCTCTCTCTGCACGCGCAAGCTCTGAATGCTCACAAGGCCTAGTAGGTTTGTCTTTATCTTCCAGTGTATTGATTGTATTCTATCCCATGTTTCCTCCCTGTTGCCCTATGGGAGCTTTGAAACGCAATCTATGTGTTGTATAAGCACCCAACAAATGCCCAATAAATAAATAAAGATCCCCGTAGGGTGCAGTTATTCATTCATTGTGGATTTGGCATGCTTGAGAGACTCTATGGGCTGCACATATCACCAGGTTGTAACAATTGTTGTTTCCGTGTTCTTTCACGTAGACACACAGGAACTTAAGTGACATCATGTGGTCTCATGTCACAGAAACTGTTCGTGCATTGGCCTGTCCACAAAGTCCCATTTATTTCAAGCTGACAGGGGCTTCTGGGTTGGGCCTTTGCACCTGTGGTCTCCGAAAAGAGTAGTTGGTGCTGTGATTCCTGAAAGGTCTACACTAAAAGCATGGCGTGAATGGCATCTTGCTATTAGATAGTATGGATAGTTCAGCAGATGTGTGCGGCTAGGGAGTGAATGTGTCCATCTCACACATTGAATTTCGTGGCCTTATTTCCCTGATAACTGTGCAGAGATGCACAGCTGCGAGCATACGTCCTTGCTATTTTAGCTGTATGGCCTTCATTAAGTCCCTTCTTTGGGAATGCCAGTGTTTTTTGCCAGGCAATATTCACTGCACAAGAGACTGGCAGAGGTATGGAATGGTCACTCAGGATCATATGTCCTGAAAGGGGCCCCTAGGGGTCCCTCGTGCTATGGAAACAAGGCAATAATCATACACGAAAAGATGCGCCAGACACGAGGTTCAAATTCCCAATGCTAGGGTTTATTGCAAGCAACAGATAGTATCAATTGGCCAATTCTGATCTCACGCCCCGCGACGTGAGTTTCCTAGACCTCGAGGGACGCAAGAGAGCAAATTATCATACAATTAGCAAAGTCATGTTCAACACCCCTCTTTATTAAGTTCCTAGTTTCTAGTAACAATGTGCAATTTAGAAAGTGCGGAGGCATCTTTTAGAACACAGGGGTTCTGTTCTTGGAAGCAAGCACGTGAGGTACTATTTGTGTCCTGGGAGCCGACACGTTCTAAAGGGTTTTGCGAAGGGAGGCCGTAAGAAAAGCATAATTCAAGCCTTTAACTGTATTATTCTAACATATTCTACCATCGTACGAGACTGGCTGGCAGCTGTGAAGTGATTAAATGCCCTGCAGCTTCCTCCCAAGGCTACAGAGAGGGAGCGTGGGCATTCCTCTCTGGGCTACTTATGAGGAGTTTCAGCAAACTCTTCAGTCCTGCCACCTTGCCCTTTCATATTCAGACAACAATGTTAACAGTTGAGCAGAGTATGCAGAATCCGCAAGAATTGTAAGCTGCAAAGCAGTTTTTAGACAGAAAGCAATGAGCAATGGTTAACAAGCAAAATGGAGATTCTTGCTACATTTAAAATGGCCGCTCTTTGGTCAAGCATAGCAGTTTATATTTCTATAATTCGGTGCATAAGACGGTTGGCCCACGGCCATCAAATTACGTCTATTATTCAAATGAAGGGTATTCATTTTTCCAGATTGACAGTCCTGGCAACATGCAGGCAACAGGTGGGTGAAATGTGACTTTGTATTTCTACGTTGAGCATGACCTGAACCTGGATGGGCTGTGGGGAGACGATGTCCCCTCGTATCTTCCAGAAACATCCAGGGCTGTGAAGTTGGACAGAAAGGGCCAGGGCTTCCAGCCAGCACAGGTATTAGAAGTCAGCATCTTTGTTCAATGGCTTTATGAATTCATCTGATGAATGGTGGTAATGAATTGCCTCATGGCTCCTGTCACATTATACTCCCTAATTTAGCATGTTGTTTCCTTGTCTTTAGGTATGTCGTGCGAGTGTGTGTATGTTGTGGATGGCTATTTTGGATCTACTCCGTGGATTGCTTTCTGTGACGTGATGATTACATTTGCCCTTCTCATGAGCTGGTCATCATAAAAGATTTCACTGCTCTGCACCTTTGATGTTGTTCCTAAAATGTGATTAAATTGAGGTCAGCTGACCACAATCTGCCATTTTGGTAGTGCTGGTTTTATCTCCTGATTCTTTGCACAGTAATGGGCTGCCGTAACATTCTTCTGATTGTTACATGGCCATGATTGGTGGACGTGAACGTGGGATGAATGTACATAGTTGATTAGGGAGTGAGAGGCATTGCATTTTGGCCCATGCATGGAAGTTTGTAGTGGATGCTATCGACTGTGTCATGATGTGTTTACAGATGCAGCTGATGCACGTTGCCATACACCACCTGTTTGGGATTAACACAATCCATGGCGAGGGTTTACACAAGATCACTGTATGTGTGCGGGGTCATTTGGAGCAACTTCTGGCATTCCATATCTATTTGCATGTTTAATGTTAGTTGTGCACCTCCACATTGTTTGGCAGTGAGATGTGTGTGCCCACTGCACGAAGGCACAAGCACAAAGGCTTGTACCTTTCCCGAGCCTGTCCAGAGCGTGTCCAGAGGCCAAGGCCGGAACCCCTGCTCACCTGTCTACATATCCTTCTACAGGCTCACCTCCAAGCCCACGTGCATACTCCGGAGCTGTGTGATATTACCCAATACTCAGAAAAACCGGTAAGCACTGCACTAATGCGATCTAGCCCCTCTTCATCATCACCTCTGTACATTCTCACCCATCCAAAGACCTAGAGTTCTGAAAAGCGATGCACATCGTGACATCTACCCTTCGTGCCCGAACTGTGCACAGACTTCTATTACCCCACTGTAGTGCTTATATGTTAACCTACTGAGCAAGTAGAGCTCTGCCATATACCGATCAATAAGGTCCAATGAGCAACTATAGTTAGCAATCCCCCACTTCAATCAACTACCTCATTGTCTGGAAGTTTTATGCTCTACCCAAAATGCCATTTTGTGTTTGCTCTGGAGCATTTTGCATTCAGAATGTCATGCCATTCTCTGTCTTTGGTAGAATATCGCTTCTAGCGTGTCTCAACATATTGTTTGCCCAGGAGCATTTTGCATTCAGAATTTCATGCCATTCTGTGTCTCTGGTAGCATGTCGCTTCTAACCTGTCTCAACATCTTGTTTGCCCAGGAGCATTTTGCATTCAGAATTTCATGCCATTCTGTGTCTTTGGTAGCATGTCTCTTCTAGCCTGTCTCAACATAGTGTTTGCCCAGGAGCATTTTGCATTCAGAATTTCATGCCATTCTGTGTCTCTGGTAGCATGTCGCTTCTAGCCTGTCTCAACATAGTGTTTGCCCAGGAGCATTTTGCATTCGGAATTTCATGCCATTCTGCGTCTTTGGTAGCATGTCGCTTCCAGCCTGTCTCAACATATTGTTTGCCCAGGAGCCTTTTGTATTCAGAATTTCATGTCATTCTGTGTCTTTGATAGCATATCGCTTCTAGCCTGTCTCAACATAGTGTTTGCCCAGGTGCATTTTGCATTCAGAATTTCATGCCATTCTGTGTCTTTGATAGCATGTCGCGTCTAGCCTGTCTCAACATAGTGTTTGCCCAGGAGCATTCTGCATTCAGAATTTCATGCCATTTTGTGTCTCTGGCAGCCTGTCGCTTCTAGCCTATCATACTATACTACGCGCCTAGTAGCTGATGACATGTAGATTATTATGCTATATTGTACCCCCGGCCATATGTCGCATCTAGAATTTCAGGCCATACCGTATGTCTAGCAGCATAGTGCACCTAGACTATACTCCCAGACTGTGCTCCTAAGAATATATTGCATTCATCCATCTGCCCACTTATCTCTACTATACAGTGTACCATTCCTTGCACTGAGAGTCATGTTGGCAAAACCCAGCTCTGCTCTCCCACCCTTCCTGTCCTGCCCCATACTGAATATAGTTTTGCTAAGCGGGGTACTCTTCACTATGCTCCCATTTTGCATAGTCCAAGACAACACTCCATGCACAGGTAACCACTTCCTTGCCTTCAAAAATGGGTTGTCTAAACTGGCATGCCCAAGACATTACACTATACCCTGCCTGACACCTTTCCTCCCACCTACCGCACCATTCCCAACCAGCACAGAACAGGCCCTTAGGGTAATCCTTACCAGTAGGATTCCTGGGCAAGATCTCGCACCCACCCAGATCTTGCATCCTTCGGCAGACCACTAACTCACCCCCAAGATCACTTTAGGCTTCAAAACCTACCCTATTATCGGGAATGACAGAGCTTGTCGCCTAAGATCACTCACTAAATTGATCCATTATTGCCACACCCTACATTCGTAGCAACCAAACCACCCAAACACAATGGGCCTCATTACCCGGTAGGAGGTAGCCATGGTGCTATTCGCACCATGGCTACCCCCTTACCGCATACCGGGTCCGGGGTCTCAGAATGGGTACTTACCGGGTCATGCCAACCTTGGAGGACCCGGTAAATCCCCATTCTGATAACCATTCCCCATTCCCATTTGAGCCCCCATAGGGCTCAATGGGAATGGGGAAGTAGCTAATAACGGTACCGCAATTTGCGGTACCGTTATTAGCTCTGAAGTCCCTTAGTGGGTCCCGTCCTTAACGCCTGGTCAGGCCAGGCGGTAAGGAAGGGACCCGCTAAGGGACCTCGGAATATGGAGGTAAGGGATTACCATCACTGGCACCCTTACCAGTGCCGGTAATCCCTTACCTCCTACCTCGTAATGAGGCCCAATGACTTTTGGCAAAACAAAAAGCACAAGTCACTTACCACTGTGTCTTCAAAATCTATGCTTAATGCCCCTTACCCTCTAATGCCTAAGACTGTAATCACAGTGGAACCCAAGTCACCCACTAATGTCAAATGTGCCCTCATTAATGCCCGATCACTTGGAGCACATGACATCGAAATACATGACCTAATTATTGAACAAAATCTTGATTTACTAGTAATCACAGAATCCTGGCTTCACCAAGCTTCGGGACCCCTGCTATCTCTGGCCATCACACCCGATTACTCCATCCTCAGAGCTGATAGAACCCACACCATAGGAGGCGGTGTAGCCATCATAGCCAAGAGTAATTTTCATCTCAGATCAAGCTCCATCGAAGTCCTCTTAAGGTATGAACTGCTACTAGCTAAACTCGCCATGAATGAGAAAACTACAATCAACTTTGTGGTGATTTTTAGAACACCTAGCTCAAACAGTCACCCCAAATTAAACCAGACACGAAATGCACCATCCTTGGAGACTTGAACTTAGGTTTCAATGATTAACAAGACCTGAAAGCCGCAGCTCTACACTCAGCACTCAAAGATCTGAATTTCACCCAACTGGTGAATGCGCCCAGTCATATTAAGGGCAAAACCCTTGACTGGATCCTTTTTCTTAATACCAGACTAACTACTGATACCTTTACTCCACTTAGTTGGTCGGACCACTTCTGCATTAATTTCACCCTCAAGAGTGACGAACCCTGTCCTCCCAAGACAATAGTAATGGATACTTTTGAAGCTAGAAACCCCAGAAAGCTCACTGTAGAGAACTTTGTCCCTACTCTTAATAAAACCCTAGCAACTAACTCAGTCACCAGTAACGACCCTAGCACCATTGCTGACTACTATCATAGATGCCTTACACTCACCATCGATGAAGTAGCACCCATCACAACCAAAACGTGGCGCACAAACAAAAAGTCCCATTTCTGGTTTGATGAAGAACTAGCCACCCTAAGAAGAACCAAACGTGCCTTTGAACATGCCCACAATAAACACCCCACTCCCGACTCTGCCAAAGCTTTCAAGGACACCAATATAAGCTATAAAACACCCATCATCTCCCATAAAGCCAACTCCTACAACACACGCATCAGCAATGCCGCTTCAGATTCCAAAGAACTATTTTCAATCCTTAGAGAATTAGAAAATCCTACCCCAACCGCGACTTACACCAATTCCCCCAAAGAGTGGTGCACTACTATTCAGGATGCACTTGCCTCAAAATTGTTGTGCTACAAAATAAAATAATTAACAAAATACTGTTATTAGCAGACAAAAATGCTCTAGCCACTAACCCCCTCCCCTCTTCTAATGACAATACGAACTCCCTATTCCATTTCTGACCAGTCTCTCATGAACTACTATTTGACACCATTTCCAAGCTAAAAGCATCCAATTGTAAAGGGGATAACGTCCGAGCTAAATTAGTCAAAGCAGGTGCATCCTCCCTCACCACTACCATCAATAATTTTGCAAATTCTTCTTTCATCACCAACACAGTCCCAGCCAGCATCAAAGAAGCCTGGGTCACCCCATTTCTAAAAAAAACATCCCTGGACCCTACAGTGCCTACCAATTATTGTCCAATAACAACGGTCCCATTTCTACTCAAGCTTATAGATAAAATAGCTTACACACAAATACAAGCCCATCTTGAACAGAACCATCTACTCAGAACCAGACAATCAGGTTTCAGGCCCAATCATTGTACGGAAACGGGCCTCCTGGATCTCAAAATCTAAATGGACACTATCAGAGACTCAGGGAAACTTTGCATTCTCCTGCTGCTAGACCTGTCTGCCGCATTTTGACTTCATGGACCATGACAAACTGTGCACCTCATTAGCCAAAGATTTCCATTTCTCTAACGATGCCACTATGTGGGTGAAATTCTTTCTTGCTGAACGCACTTCTAGAGTTGCCATAGGCAAGAAGCTGCCGATCCCATCCCAGTCCCCATTGGAGTATCACAAGGATCACGTCTCTTTCCCACTCTTTATAACGCCTACACTAAACTCCTCGTCTCGGCATTAGACGATATGGGTGTCATCTACACTAACTTCGCGGATGACACCCAGATCCTCATACCCATCTCAAGTAACTATAACCAAGAGACCACGACCATTAACAAAATTTACACCATTATTCAAAACTGGATGGCGCTAAATAGTCTTTGCCTCAATGATGAGAAGACTGAAGTTCTCATTGTGTGCTCCCCTTCCAAAATAGCTTCCCTCCACCCAGACTATTCCTCGATCAATATCGATGACACTCTAATTCCAGTACTCAAGCAAGTAAAAACATTAGGTGTATACGTAGATGCCAACCTCACCATGTCTAAACATATTAGTAAGCTCCCCTCCACCTCAGCGTACACATCCAAACTCATAGCATTAAGTAAACAATTTCTGACTCTGACCAACTGTCTCACCCTGGCCTGGGCCCTAGTACTGTCCAAGTTGTATTACTGCAATGTTTTATTACTAGGGACTTCTAACACCATCATCAGTAAACTGCAATTGATTCAAAACAAAGCCCTAAGAGCAGCTCTAGGGATAAAAAAGTTTGAGCATATTACCAAGATAAGGAAGGAAGCCCACTGGTTACCTATCAAAGCCAGAATTATTTTTTAAAACTCTGTATCGCACACAAATGTCTTGCCAAAAAAACCCTGATCTACCTCAGCAACGCCCTTCAGAAAAAAAGAAACTACTAGAACTCTAATATCTAACGATAATTGACTCTTAGTGACTCCCCGGTAAAAAATACCAGAGCGGGGGGCGGTAGCAGCTTCCAGGTCTTAGCACCCAAACACTGGAACTGCCTCCCTATCGTTATAAAAAAAAAATATCTCTCTCCCTGGCTTTACACAACTGCTAAAAACCTGGTTATTCAACCAATATTCGCACAAAACACACCTGATCTAACTGTAAAAAATGTTTGTGCGTGTATTGTATATTCGTCTGCTTGCTGTAATAACGTCTTCTGCACACTGTACAATTGTATGACTAATTTCTAAGCTGTCTGTAACCACGCCGTGATACCCCAGGGTCTAGGCGTGTAACAAATGAATAAATAAATAAATAAGATATTAGAAAAAGCGCAAGAAAGTAGGAGAGCAGAGCAAATGAGAAAAGATGGATGGCTTAACCTCGCACATTTATTGTGCACACGAGAGATCGAAGGCGACATGAAAGCCAGAAGCTGCCGTCTACTGTATTTCCTTTTCTGTGTCATTCAATAGCAAATTGATCAAGGCCCAGGCTAGCCACATTATCGTTTTCATCACCGCTCACCACTGTGCAAATAGCCCTTCCATGAAGATTGATTACACCCCCTCACAGGCACCAGATACGGCCGCATGAATTCCAAACACGGGTCCTCGTGAGGGTTGCGCCGCTACACGTGAAACAAGACAGAGTTACTTTTTTATACATTAGTACAGATGGGCCATTTCTTCTTTCTTGCTCGTGTAATATATCTGCGCTGAGTAGGCTATTTATTTTGGTTTCCATTTCCCTGAAAACATATGTGAAACTAGAACATGCAATTTTCCTAGCTCCTTGTGATAGAACCTATGCGCCCAAATCAAACGTGCATTACTTTAGTTGCACAGACATATTTATTTAAGGATGTTATATAAGGCTATTGTACTACTCTGGGTAAATTAAGGAAATATAGGAAAGTTATGCGAACATATTGGATCTCTAGACTGTTTCATTCAGCCCGATTAAATAAGCACACAACTCGAGGCACCCTGTAATGCACCATGAAACATCATTGCACGCAATGCCTTTCAGTTATTCTCCTCTTATTGCTGTCATCACCGAATACATATGAAGCAGAATCGGGGGTACTGTTGTGCCAGAGGGGAGCAGACCCAAGGATGTGTGCAAAGGGAGCAGCAAATGCATTACCGCAGAAAAGCCAACACACCATGAAGATGTCATGTATTCATCAATGAGTAGTCCCAGAAGAGAAACACTACATTATTTAATAAAAAGTAGTAAACATACCAGCTAAGCATTGGCAAAGCTAACAGTGCTCTTCTTTGTATAGGCATTGGATAGTCATTTGCCAGGAGCTGCCATCATAAACCTAGGTACTCACCCCGTGTGCGTGCCTCTTCCACCTTGTGACCAGGTAAGCCCATCGTTTGCCATTCATTGCCATGGTATGCGAACTTAGAAAATGTTGCAGGCCTTAATAATTGTTTATTTATTTATCAAGTTTTATAGTGCACTTGACGTCCTTTTGCAGTCACTTAGGGGAGCTTAAACTACAAAGTAGAACGATATTTCTTAGAGATTGTGGGAATATAGAGTCAACCCTGATCCAAGGAATACTCTCCTATCTAGTATCCCCCAATGTCTGCCCTCTCAACTGTTCAACCGTAGGCCGATTTGAAAAGTTGCGTCTTTAGAAGCCTTTTGAAAGCAGGTGATTCCTTCGTAATCACAATATCCTAATGATCTACACTGCTATTTTAGAGGTGTATAGGGCAGTTGGTGGAACACATTGGCCTGAGTTGACCTTACTTGCCTGGAAATAATTGGATTGGGGGGGCATCTAGGTCCCTAGCACTAACACGCATGCTATATTGAAGGCAGGACCCTCAGATGAGGAACCTGCATGGAAATGGAGTGTAGAAAAGACATAGCTTTGCTCTTACATAACTCAGAGAGGACATTCAGTTAGTCTTGTAGGTTAGAGATATGGAGATGAAAAACCCTCAGAATCGTCAGGTAAGTGCAAAGTAAAGGTCGTGAGACTCCAAAACGATTCAGGAGGCAACATTCTATAAAGCAAGTCCTTGACATCCACTTCTACACACAGCTGTGGCCAGGCACACCCAAAGCTAAAACGCTCAAAAGTAGACAGGTGCTGCAAAACAGAGAGGGTATCTCATCGATATCCATCCCTGAGTGAACAACAGAGAACACTCTCTACAATACGCTAGTCTTTCAATGCAAACAAAGGGCCAAGGGTCTGGCTCACACATTCATAAAAAGAGCAGGACACACAGAAAAATAATAAGGACAACCATGCTTGAGGGCCTCCAGTGACATATGCATTCGAATTGGTATGCATGGTGTGCAGGTCAGGAACATGCTGCCACACACAACAACCATTAGGTGCCAGTGAAAAGAACATACCCATAAACATCGCAGCCCTGTCTCCCCTCACTACCACACCATGGGCATCCAGGAAACCCCAAGAACACACAACAACCAAAGAGCCACAGGTAAAGATAAATTCCACCAAAGACAAAAATATGCATCTGACACACACCTATATACCAGACACAAGCAGGATTACTGCAACCAACATAGTAACATACAAACTTCCATGCCAGACTCACAACACTCCAAATTCAGCACAAACGGTGAACACAATACTGACAGCTGAAGGTGGAATGATATGATATGATATGCATATTTAAAAATATCAAAATGCAATTTGCAAAACCCCAACACTTACACTAGATAGCCAACTAACTTTAGGCTAAGGTACCTGCATAAAATAAAGGGATCGATGTCACCTTGTACATTTTTATATTCATTCAGTTAAATTATAGGTAGAAATGAGATACGTATATATGCAAACAACGACAAAGTCCCAGACAAGAGCAGTCTGAGGTAAGCAGAGGCTAATTCTATGACAGACTTATCAAGAGAAAGGAAAAACATGCAGGTGCCAACCTGGAACACCAAATGATGCCAAACAGAGCATGGATCCCACATGAGCTCACTCTGATGTCAGAATGGGACATATAATGCTACTTGGACTGACTGCATAATCTAAAGAGCCCAAATAAGCCATGTGTTCAGGAGACCCGAGTCAACTCAATAGGGGCCCAACAGTCCTGGCACAGGAGCAATCAGATCCCCACAGAACCTCACCCTGAAGATCGCTCCGATTGGAAACAGCAAACAGAATGCCAGATAAATGTTACACTGCCTTCAGCACCCCGCAGCTCAGATCGAACCACACGAACAAAAGGTCCTGCAAAGTGTAACGTACACTGGACTGACATCACGAAGAAGCATCAGGATTTTAAAGAAAGTAACACCATTGCCCCTATCAAAAGAGTTCCCCCATCAGCATCACCCCCATTCCTTTCTTTCCCTTACGTTTGGGGACCACGTTCTAATGCCAATCTCTGGCATTCCACTTAGTCTTGGGAAGCAGCCATTAGCCTCCTACCTCTTCCGCCAGCCTCCTACCTTCTGTGGAGGAAACATTGGTAAGGAGCTGCTCGCATCCGAGGCCTTCACCTACCACCCCCTGGACCACCCCATCCAACACTTAATAGCTGCAATAGATTTGTCTGCCATGCGCTGCCCTCAAGCAACCTTTCATCCCCTTCCATCCAATCTTCCCTTAATATGTTTTGTGCAAGTCTGCAAATGCCCAAGGTGTCCTTGGAAGGTGCTATTGGATGGAGTCTCCAGTAGCGTTACCCCAGAGGACAGCATCAAGAGACGATTTTGGAGGTATTAAAGCACTGTAGAATATTAAAAAACAATATCAACCATGAAGCAATTTCATTCTGTGATGTGTATTTCTATGGAGCTAAAAGTATTTTTTCACTGAACCAGCAAAAACATTCAGCTGGTAAATGTGTACATTAGCTTCTCTGTCCACTCCTTCACATAGAAGCACCTTTATACAGCACAACCTTTCATGGCATTGTACATGGGTATCTACGTGCACGGCTAGAATAGCTCAGTGACAACATGCTGGTCTTGGAAGCAAAATGGCGCATAGCATCACTGACTTGAACCTCGGGTCTGCGCTTAGGCTGATGTAGGTACATCTATGCTGGGTAGTTGTGTAGCCTACACATCACTGGCAGAAATGTTTTTTTTTTTTGTTCCAGTCTTCTAGTACCAATAGTTTGTATTCCGCAAGCAGAGACAAGCATAATTATTATAATCATTGTTTTTTTTTCATAACGCGCTGAATACCGAAGAGGTTTTTAAGCGCAGACCCAGGATTCCAGCCTGTGTTTGTTGCCACTGAGCTATACTACCCTACTATATCACTTATAAGTCAAAATGCGTACTATGCATGTACAATTTAAATCAGGGTATGAGGGAGTAGGTTGCAGGTAGGAGGGAATGGGTGCACACAGAGAATAGCAGCTTTCACGATGGTACCAAAGGTGGACATTTCTGGGAATAGTTCAATTATGCATTATACCTATATGCAGAAGTCACGGACAATAGCTACAGAAGTATTCGAGAATGGGTTCCAGGTCAGTGGGGGGGGGGCTATGGTATACACATGTTTGTTTCATGAGGATTCTCTTCATTGTTCTATTGAACACTCCCAGGAGGTCTGGTGACTTGCATTCGCCTGGTCAAGTGGTCCACAGCTTAGGGAGTCCGACTCAGCACAGTTTCTTCTCTGTTTCCACCTTATTTGATGCTTTCTGCTTCAGATGTGCGGACATGAAAGATCTCATATGTCTGTTGATCATTCTGTCAGAAAATGTGGCTCATTTTCATGTACTCATTTTGATCCAGGCTTCACGAAATTGCTGAGGTACACCTATTAGGCAGAGCCCACTTTAAAAACCGCAATACATAGGACCAGGTGCAAAGTACAGCACCTAGCTAATAGCACACTGATCCTTGGTTTATAAAAATCTGGAACGCCATGCCAGTTAGACTGACATACAAAGCCTCCATCTCGAAAACGACTGGTCACCATCTCCATAGTTCCAACTTGCCCCTCTCCTTCAGCACATCCCCTACTTGGAGACATGCACTCTACTGTCAGTGGCACCGGGCGAGCTGCTCACCTGTGGCAAAGCCACTCTTTAAGCTCTGCAACCTTTTGCAATAATCGCTCCTCGGGTAGACAGTTAATTCCAACTTGCCCATCGCCTTCAGCACATCCCCTACTTGGAGACATGCAGTCTACTGTCAGTGGCACTGGGCGAGCTGCTCACCTGTGGCAAAGCCACTCTTTAAGCTCTGCAACCTTTTGCAATAATCGCTCCTCGGGTAGACAGTTAATTCCAACTTGCCCATCGCCTTCAGCACATCCCCTACTTGGAGACATGCAGTCTACTGTCAGTGGCACTGGGCGAGCTGCTCACCTGTGGCAAAGCCACTCTTTAAGCTCTGCAACCTTTTGCAATAATCGCTCCTCGGCTAGACAGTTAATTCCAACTTGCCCATCTCCTTCAGCACATCCCCTACTTGGAGACATGCACTCTACTGTCAGTGGAACCGGGCGAGCTGCTCACCTGTGGCAAAGCCACTCTTTAAGCTCTGCAACCTTTTGCAATAATCGCTCCTCGGGTAGACAGTTAATTCCAACTTGCCCATCGCCTTCAGCACATCCCCTACTTGGAGACATGCAGTCTACTGTCAGTGGCACCGGGCGAGCTGCTCACCTGTGGCAAAGCCACTCTTTAAGCTCTGCAACCTTTTGCAATAATAGCTCCTCGGGTAGACAGTTAATTCCAACTTGCCCATCTCCTTCAGCACATCCCCTACTTGGAGAGATGCACTCTACTGTCAGTGGCACCGGGCGAGCTGCTCACCTGTGGCAAAGCCACTCTTTAAGCTCTGCAACCTTTTGCAATAATAGCTCCTCGGGTAGACAGTTAATTCCAACTTGCCCCTCTCCTTCAGCACATCCCCTACTTGGAGACATGCACTCTACTGTCAGTGGCGCCGGGCGAGCTGCTCACCTGTGGCAAAGCCACTCTTTAAGCTCTGCAACCTTTTGCAGTAATAGCTCCTCGGGTAGACAGTTAATTCCAACTTGCCCCTCTCCTTCAGCACATCCCCTACTTGGAGACATGCACTCTACTGTCAGTGGCACCGGGCGAGCTGCTCACCTGTGGCAAAGCCACTCTTTAAGCTCTGCAACCTTTTGCAATAATCGCTCCTCGGGTAGACAGTTAATTCCAACTTGCCCATCTCCTTCAGCACATCCCCTACTTGGAGACATGCACTCTACTGTCAGTGGCACCGGGCGAGCTGCTCACCTGTGGCAAAGCCACTCTTTAAGCTCTGCAACATTTTGCAATAATCGCTCCTCGGGTAGAGAGCTGAAAAGGATCGTTGCCCATTCAGTCAGTTCAAACACCAATGCCACATTCTTTGTGTCACAGCTGTCTCACCCTCCAGGCTGGATCTTGCTGCAGGTAAAGAAAGCATGCAGACAATGCCTCCCAATTTCCCACATTGCCAGCATGTTCCAGTTTCCTTGAGTTTTGCTTTATGCACTCTGCTCGCTGCCCAGGGTAGCACCGGGCATTTATTGACATTTTCTATGCCGCATGTTCACGTGTGCTCTTGCATTTTCCTGTATATTGTTTCCCAAGTCATTGACGGAGAGACTGGTATTTCGTTTTTCATTTCACTTGCGATAACTGCTTTCAAATATATGCATATTTCCCCAGCTTCCTATATTTGAGTGAGCAGAAATGTATGGCCCTGTCTGTACAAATTAAAATAATGACTATCATTATTCTTTTGTAATGCGCTTAATGCCAGCAGTGGTTTATAAGCGTGGGATCCGGATTCGTTTGTGCTGCGTTGTCTTGTTTCTGCGTTGCCCTTGAGCTATCCTTCCCCGCCAGGTCTAAAGGATGCGTCCAATGCACACTTTCTGCCACCTGAGATGCAGGTAATTCCGCAGTTTCCGTTGGGAAGGCTGAATTCTTCCATTAGCTAGTCTTAAGGGACTCATTGTCATAGAGATGATAGAGAAACTGGAACATGCTATTGACTGCCATGCAAAACCAGTCTCTTTGTATGACTTGCATTGTGCAACCGCAATCCCCGCAATGTACCATGATCTAAATATGTATGTAACCCTATACCATGCATTGTATCGTCACTAAGTCTATCTACCTGGACGGCTTCACTGTAACCCTTAAGCGAGCCTTCTTTGAGTACTGCTATAGAGCTGCGATGCCTGTGGGCTGTAGTGCGCTCTACAAATACAAATAAATAAATAAAATGATTCACGCTGATCAGCCTGTGTTTCACCCACCATGGCAGATCCAGCACTTTTGCGTAAATCTGCTGGTAGGGGTTGTACCAAATAGGTGCATTTTCTTCAGAGAAAAAATACATTCTTGCTGTCAACAAATTCATTTTATGGAGTCTTTTTGCAAGTTTTAGACCAACCAGTACCATACCATTACTTATTTGTTTGTCCTTGGATATAGTTCCATTTTACCGCGTCTAACGTTAGTGGATTCAATGAGCACGCATCCTGGTGTTTCTTGGCCCTCTCAAGTGAACCGTGAGGGAACACTCAGCTTTCCTGATATGCTTGTGTTCCAGCATTTTTGCTGCTCTAAGCAAAAGGTAATTATCATGTAATAACACGCATTCTCATATGCAACGACTCACAGGTAGGCAGGTACTGAAATAACTCAATTTACACCAGACACAAGACCACAAACACACGCTAAGTTCTGATTCGGAGTCTGTCAGTGAGCAGTGGGCGAAAAGTGGGACAAGCAGTAATCCATTCCTGGAGGTATTCACCTTTTACCCATAGGACCAGTGTGGTCTTCTGAATGTCAGCTCTAATGCTCCAAGGTATGGCAGCTATGCCCAGAGTAGCAACGATCAAAACGTGTTTGCCCCGATCACGCCTCAATTATCTCACTTATCACACATCAGGGTCATTGATGTGGTTGTTTAATGGCACCTCCATTCCGGTGTAAAGGCAATGGTTTGGTATGTAGCACCGGAAATACACCCGTATTGCAAACCAATCTAATTTTGGTAAAGATTTCTTGGACTTTGCATGTGATAACATCTAGCCAATGTACGTGTAAAGTCCCAGCTGCAACGGTTGCATTAAACACCATGTTTTGGGCAATTCCCTTCCATTATTGTATGCAGAGGTCTCCTATTTTAGGAATCTTAAATATCTCGTTGCATCAAACAAATGACAATGCAAGTGTTGCATGATTCCGTGCCGTTTGTAAGGTAGGTTTCACATCACCTCTATGTATCGGTATGATGTGCCTGGCAATATCTCCTGGCTGCACTACGATATATTTTTCCATGACCTCTTACCTCTAATGGGCAGCTACTGACCCCCCGGCCCCCCGCTACATTTTCAAGGTGCCCATCCTCATTTGCGTGGCTGTGCTGTAACTGGGAGAGTGATACACACGAAATCCAGCAGGCTTGAAATCGGACTTCGGTGTACCCTTCCTTAACACACTAAACCGATGCAGCACTAGCAGAGCAAGTTTCACTCACTCAAAATGCAGCATATGCATTAGCAGTTAAAAATTACACATGCTCAGATCTATGGTATAAGCACAAGCAGTGCATTCTTCTATTACACAGAGAAAAGGTATAACACAGATAGTAGCAGCGCATGTTTCCCCCATGCACAGAACATGCATAGCAAGGCAGGCACAGTGCAAGCTTCCTTCACACGTAAAAGAGGTACCAACAGGTTTTCCTTGCATCAACAGAATAGATGGGCAATAATCAGCAGCAGTGCAAAATCAGCCTGCACACTAAAATGCTACATAGGTGGCGTTCAGGCAGCACACCTGTAATCTTCCCTTACAAGCACTTTGCAGGTACAGAATGAACAGTAGCAGTACAGGCCATCATAACGGAAACACATGAACATGTAGCATGGGCGGCAGCAGATGGCGTTATCCTCCAATTTCAAAAACATAGCATGGGCATCAGAGCAAGATTACCTTCAACATAGAGCAGGCATAGCAAGGAGAACAGTATTGCAGAACACACTTGACCTAACTTATCCAGGCTGCACTGAAGCACACATCCCAGCATTCCGGTTTTGGTATTTCTCCAATGTGCGCACACTGTGTAAAGTACTCAAAGTACTGTTTACTGGCTTGCCGTGCTGCCGTGCTGCCCCTGCTCCCGTTTCCATTCAAGAGTGAAACTTTCTTTTGATCTGCTGGAAGGAGCGTGGCTGCAGAAGTAACGCCTGGAGGACGTCTTAATTTGCAACCCCACGGTTGCCTGGCTTCCTGCCTGAGCTTTTTTTCAATCAAGGTGACTGTAATGCTCTAATGAGCTGGACTGCCTACTGTGATAGTGTGTAGCGTCTAGCGTTGAGTGTGTAGCGTCTAGCGTTACGTGGGCAACGTGCGCTAGAGGTGCTGCGCAACGAAGAGTTTGTGGGAATTGTTACATTACTGAAAGTCGCCTCTTGCTTTTCTTTTTTTCTCTTTTTCTCGCTTAGGTCTCCTCCCTGGGTCCCGCCTCGTGTGTGACTCACGCCCGCATCACTTCCTATTTAAAGCCTTGTGCCCGCGCACTCGCCCGCACAGTGTAAAGTACTCAAAGTACTGTTTAATGTTCACTGCTCGCGGGTGGCGGGCAGGAGGGATTGGTTTACTTTCATTAGACTCAGTGACAATGGTGAATGGGCTGCGTAGTGGGAGGAAGATACGTGGTGAGAAGAGCAATGATCTAAATCAATCGTTGGGCAACCACTCGAATATGTCTGACATCCCCATTAAAGACGATGCGGAACTATACTGCTCAGATGAGGTAGGAACATCTAAATGTGAAGAATTGTTGGGACATGTGGGTGAGCATGTACCCCAGGATGTTGGGGAAAAACAATGCTCTCAATGAAGGAGGGGGCCATTTTGCCTCTAATTCCCTCGCCGTATGCCCCCCTTCTATCAGATACTTATAAGCTAACTGAAATGAATCATGATGATGAGAATGAGGGGCTGAGTGAGGGCCTGGGGCTTCCACCCAAAAAGATCTTGTTAGCCACAATGGGGATAAAACCAACTAAACCAAGATTCACTGATGTGTCTATCATTGCCCCGGCTATTGAGGCACTTTTGGATAAGCGAATGCGCTTCTCAAGAGGCCCATCAACCCCGGTCAAAGCCCATAATTACTGCATGGAAGATGTACATGTTCATGCGTATCCAGGTTATTTACCTGGGACGCAAGCCTTGGTACATGCCTGCTTCGATGATTTTTCATCAAATTTAGAAAATGAAAAGGAGGCCCTTAATCAAGAAACTAGCTCTCCTGGTAGACATTCAATCACCAATGTATTAGTTGGAGATATAGCAGGGTCGTTACATCATGACGACCCCAAAACGAGTTTATCTCAACTAGAAGTGGAAGCAGAACGCAATCTAATGGAGCTATCAGATATTGGGGTTGAGTTCCCAGTTCTATCCAGAATACTCAATTTGCTTGATAAAGGACATGAATATACTCATGCGCAATTGATGTATACGCATGATGTTATTATTGACTTATCAGCTAAAATTAATAGAATTGAGGGGCTCTTGTTTACCTGTGAGGCGGTGGCGGCCCTGACTAAGGGCAAACAAGGGGATGTCCCTAAAATGAGTTCAAAAGCGTCACAAACCATAGGTGAGTCAAATAGTGCACCAAAAGTGGGTCATGCCCTGACGGTATGTACTAAAGCATCTCAAACATCGTCTGATATAAGAGTAGGGTTCCAACCATTTCCCACTTTTGCTGAAGCTATGGCCTCTGATGTAAGAAAGAGTAATGAGGCTGCTAATCCTGCACTGAATCAGCTGTTAGAGTTGGGAACGGCTAATGCCGGGGCCATCAAACAGATTCTTACTACGATCCAAAAGATAAATGCCACTTAGCAACTAGTAAATGGCCAATATGGTCCGACGGTTATGATGGATGACTCCATAGGACCACGTTCTAACTCCATAAGAGTAGAGTCTCTGGATAGTCCGTCAGCTTTGACCAACTTAATTGATCTCGAAGACGATGAACAGAATGCTCATCATGTCTTAGATGGAGAGAAGGCTGAAGACATATGCCATGAACCGGTACTTTCAAGAAAGCAGAAGAGATTGCTATTGAGAGCGTCAAAACGTAAAATTAAACAAGCAAAAAATCTAAAGACGTCTACCAAACAACATGCGACAAACTCTATTCTTGATTCGTTTAAGACTAAGATAAAAGAAACATCTATAGACGAGGAAAAGATAGACCTATTGCAACTTAATTCTGAGTCTAGGGCGCTACTGAATATTGAAAATAACCAGAGCCTAGCTGAGAAGTGTAATGGGAAGGGGAAACAAATAATGCCTAATGAAATAGATCCCCCTGATCGGACAGAGGAGGTGTCTTTATCTAAACATAAGCAAACTGAGCTCCTCAGTTTCTTCCCTGCTCTTTACATGAAAAAGGCATCGAAGAAAATTAAGGAAGCAGTCTCTAAGAAATCCCTGAAAAAGTCAGGGGAGATCATTAAAATACCAACTAAACCCACTGAGTTGCTGTTAAGTGGAGAAAAAAAGCAGGAGGGTAAATTATCTAAAAATGATCAACACCAGGAGTTGCTAGTAAACGCACAGGTGAAGGAAGTTGTGCTTAAAGCAAATATTGGAAAAGATGGGAATGGTAGTTGTGACTCTTCATCAGGTAACATCAATAAATGTAGGGCTAGAGACAGACTGCCCTCAGAAAGAGAGTTGATTGAGCATACAACCTTCCCTGATGCATATGAAAAAGCATTGTCTGATAAGATAATTTCCCTAACCGCAGATATGCCATCTATCATGGGTTGGGAAACTAAACAGCCACCCTCTGCCAGAATAAGTTTGAATCGATCAGCTATGCTGAAGGCCTTTCAAGCGATCCCAGCCCTACGCACTATCAGAAGTAACGACATTGAATGGGTGCGATTGTCCCACAATAACCCCACGAGGATGATTTGTGGTTATCACTCTCAAATCATTGCACAATTAATTTGGGCACAAAGGGAGGACCTAGAGTTACTTAGCCTATTTCCGTGTCTATTTAATTCTGAGGAATGTGCAGAAATTTACATTGCAACTATCCCGGAGCAACCAAAGAACATGAGTGTGGAAGGACCGATACCGCAGATTAGTGAAGAGGTATTGAAGCAATTTATGAATCTTGCCACTTCAATATCGGGGATGATGGGGAAGGGGGCATCAGTTTCTCCTAAACCGTCAACAATGATGGGCAAAGAATAGGAGGATGAGCGTGGATTGTCCCTGCTGTCATGGAACTCGTGTGGGAGCTCTAATTTAAGGGCGTGGAATGGTGCACTTGATTGTGATTCTCGTCCAGGGATCTGCTTGGTCCAAGAAACTATGATTATCGGTGAGGTAGTTTTGGAAGGGTTTGACTCCTACTATCAGCCGGCATCAAGAGGGCAACTAGGACGTCCCGCTGGGGGTCTGGCGATCCTGATTGATAAAAAGCTGAAAGTGATCTCCCATCTGCTGTGGGCTGATGAGGCTTTACTGGTTGTGCAAATGTCAAGCAAGGAATCCTGATTTCAAGATTTTATTGTTATTAATTTGTATTGGAATCAGGCGGTGACTTCCTTTGAAACCCTAACAGATCGCTTAAATTCCCTTTTTGAAGAGATCATTAGGACCAAAGGAAACTTGAACGTGATTATAGGGGGCGATTTTAATGCCACTTGTATAGATGATCTTATGGCAGACAGTCATTGTAAATCTGATTCTAGAAAGAAATCATATGCGAATGGTGTAAGGTGGGTGGAGTTTCTAATGCTTTGGGACATTCAGTTGATTCCGTTCAAGGCAGGTCCTTATCATCATACATGGGCACGAGGTCCCTATACTTCAACGATTGACTATTTCTTTGTCTCCACAGGATGGTCACATCTGGTTGATCCAATTTTGATTGTTAATCTTTTTAAAGGGGATCATTTAGCCCTGAAAACTAAATTGAAGCTGGAAATATTATGTCTTGATGTGGAGCCCAACTTAAGGGCCATTGCCCATGACCGGGCCGGGTTATCAATCAAGTGGACCTCTAGAAGATGTCAATCATTTAGTGCTGCAATTCTAGAGGACCCCTTGATTAAAGTGAGTATTAAGAGTAAAGG
The DNA here is from genome assembly GCF_040938575.1 of Ambystoma mexicanum. NCBI lineage: Eukaryota > Metazoa > Chordata > Amphibia > Caudata > Ambystomatidae > Ambystoma > Ambystoma mexicanum. The sequence goes on along the minus strand of NC_090928.1, from coordinate 934,614,156 downwards.
TGTTATGTGTGTGTGGCAAGAGGTCCAGAATTCTATCAGAATAGCGGTGCATATGTCAAACTTGAAGGCAGCGTCTGAGTGCTGGCAACCAACTAAGCACAAATATCAATATAGTCAAAAAATTGTTGATTTAAGGAAAGAAAAACGATATCGAATTAGAAAATTAGGTTTCCGCAAACAGATAGACAGTGATTACGCAGAGACTAAGGCGGAGATTAATAAATGCTATAAATCACAAATAAAACGGCTGAAATATGAGTTGTTCAATATCAAGAATCAGAATCTCATGGCTGTTCTAATTTCTAAAAATGCTAGGAATTTATGGGTGACTATGCGTACCCTATTTGGCACAGCCGAGCAGATTGAGGAATCAGCTATATCCGCGGTTTCCTGGGTAAATCATATCAGAGTAAAATTCGCTATGCCAAGTCAATTTATATTAGAGGAGAGATTGTCATTCCGTCCCATTTTCCAGGGCTGTCCTTGGTCTATTGACGATATACACTTGGCCATCACAAAATCTAATGGGTCGCGAGCACCAGGACCAGATGGCATTCCACCATGTCTTATTAAGCTTAATTCGGAAATGTGGGCGGCATTATTTAAAATCAAATTTGACGCTATTTATCATCTTGGGCACATTCCCGCCTCCTGGTGCTCTGCGATAATTATCCCAATCTATAAAAAGGGGCCTATGACTGACCCAATGAACTTCAGGCCGATTGCTCTTATGGATGCCTCGGCTAAGATTTTTCTAATCTCCTATTACAAGCCATTAACTAATATATTAATCAGTCTAACCTACTATCCAAATTCCAAACTGGCTTTCGACGATTCATGAGCTGCCAGCTCAACGCAACTATTATTGCCCACTTGTACCAGCAAACCAAATTAGACAAGGCCGGTTGTGTTTACATGGCGGCCTTGGATCTTACCGCTGCGTTTGATTCAGTAATCAGAGAGCTACTTTGGAATAAATTGATTAAATTTGGTTTCTCATCCCAGCTAGTTTCTATCATAGCGGCCCTGCACCAACATACAACATATCATATCCGACTCACTATGGCTGGTGTACTCACCGAACCCATTCCGACTGAGATCGGCTTGAAACAGGGCTGCAATCTCGCTGCAGTGCTGTTCAACCTTTATTTATTGGATTTGGACGATCAATGGCAGGAGGCAGTGATTTTTCCGGCAAAATTGGGTATTATTGCATTGAATTGGCTCAGTTTTGCGGATGATTTACTGTTTTTCGATAGGACCCCCTATGGATTACAGACTAAATTGAACCTTTTCTATACCTTTGCATGTAAACATAATTTAACGATTAATACGGAGAAATCCTTTATTATTACTTTCAATGAAGGACGTCAAAAAATTAAAAACTTTACATGGTCTATTGATTGCTGTGCGATTCCGAGGGCCCCACCCATGCGCTATCTGGGTTATCATCTGGCATGCAGTTATTCCTGTGAGAGCTGGAAGTTGGTCTTAACTAAAAAAGCCCAATCGCTGACTACACAGCTTAAACTGGTGTACTATCGCCTTGGGAAATTTTCAATGATTCCAATGCTTACTTTTTATCTACAAAAGATTGAACCAATCCTGTTATATGCATTGGATCTTTGTTTATACAAGATGGATGATATTGTGGATACTATCCAGGGGAAAATGTTAAAACAGGTTCTGGGTCTTGCAATGTCCATACCAAATGCCATGAGTTGGGAATTCTACCACTATCAGTTAAATGGCATTGTCGAATGTTAACCAACTATGGGAAAATGCTGGCTCCTCCAAAGAATTCCTTATATGAAGAACTGGCAACAATGACTGAGAAGGGGCATCCTTGGTCGATCTTGATAATTAAGAATAGGATGGAGCAATTCCTTTCAGATGCTATGATTTCACATGAGGATTTGGTATTGGGGCTACCATCATGTAAGACTAAATACTGCAGATACCACTGGTGTTTGTTGACTGAAAAGATTCATGGGTATCAAACATACACTGAATACGCGAAATTTATACGACAATGGGGCTTTCGCCCAAGGTATCAGATTGCGTTTCCATGCAATATTGCAAGAAGGATCTACCTAAGATTTCGTCTGAATCAGATGCTTACTAATGAAAAGATTATGTCTTGGCAAAAGTATCAGAATAATGCATTGAGAGGACTATGTAGATTCTGTAAATTACCGGCTATAGTTGAATCCTTCAAGCACCTAACTGTATATTGCAGGTATTTCGAAGTGGAGCGAAAACGATGCTTTGCCACCCACCTCTATACTCAGGCGAGTATGAGTAGGGAATCGCTTTGGCAACGATGCATGTGGGGAAGAAGTGTAATACTTATCATCTGTTTAACAAACTTCCTTGTAATTATTGAACGGGAATTAGCTGGAAAAGACGACCAGTCGGTGTAATGTATGTATTGAGCTGGCACTGTCACGATTCTGGATTTATGATGCTGTGGTAATATGTGGGTGCTCACTATCCCTGCTGGAATGTTAAATGTATGACATTTTCGATTTTAGGTTAATGAGTTAACTGAATTGCAAAGGATTTGTAGATATTTTAAATTGCAACTCATATTAGAATGTGAATCTTGTAAAGGTTGAATAAACCATAAACAAATAAATTAAAAAAAAAATTCTCCAATGTTTGTTGCGAAATTGTAAGACAGGGGTCTATATGATTACTCTGTAGTAATGGGAATAAAGGGCGAGTAGAGAAATCAAACACACATCACATTTTGTTGGTGCAGGCATGCTGACGTGCTACCTCACATGCCTCTCCCAACCTTTTAGCCCACCCTTTTCCTGAAAGATCTTCTCAATAAATATAGACCCTTTTTGATTATTATTTGCTATGGAAATTAACATAGTATTGTGTAAAGTACATACAGTGATATACAGTGTCAAGATTCATGGCTCTGCTGAAAAGTGACTTTGCACTGCCGACACAAACCCTGATTCATGGAACTGTGCAAAGTGTTATTTTGCAGTGCAAAGTCAGTGCAAACTCACTTTGTAGTCCAAACAATGACTTTGTACTGACATTGCACAATTCCATGAATCAGGGTTTGTGTTGGAAGTGCAAAGTCACTTTTCAGCAGCACAAAGTCAGTTTGAACCGTGCAAACAATTCCATGAATCGGGCCCAAAGTGTTTACAATCCTAAGTTATTCTGTCAGACGTAGATGCTGTGATTGACCAATCGATGGGCATTTTTGATTACCGGCACATGAGTGTAACGGTTTACAGTGCCAGGTGACATTAGATACCAGTCATGTTGGTGTACAATATACATTGCATATTTTGCACTAATTGCTTGATTTGCACGAAAGAAGGTGTTGGATGGATGAATGTTTGGGTTTGTATACTGATGATGTGGAATGATTGAGAATTAAGTGGTGGTAGGATGAAATGATTATTGTAGAACTTGTTTAGAGGAGGTAAACATTTGTATACAATTGTGCACAAAATGATTATGAAATAAATATCTTTTTGATAAAAAAAATATGTATTGCCAACAGGCTTGAAAGTTAGCAAAATTAATTACATGGTCTCTTTGTTGTGTACTATTCACTCCATGGGGACTGTCCCATATTTCTCCCCTTAATGTCTAAATATTTAGAGGAATAGACTACCATCTTTCCCTAGAAGCAATTCAGTCTAAATGAAGCGCTTACAAACCAGTATCAAATTTCAAATTCCCAATTTCAACATTCATGGCATTTATTTCAGTTGTACTGTGAAACTCTTGTAATTAAATTATCTGGTTTATGACTGTCTGTACCTTTGCTTGTTTTTCTACTTCTACAGGACTGTACGCCAGAATGCCATTTTTATAATCCTTTCCTTATCCAACAGAACGTAGCACTTCCTCTCTACCTCATCTGCATTCCAACGGTCCTTCTCCTACCTTCCCCTCTTCCTACATGCACTTTCTATTTTCCACTTCAGCACCCTTGTTCTTGTCCTCCTCATCATGCAGCCTTTACTTTCCCCCTTATCCTCCGCTCTACAACCCTTAATCTCCTCCCCATTTATTTCCCGTCATTCCTTCCTTACCCTCATACAGCTGCTAAGTGCTGCTATACTACTATGTAATGTCTGAGACCTTCGCTCAGAGAAAGCTTTTCAGCCAATAGCAGTTTTTATTCCGGGACTTGTAGCTTCATTTTTCCATTATGACATATAGGCTTTCAAAAGCTATATGCAAGGGTGTAAAGTTCTTGTTTTTGGCAAAAAAGCCAGAAATGGGTGCACTGTCATACATGATTTGGGGCAACTAGAACTAGTAGGCTAGTGTCCTCATTTCCCATTACCCCTTTTTTCTGTGGTGTTCTTCTCTCTTCCTCTCCACTGTCCCTTAGTCTTTCTTCTGACAACCTCCCTTCTTTCGATCCTACCCCAATCTGCTCTCTCTCTCCTTATTGTCTACCCATAAGAAAATCCCTCCTCTCTCATCCACTCTTAAATCTTTTGTTAACTTTCTCTTTACATCCTTTTTTCTCCAACAAGATGCCCTCCTTCCCTTTCCTCCCCCACCTCTTCCCTCATCCCTTGTCAATCCTTCTGCTCCCAATTCTTTCGCTACACCGTTTCTGCACTCACTCCTTCAGACTCCTTAACCCTTCCTGCTATTAATCTCATCACCCCAACCCTGTGCAATCGCCTTACTCTGCTCCCTTGCACCACTTTCCTTCCCCTCAAAATCTGGCTTGGAAGTTTAGACTTGCATTCCAGAGGGCACATGTTATTGCAAAGAGAGTAGAAGGGCTGGCCTGAGTCACCATCCAGATCAGACCCAAACCTCAGAATGCTGCTGATCTAGGCTATCGCTAAGCATGTGTATACAAATGAAACATGTGCATACACAAAACGAGCTCAGGGATAGTTTGTAGTTGCATTGTCTTATGTTTAGAAGGATGCCCAGTCTAAGAAATAAAATAACTGACCTGCCTTGCTACTGTCTGGCCTGCTTGGTTGTTTAACTCTGTGATTTTTCCTTGACTGTGCATGTACCTTGAGGGCTCTGGCTTGGGTGTGACCTGGCCCTGGTAGACAGCTAAGCACCTCCTCGCCCTGGGAAGGTGCAAGTGCTACAGTTTCAATACTTGCAAAGTGTTCCTCCATAGACACATTGCTAGGATTTCAGGAGAGCGGCTGCCCTATAAATTCATTGGCGCTCATCTTGAGAAAATACATGAAAAGGCCTGCTTCCCATCATTGTGTTGAGGGGTGAAGGGGCACAATATGCTCTTGATCTAAAGCCAAACCTCTCTGACATCCTGTCCTTGGATATGTCACTGCAAGGATACCTGCAAGTACATTTGTGAAAGAAAACTCCACAGACTGAATGATTCATCAACTCGGTGCAATGCAGGACTCCCCCTTCCTTCAACTACTGGTGGTCCTTGCTGAGTTTATCATAGGTGAATGCCTAGTTTGCCTAGTGCTAGCACTGGCCCTGAGAAGGTGGTATAAGAATCAATATGTTAAGCTCTTAACGGTAATGGGTATTGTACGAAATTACCTAATACCAAAAGTTCAATCCCAAAAAGTCTGACTCCCAACTTTCCATTCCAAATACATATATATATATATATATATATATATATATATATATATATATATATATATATATATATATATATATATCAGTGATAAAACTTTGTTAAAGGGACGTTATGGTTCCAAGTAAAACCGAAAACCCTTGAAATTCGCCAGTTATGGTAAGCTAAGCAACCATAACTCGCGCCACCACCGTGCACTGCTAAGACTAACACCCAGGACATCAAAGATGACAACACAAATGTCATTGATGACATCACTGATGACATCACATGTGTATGTACTTCTCATGAAATATGTGTAGAAGGGATTCTTATTATGTTGCGAAAAAAGTGTCAAGAATCATTTTACTCATATATTTATAAACTTTCTGCACTGCTAAGACTAACACCCACGACATCAAAGATGACATCACAAATGTCATTGATGGCATCACGGACAGCAGGGAGACACGGGGCATGAGCGGGGGCAACAACAGGGAAACACAGGGCATGAGTGGGGGGTGGGGGGCAATGGCAGGGACACACGGGGCATGAGCGGGGAGTGGGCAAAACAGCAGGGAGACACGGGGCATGAGTGGGGGGTAGGGGGCAACAGCAGGGAGACACGGGGCATGAGAGGGGGGTGGGGGGTAACAGGAGAGAGACACGGGGCATGAGAGGGGGGTGGGAGGGCAACAGCAGGGAGACACGGGACATGACCGGGGGGTGGGGGGCAACAGAAGGGAGACAAAGGACATGACCGGGGGGTGGGGGGCAACAGGAGAGAGACACGGGGCATGAGCGGGGGGTGGGGGGTAACAGGAGACAGGCACGGGGCATGAGCGGGGGGGTGGGGGGCAACAACAGGGAGACATGGGGCATGAGCGGGGTGCGGGGGGAAAACGAGGGAGACACGGGGCATGAGAGGGGGGTGGGTGGTAACAGAAGAGTGACATGGGGCATGAGCGGGGGGCAACAGGAGGGAGACACGGGGCATAACCGGGGGTTGTGGGGCAACAAAGGAGAGACACGGGCATGAGCGGGGGTGGGGGGTAACATGAGAGAGACACGGGGCATGAGCGGGGGGTGGGGGTACACGAGGAAGACATGGGGCATGAGAGGGGGGTGGGGGGTAACAGGAGAGAGACACGGGGCATGACCGGGGGTGGGGGGGCAACAGCAGGGAGACACGGGGCATGTCCGGGGGGCAACAGAAGGGAGTCACGGGGCTTGACCGGGGGGTGGGGGTAACAGGAGAGAGACACGGGGCATGAGAGGCGGTGGGGGGTAACAGGAGAGAGACACGGGGCATGAGAGGGGGGTGGGGGCAACAGAAGAGACACACGGGGCATGAGCGGGGGTGGGTGGGAGGGATAGAGACACACGGCGCATGAGCGGGGTGGGTGGGAGGGATAGAGACACACGGGGCTTGAGCGGGGGTGGGTGGGAGGGATAGAGACACACGGGGCATGAGCGGGGGGTGGTTGGGAGGGATAGAGACACACGTGGCATGAGCAGGGGGTGGGTGGGAGGGATAGAGACACACGGGGCATGAGCAGGGGGTGGGCGGGAGTGCTAGAGACACACGGGGCATGAGCAGGGGGTGGGTGGGAGGGAAAGAGACACACAGGGCATGAGCAGGGGGTGGGGGGCAGGGGAGAGACACACGAGGCATGAGCAGGGGGTGGGGGGAGGGGAGAGACACACGGCGCATGATCGTGGGTGTGTGGGAGGGTTAGAGACACACGGGGCGTGAGCGGGGTTTGGGTGGGAGAGATAGAGACACACGGGGCGTGAGCGGGGGGTGGGTGGGAGGGATAGAGACACACGGGGCGTGAGCGGGGGGTGGGTGGGAGGGATAGAGACACAGGGGGCATGAGCGGGGGGTGGGTGGTGCGGGATAGAGACACACGGGGCATGAGCGGGGGTGGGTGGGAGGGATAGGGGCATGAGCGGGGGGTGGGTGGGAGGGATAGAGACACACGGGGCATAGGGGGGGTGGGCGGGAGGGATAGAGACACACAGGGCATGAGCAGGGGGTGGGGGGAGGGGAGAGACACACGGGGCATGAGCGGGTGGTGGGTGGGAGGGATAGAGACACACGGGGCATGAGCAGGGTGTGGGTGGGAGGGGAGAGACACATGGGGCATGAGCGGGGTGTGGATGGGAGGGGAGAGACACACGGGGCATGACCGGGGGGTGGGTGGGTTGGATAGAGACACACGGGGCATGAGTGGGGGGTGGGTGGGAGGGATAGAGACACACGGGGCATGAGCGGGGGGTGGGTGGGAGGGATAGAGACACACGGGGCATGAGCGGGGGGTGGGTGGGAGGGATAGAGACACAAGGGGCATGAGCAGGGGGTGGGGGGAGGGGAGAGACATACGAGGCATGAGCAGAGGGTGTGGGGGGGAGAGACACACGGGGCATGAGCGGGGGGGTTGGTGGGAGGGATAGAGACACACGGGGCATGAGCGGGGGGTGGGTGGGAGGGATAGAGACACACGGGGCATGAGCGGGGGGTGGGTGGGAGGGATAGAGACACACAGGGAATGAGCGGTGCGTGGGTAGGAGGGATAGAGACACACGGGGCATGAGCGGGGGGTGGGTGGGAGGGATAGGGGCATGAGCGGGGCATGAGCGGGGGGTGGGTGGTAGGGATAGAGACACACGGGGCATGAGCAGGGGGTCGGAGGGAGAGAAACACAAGGCATGAGCAGGGGGTGGGTGGGAGGGGAGAGACTCACGAGGCATGAGCAGGGGGTGGGTGGGAGGGGATAAACACACGAGGCATGAGCAGGGGTGGGTGGGAGGGCAGAGACACACGAGGCATGAGCAGGGGGGTGGGTGGGAAGGATAGAGACACACGGGGCATGAGTGGGGGTGGGTGGGAGGGATAGAGACACACGGGGCATGAGCGGGGGCTGGGTGGGTGGGATAGAGACACACGGGGCATGAGCGGGGGGTGGGTGGGAGGGATAGAGACACAAGGGGCATGAGCAGGGGGTGGGGGGAGGGGAGAGACACACGAGGCATGAGCAGGGGGTGTGGGGGGGAGAGACACACGGGGCATGAGCGGGGGGGTTGGTGGGAGGGATAGAGACACACGGGGCATGAGCGGGGGGTGGGTGGGAGGGATAGAGACACACGGGGCATGAGCGGGGAGTGGGTGGGAGGGGAGAGACACACGGCGCATGATCGTGGGTGTGTGGGATGGTTAGAGACACACGAGGCGTGAGCGGGGTTTGGGTGGGAGGGATAGAGACACATGGGGCGTGAGCGGGGGGTGGGTGGGAGGGATAGAGACACACGGGGCGTGAGCGGGGGGTGGGTGGGAGGGATAGAGACACAGGGGGCATGAGCGGGGGGTGGGTGGTGCGGGATAGAGACACACGGGGCATGAGCGGGGGTGGGTGGGAGGGATAGGGGCATGAGCGGGGGGTGGGTGGGAGGGATAGAGACACACGGGGCATAGGGGGGGTGGGCGGGAGGGATAGAGACACACAGGGCATGAGCAGGGGGTGGGGGGAGGGGAGAGACACACGGGGCATGAGCGGGTGGTGGGTGGGAGGGATAGAGACACACGGGGCATGAGCAGGGTGTGGGTGGGAGGGGAGAGACACATGGGGCATGAGCGGGGTGTGGATGGGAGGGGAGAGACACACGGGGCATGACCGGGGGGTGGGTGGGTTGGATAGAGACACACGGGGCATGAGTGGGGGGTGGGTGGGAGGGATAGAGACACACGGGCATTAGCGGGGGGTGGGTGGTAGGGATAGAGACACACGGGGCATGAGCGGGGAGTGGGTGGGAGGGATAGAGACACAAGGGGCATGAGCAGGGGGTGGGGGGAGGGGAGAGACATACGAGGCATGAGCAGAGGGTGTGGGGGGAGAGACACACGGGGCATGAGCGGGGGGGGGTTGGTGGGAGGGATAGAGACACACGGGGCATGAGCGGGGGGTGGGTGGGAGGGATAGAGACACACGGGGCATGAGCGGTGGTGGGTGGGAGGGATAGAGACACACAGGGAATGAGCGGTGCGTGGGTAGGAGAGATAGAGACACACGGGGCATGAGCGGGGGGTGGGTGGGAGGGATAGGGGCATGAGCGGGGCATGAGCGGGGGGTGGGTGGTAGGGATAGAGACACACGGGGCATGAGCAGGGGGTCGGAGGGAGAGACACACAAGGCATGAGCAGGGGGTGGGTGGGAGGGGAGAGACTCACGAGGCATGAGCAGGGGGTGGGTGGGAGGGGATAAACACACGAGGCATGAGCAGGGGGTGGGTGGGAGGACAGAGACACACGAGGCATGAGCAGGGGGTGGGTGGGAGCGATAGAGACACACGGGGCATGAGCGGGGGTGGGTGGGAGGGATAGAGACACACGGGGCATGAGCGGGGGCGGGTGAGAGATATAGAGACACACGGGGCATGAGCGGGGGGTGGGTGGGAGGGGAGAGACACACGAGGCATGAGCAGGGGGTGGGTGGGAGGGGAGAGACACACGAGGCATGAGCAGGGGGAGGGTGCTAGGGGAGAGACACACGAGGCATGAGCAGGGGGTGGGTGGGAGGGGAGAGACACACGAGGCATGAGCAGGGGGTGGGTGGGAGGGGATAAACACACGAGGCATGAGCAGGGGGTGGGTGGGAGGGCCGAGACACACGAGGCATGAGCAGGGGGTGGGTGGGAGGGATAGAGACACACGAGGCATGAGCGGGGGTGGGTGGGAGGGATAGAGACACACGAGGCATGAACGGGGGGGTTGGTGGGAGGGATAGAGACACACGGGGCATGAGCGGGGGGTGGGTGGGAGGAATAGAGACACACAGGGAATGAGCGGTGCATGGGTAGGAGGGATAGAGACACACGGGGCATGAGCGGGGGGTGGGTGGGAGGGATAGGGGCATGAGCGGGGCATGAGCGGGGGGTGGGTGGTAGGGATAGAGACACACGGGGCATGAGCAGGGGGTCGGAGGGAGAGACACACAAGGCATGAGCAGGGGGTGGGTGGGAGGGGAGAGACACACGAGGCATGAGCAGGGGGTGGGTGGGAGGGGATAAACACACGAGGCATGAGCAGGGGGTGGGTGGGAGGGCCGAGACACACGAGGCATGAGCAGGGGGTGGGTGGGAGCGATAGAGACACATGGGGCATGAGCGGGGGTGGGTGGGAGGGATGGAGACACACGGGGCATGAGCGGGGGTGGGTGGGAGGGATAGAGACACACGGGGCATGAGCGGGGGGTGGGTGGGAGGGGAGAGACACACGAGGCATGAGCAGGGGGTGGGTGGGAGGGGAAAGACACACGAGGCATGAGCAGGGGTGGGTGGGAGGGGAGAGACACACGAGGCATGAGCAGGGGGTGGGTGGGAGGGGAGAGACACACGAGGCATGAGCGGGGGTGGGTGGGAGATATAGAGACACACGAGGCATGAGCGGGGGTGGGTGGGAGGGATAGAGACACACGAGGCAAGAGCGGGGGTGGGTGGGAGGTATAGAGACACACGGGGCATGAGCGGGGGTGGGTGGGAGGCGATAGAGACACACGGGGCATGAGCGGGGGGTGGCTGGGAGGGATAGAGACACACATGGCATCAGCGGGGGTGGGTCGGAGGGATAGAGACACACGGGGCATGAGCGGGGGTGGGTGGGAGGGATAGAGACACACGGGGCACGAGCGGGGGGTGGGTGGGAGGGATAGAGACACACGGGGCATGAGCGGGGGGTGGGTGGGAGGGATAGAGACACACGGGGCATGAGCAGGGGGTGGGGGGAGGGATAGAGACACACGGGGCTGAGCAGGGGGTTGGGGTAGGGGTTAGACACACGGGGCATGAGCAGGGTGTGGGGGGAGGGGAGAGAAACAGGCATGAGCAGGGGGTGGGTGGGAGGGGAGAGACACGGGGCATGAGCAGGGGGTGGGTGTGAGGGGAGAGACACACGGGGCATGAGCAGGGGGTAGGTGGGAGGGATGGAGACACACGGGGCATGAGCGGGGGTGGGTGGGAGGAATAGAGACACACGGGGCATGAGCGGGGGGTGGGTGGGAGGGGAGAGACACACAAGGCATGAGCAGGGGGAGGGTGGGAGGGGAGAGACACACGAGGCATGAGCAGGGGGAGGGTGGGAGGGGAGAGACACACGAGGCATGAGCAGGGGTGGGTGGGAGGGGAGAGACACACGAGGCATGAGCAGGGGGTGGGTGGGAGGGGAGAGACACACGAGGCATGAGCGGGGGTGGGTGGGAGGGATAGAGACACACGAGGCATGAGCGGGGGTGGGTGGGAGGGATAGAGACACACGAGGCAAGAGCGGGGGTGGGTGGGAGGGATAGAGACACACGGGGCATGAGCGGGGGTGGGTGGGAGGCAATAGAGACACACGGGGCATGAGCGGGGGGTGGCTGGGAGGGATAGAGACACACATGGCATCAGCGGGGGTGGGTCGGAGGGATAGAGACACACGAGGCATGAGCGGGGGTGGGTGGGAGGGATAGAGACACACGAGGCAAGAGCGGGGGTGGGTGGGAGGGATAGAGACACACGGGGCATGAGCGGGGGTGGGTGGGAGGCAATAGAGACACACGGGGCATGAGCGGGGGGTGGCTGGGAGGGATAGAGACACACATGGCATCAGCGGGGGTGGGTCGGAGGGATAGAGACACACGGGGCATGAGCGGGGGTGGGTGGGAGGGATAGAGACACACGGGGCACGAGCGGGGGGTGGGTGGGAGGGATAGAGACACACGGGGCATGAGCGGGGGGTGGGTGGGAGGTATAGAGACACACGGGGCATGAGCAGGGGGTGGGGGGAGGGATAGAGACACACGGGGCTGAGCAGGGGGTTGGGGTAGGGGTTAGACACACGGGGCATGAGCAGGGTGTGGGGGGAGGGGAGAGACACGGGGCATGAGCAGGGGGTGGGTGGGAGGGGAGAGACACACAGGGCATGAGCAGGGGGTGGGTGGGAGGGGAGAGACACACGGGGCATGAGCAGGGGGTGGGTGGAGGGGAGAGACACATGGGGCATGAGCAGGGGGTGGTTGGGAGGGGAGAGACACACGGGGCATGAGCGGGGGGTGGGTGGTCGGGGTAGAGACACATGGGGCATGAGGAGGGGGTGGGGGAGGGATAGAGACACACAGGGCATGAGCATGGGGTGTGGGGGGAGGGATAGAGACACACGAGGCATGAGCGGTGGTGGAGGGGAAGGAGAGAAAAACACGGGGCATGAGCGGAGGTGGTGGGGAGGAAGAGAGACACACGGGGCATAAGCGGGGGTGGGAGGGAGGGAGAGAGACACACGGGGCATGAGCAGGTGGTGGGTGGGAGGGATAGAGACACACGAGTTCATGAGCGGGGGGTGGGGGGAGGGAGAGAGACACACGGGGCATGAGCGGGGATGGGGGGGACAAACAAAAATACGGACATGCCGCACGAACATGAGTTTGTGCGGTAGATCCCGCTCCTCGGCCCTCCGCTGGCCACCGTGTGCGATGGCGTGAGCGAAGGGCTGGAGGAACAGGGGACACACGGAGCATGAGCGGGGGCGGGGGGGACAGGACGGACACACGGGCATGAGCGGGGGTGGGGGGGACAGAAAGGTCACACGGGGCATGAGTGGGGGGTGGGAGGAACAGGAGACAGACACGCTCCTGCTGACCTGACAAAGCCTCTCATGCGGGAAAGAAAGATGTCGGGCGTCTCTGAATCCAGACGCACTGCACGCTTTCACCGCATCCAATGAGAGAGCACGTCAGATGTCCGTGGACATCACGCAAGCTGATGGCCCAATCACTGTCCTGTCCGCGGAGCGAACAGGGAAGTGTGTCCGCGAAGCGAACACAGATATCACTAATTTTTTTCACTTACATTTTTGTCATTTTTTAAAAAACTACTGAACGGATTTACACCAAATAAAGCAAAGCACGCTTTCGGGACCAAGCCGCCGCTCCTGCTGCAAATTTGGTGTAAATCCATCCAGCGGTTTGGGCTGTAGGCGTGAGCAAAGTTTTTTCCCATTATGTCTAAGGGAAAAACATGTTTTGGGACCCCCCTATAACTTAGCCCCCCCCTGGACGAATCCTCACCAAACTTTGCAAAAAAATTCAGAGTGACCCAAATACTTTTTTTTGCAAAGTTTGTTGAGGATTCGTCCAAAAGTGCTCCTCCTATGGAAACAGCAACTTAACCATAACTACATGGCCACTACTGTGGCCATGTAATATATATATTCAGTGAAAATACTTTGTTAAAGGGACGTTATGGTTAAGTTGCGCTACTAAAAACCTATGAAATTCAGTGAAAAAACTTTGTTAAAGGGACGTTATGGTTCCAAGTAAAACCGAAAAACCCTTGAAATTCGCCAGTTATGGTAAGCTAAGCAACCATAACTCGCACCACCACCGTGCACTGCTAAGACTAACACCCAGGACATCAAAGATGACATCACAAATGTCATTGATGACATCACTGATGACATCACATGTGTATGTACTTCTCATGAAATATGTGTAGAAGGGATTCTTATTATGTTGTGAAAAAAGTGTCAAGAATCATTTTACTCATATATTTATAAACTTTCTGTATTAGATTAAAAAATATATTATCTTTTTTTTTTTTCTCACAGAAATGTCTAGTACTCTGGAATGGCTAGAGGACCATTTCCCACATGAAGAAATGTCACAAGATAGTGAAACTAATGGTAAACACTTTTATAATATAAACAATTTATTTATTATTTTTTTTATATACATTTAACATATATATTATTTTTTTGTACAGAGCATACCAGAATAGAAAAAACTTCAGAAAACCCTGTTATGGATAACAATATAGAAGAAAAAATGGATGTATTGTTGGCTAATTTTAAGAATTTAAAAACTTTTGTAGAAAATCATTTCAAACCAAAAACCTCGTACCATTGCCCCACATGTACTTGTCCCTCCTCACCATATCCCAGTCAATTATCCCCAAACCCCCTCCATAATCCAAAACGTTTTGATGAGATTTCCATGCCTTCTTCAATACCAATCATGTTGAAACCTCAAATTCTCATGTTTTTGTTTCTGTTTCTGCCTCACCTTCTCTGTCATAAATTATTAATATATGTTACATAAAGTTTAATTTTTATATTGTATTGTGAATAGTTTCCATTTTTTTTTTTTAAAAACAATAAAAGTGTCCGCGGACAGTGCGAGTGTTCTGAAATGTTCGTACATAAACGAAAATGGAGGTGTCCTGAAGAACACCGCACCTGTTTGTACTGTTCGCTAGCAAGTTGAAACTTTTCTAAGAACGCTATTGGTGTCCTGAAATGTTCGTAAAGAAACAAAAATTAAAGTGTTTTAAAGAACACTATATCTGTCCGTAATGTTCGCTATCAACTTAAAACTGTCCTCAGAACACAATTGGTGTCCTGAAATGTTCGTAAATAAACGAAAATGATGTGTCCTGAACAACAGTACAACTGTTCGTAGTGTTCGCTAGCAACATGAAACTGTACTAAGAACACATGCGGTGTCCTGATTGTTCGTAAACAAACAAAAATTAAAGTGTCCTAAAGAACACTATACCTGTCCGGTACTGTTCGCTAGCAAGTTCAAACTGTTCTAAGAACGCTATTGGTGTCCTGAAATGTTCGTACGTGAACGAAAATGGAGGTGTCCTGAAGAACATTATACCTGTTCGTAGTGTTCGCTACCCAATTGAAACTGTTCTAAGAACACAATTGGTGTCCTGAAATGTTCGTACATGAACTAAATTACACGTGTCCTGAAGAACACTATATCTGTCCTTACTGTTCGCTACCAAGTTTAAACTGTTCTAAGAACACACGGTTCCTGAAATGTTTGTTTCACGTGTGACGCACTTTTAATTACTTCAGAACCCGAACAGTGTCCGTAGGACATCAATGCGCATGCGCTAACCAATCTCCGTGCACTTGGTGTCCTGCGGACAGGCGCTTCCTTCGCGGACTAGTTCGCAAACGGATCATATGACTGAGCCCACGCTCATCGTGTGTCCTGAAATGCGGACACTGTTCGTGTCCCCGAACAATTTAAAAGTACATTTTCAGTTAATCCATAATATTTTTCAATAAAATCTCACCATGGCACAAGTCCCACATAGCAATCTTGAGTTTCTATATACCTTTTGAAACTTTCCGATCCTTTTTTTGTGTTCGATCTGTCCGTGGACAGTGCGCATGTCCGCGGACCGCGCACAAGCACCCTATAAAAGACCACGCCCAAGAGCTTATTCCCATTGTGTTTCTGGCTATTCTTCAGAACACAGTGATTTTTGCTGCCACCTGCAGACTACACCATCATCGAGATGGCATCCTTGGCTGCTGAACTGCCACTTGGTGCTGCACCTGCTTCAGCACCACCCCCACCCCCTCCACCACCACCACCTCCCCAAGGGCCTGAAGAGGGGAACAGGAGTGAGGATGCGGAGGAGGAAGAAGAGGATGATGAGAATGAGGTAGAGGAAATCCCTACTACCCGCACTAGGCGTGAGTCTTGGGTGTGGTGGTTATTTACCATTGATGGGAATGGTCCTAAGGCTCGTGCGAACCGTGTTACCTGCAATGAGTGAAAAATGATACTCAGTCGTGGGAAGCACGGTAAGTACAGATTTGGGACCACTACTATGAAGCGACACCTGAGGTAATTTCACTCTGGGGCTATTTGCAGGGTTGTACCTTGCGAAGAACGTAGCAGGTTGATTTCCTCTACTTCATCCTCTGTTTCTGATCCTGTCACCACAAGGACCACCTCTGTGGGACAGCGTCTTTCTCAAGCTGCCTCACAGGCCATACAGAATGCAGATGACCCTTACCTTTCGAGGGTCACAGTTGTATGTATGTACTGTGACACAATACTCTGCAGGGGGGAGCGACTTCGGAGTGCTTTTGAGACTATCGTCTCAGAGCACAAGAAGACCTGCTCACTACCCAAATAAAACCCACTCTACATATTCCTCTCTCAGCTCGCCCTTTCTTATCCCTGTGGTTGGTGTCCCCCCCTTTACCCTCCTTTACCCTCCTCTCCTAGTGTGTCGTGTCTGAAAAACCAAAAAAAAATACAAAATTACAAAAATCAAAAAAAATAAGGCTCTTTTCAGAGCCGCCTTTCCCACTTAAAAAATAGAAGTGAAAATAAATGAAGCAGGGCTCTTTGTATTTTTTAGAAGTCCGCGGATAGTTAGCGAACATTAACAAAAATTGGGTTGCTACTCCATCACAAACATTGTAAATTTCTCTGGAAAGAAGTGGTGTCTCTGAAAAGAGCCTTTGGGTGGTGTTTGTAAGTGAAAAATTGTAAATGCTTAACATCTACTTCAAAATCGTTGTTGTAATTCCAAATTTGCATTTTGTACATTTCTCAGAAAAATCTGATTGCCAGCATAAGTAAGATGGACTCCATCTCTGCGAAAAATGTATGTACTACAAAACATAATATTTTCATTGTGAAAAGAAGACTTGCCAAAATATCTTAGAAAGCCACAAACAGCCTTATTAACATTGCGCCTTGCTTTTTCCATTTGTGGACCAAATGAAGAAGAATGAAGCCACATTTGTCTCTGCGCAATCCGTGAAAATGTCACTTGCGAATTAGGAAACATATCCATAACCTTCCTAAGTCCTTCTTTCATAGCAAATTGCAAAAACATTCCAGTCACATGTCCTAAACTGTTCCCTCCACAATTATGTCTGGATGTTGCTCTGTCTCCAAAGTAGCACAGAGAGGTAGCAAGTCCAACCACTTCATTCCACGTACTCCATGCCAGTGTACTTCCACATGTGGGAATCCAAGATCTACAGCTACTCCAAAGCTTTCTGCATGCACCTTCAACCAATGTATCCACGAATCTCCTAAAATCCAAACAATCTGTTTTCTGAAACACACAGCCATAGCTATCTTTTGTTCTCTCAGCAAAAAGAGTAGCTGAGAAAATCTCTCCTGGCACAACACACCCACCAAACTTTCCTGACCATTATTCTCATTTGCATGACTTCTGAACCCAAAAATCCCCGGATGTAACTCCTGATGTCCGCGAACTACCGCCATGTCCGCGGACATATCGTAACATGAACAGCCCTTCTACCATTTCCACTACACTCTCTCTGCCATTCCCTCATTGGATGTACCTCAAAAATCACATGACCATGCACCAATCACATTCAAGACCTCTACATCTAACTGCATCATCATAGATCAGCACTGCAAATGTACTCTGAATCTCTCTGAGTACAAGTGTCATATCATTGGCAAGCAGCATCTACCAGAAATACTGTACAAGTCTTCAAGATTTCTACTTGCAGCTCCATGCATATCCATATGCATGAACACAAACTTCAGGTATGCATATTTTCTGTATAGTAGATGAACACATTTTCAAACAGACTTTTGCCTTGTAAAATCTGTAAAATTAATTTACTGTACTTTTTTCAATTTCCTAAAATCAACTATCACTTATAAACCTTTATACTTTCTTTATACACACACACTCAAATCATGTTAAACTAACATGTTTTAAATGAAATATATAGACTACATATATTCAAACAAAATTGCATGCAAACACAATCTATGTTTAAACCTTTATAAAAATACTTATACAATTTCATATTTTTTGTTTTTATTTATTTATTTACTTAATTACTTTAAATTAGACATGACATTGAGGCGCTATTACCTAGAACAGTTTACTTACAGAAATAGTGGTATTCACTAATATATTATAAATTTCACAAGACATAGTAAAGATATTTTTTTTTGCTAGTTAGTCATTCAATACAATTTGTTCATTAAGAACATATCATATGTACTGAACTGATGCAATGTATCTTATGTAAATAAATTAGTTTAATGGTTTTACAGAAGGCACTGTAGATTTCAATTAAAAAAATCAATATCTAAATTAAAAACAGTGCTATATACAAACAAAGTTACTAATTTGAAGCTTTTACAATTGCAGTGAAGACCAGTTTCCTGAAAAGAAGCAGCCGAATTCAAAGAAGAAAGAAAAACTAAGAAGTTACCTGTTAATTTAAAAAAAAAAAGTAAGTAAATATCACCATAATATTTATATTATTAATCAAATATACTATAACATTAATACGAGCTATTTTGGTTTCTTAAAATAGAGATTTTGTACCATTTTGTCCAAAAATGTCCATGTCTTAAACAGCGATTTACAGCCAGAATGGCCCACAAATTTCTATTTTTGGACACACATATTAGCCAACTGAACCACTACAATTTTCATATTATAGAACAAACAACTGTTTTAATTGTATACATTAGATTTACTATTTGTACTTTTTCACACCACTAGCTTACTTTTTTTTGTCATCTGAACCCCAGTTTAGTAACACATAAATTCAAGAATACCTATCCCTACTAGTTTTAGTTCCCAATGCACAATCACACACCATTACATACATCTTTATCATCTTACTCAAACACTCATGCACACAGCACACATACATTCCAGAACACCCCAACCCATATCTTCTTTATTTTTTTCAACAGACCCTAAAGAATGCCTACCAAAAGACAACTCCGTAGAAAGCAACGCAAAATTAGAGCAAATGAAAATAAAGGTGTCCAACATAAGCATCCATCTCTAGCAGAATTTGTAAAAAGAAGTTGAAACAAAACAGCTAATACAATCATTTAGTGAAACACAAGAAGTTTCAAGTACAACAACTTCGCTTCCTCTATCAAAATGTAAAACAAACCAAAAAACAATTAACAGAAAATCAGCTATCAGTACAGATAAAACTACTTCTTCAAATTTTAATATAGTGCAAAGTAAGCATACCAAGAAAAGTATTTTAGCCAAAATATACCGTCACTAAGTCCTTCAAAATCTTATAAAAACAGGAGAGAAATCAGGTTCAAAGCTTAAAACCTATCCTAGGAAATTAATCTTAGAAGCATTGATGAACAGTGCAATTCTTCTCAAAAGAAATGTATTTATTTTACTGTTAAACAAAATGAAACCACTAACAAAACTAATAACTAAATTACAAAAAAGACTTCTCAATAAGTGAAATGTCAACAGAAAGAACTTCTTAAGTATCTGCGGAGGTGAATGGAATCACAATACGAGCACAGAACCATATTTTAATGAAGAAGCGTACAAACAAAAGCAAACGAATACAATTGCCATAAATAGCAGTGGTCGAGGTTATGAAAAAGTGAATAATACCATAATGGAACAAGAAGTACTCCTTACAAAAATATGCCCTGAAAACTTAGAATTACCCCTCTATTCAACTGAATCAGAACGCCTAGTGTACAAATGGCCATGCACGCCAATGTGTAACATTCCCAAACAATGTTTCAAATCTTTACACCAATTCCTCCATAAATATGTAAAAAGCAAAGACAAAATCAAAATTAAATTACTGCAAAATATAGATACCTGTCCAGTGCGCAAGTACACAGGACTACAAGGACATTCATTGGCCTGCATTACAGGACCTACTTGTAAAACCACTTTCCATGATATCAAAAGGATATGGACACATCATTCAACTATAAGAAATCTAGTCTATAAACTGTACTATGCTAAAAGTCCTGCTTTAGCACTAGCAAAGTTAAATAACATCCTTCTACATGGTACAGCAAAAGACCTACTTGAAGAAATTCACTATATCCAGAAAAAATATTTTGGAAGTGAAAGCCATGTACAGAATGAAATACCTTTAAACCAATTAAGCAACAATTCTACACATGGCAACCTTTTGCTAAACACATACAAAAAAGAAATACTAAAATTTAAAAGTACATCAGCTGAAGTACCAAACCATGTATGTGTATGTTGCCGTAGAATTTTTTTATAAAAGTAACACAAAAACTGTGGACCTATCATACAAAATAGAAGACAATGAAGATTCTAAATGGTTTGAATTAGCTCTCTACCTTCTAGCAGAAAACAAATATGAAATAACTGAGCTCTTAATACTTTGCAGTTATTGCACTACAAAACTTGACAACAACCAAACTCCTTCACGTTCTATCACAAATAATTTGGAATTATACCCAGTACCAAAACCTCTACAACAACTTAATTTATATGAGAGCATCATAATTCAAACAGTACACCCATTTCAAGCAATAATACGCCTTCAACCAAAAACAGCAAAATTACCTCCCTCTGAATTGGTAAAAGGCATTCGTGGAAAAGTAGTTTATTTACTATTAAATCTAAAAGAAAATGTGCATACTCTAGGAGTGCAACGTCCAATGCAGCAATCTTTAATTATATTAGTAAATGGAGTACCTACAAAAGACAAAGAAATATGGCAACAGCTGGTAGATTTATATAAAGTTAGACAAGCCTTCCAATATCTTAAAGAGAATAATAAATATTACAAAGAAATTAATATTGAAGAAAACTTGAAAGATACAACTGAAATAATTCAAGAAACACAAGAAGCTGGTTAATTTGAGCTACTAGATCCTGCTACAATATCAAATACTTTAGACCATTATACAATTCATCCTTTGCACTGTAATGACACCGTACAAGATGTACTGGAATCTTACCCAATGCATCAAACAAAAGGATCGCCAATCAGTATATGGGAAAAAAGTATAGAAGCACATGCTTTTCCTCTACTCTTTACTACTGGCAAAGGAGGAAGGTATGATGATAGACCTATTCAAATATCATCTTCAGAATACCGCTCATTACGGATGTATTCTGAAGATCCCAGATTTAGACAAAATGTGGAATACATATTCCACCTACTCTTTGAAAGTGAACTAGCAACTTTATGTTACGGAGTTGCACACATATTAAAATCAGGATCACACTTTCAAAATATGACAGCTACACAATTATTAGAGAAAGTGCAACAAAAGGATGAGGTTTTACAATCAAATATTACAAATCTATTAGCAAATACGCGTGGTACTAAAGAGTACTGGTTTCGGCGTCATGGAGATGTACGTTGTATGATCAGAAACCTTGGCCCACCCACTTGGTTTGTTACATTAAGTTGTGCAGAATATGCATGGGAAGATTTACATGATTTCCTACGCATATCAAATAAAAACAAAACAAACATAGATATTCTAACACCTGGAGAACTTTGTTCTTTGGATCCTGTTAATGTTTCAAGATATTTTCACCATCGCTTCATTGCTATGCTACATTTTATTTGTAATAAAACTGTTCCTCCCCTTGGAGAAGTGCAACACTTCTTTTGGAGAAAAGAATACCAAGCCAGAGGAGCACCACATATCCACATGCTTTTATGGATTAAAGATGCTCCTAAATTTGGTCAAGACAGTGATGCCACTGTTTTACAGTTTATTGAAAAATATGTCACTTGTGAAATTCCATCAGAAGCCACAAATAGTGATCTTCGTGCACAAATTTTACAATTTCAAAGACACAAATGTGAAAAATATTGTCGCCGCATATATAAAAACAAAGGCAAATACTACACCAGATGCCGATTTGGTTTCCCTAGACCAGTTACAAATACAGGTCAAGTAAACAACCTCATGTCTTCAGTTAGACATAGTGTTAAAGGTAAGTCACCTAAAAATACATATTACATAAAAAGAAAAGAAGAAGAAAAATATATCAATGATTATAATGCAATCATTGCCCACTTATGGAATGCAAACATAGATGTGCAGTACATTGCAGACAATTCTACTGCAGTTGCACGATATGTCACAGCATACTTAACTAAAGCAGAAAAGACAGAGCTCCAAGACCTCTGGAATGATCTGTCATCAGATAAAACAGTATCTCAGAAATTATACAGCTTGGGCATAAAAATGCTCACCCATAGAGAATGTGGATCTTATGAAGCAGCTGATCGTTTAACTGGTACTTCATTGTATGGTAAATCTGAAAATATAGTATGGCTAAGTCTTGATCCAGCTAAATCTGGAAAAAGAGTTCTAAAATCATATGAAGATATAGAAACAATAGCCAAACATGATCCCAACAGCCAATACATTTTAAAAAACAATTTATTGGACACATACTACCCAAACAGAAGTAATACTTTGGAAAACATGAGTCTATACCAAATAGCCCAAAACTACACATACAAAAATAATATGAAACCTGATGAAAAAAAAGGTAAATATAGAGTGACAGACTGTGAAGGCAGCTTAGTTAAACTCACTAAACCAAATTTAATTAATCATATCAAATTGTCATTGAAGACTCCTCAACATAAAGAAGTATATTACATGTCCCTGCTACAACTCTTCAAACCATGGAGAAAAGAAGAACAATTACTAGATAACTATGACTCATATGAGGATGATTTCAAAGCAAATGAAAGAACTATAACTGATGTAAACTTTACACAGTACAAAACAATGTTGCACAATGAACAGCAACATGAAGAAGAACTCCAAGCCCAACTAGATAAGGATACTCCTGACAGTAGTCAACCTTCTGTAACAGGAAGCCAAGAACCACTGGGAGAACCACTAATAACAAATGAGGCAGAATTAGCTATGACAGAAGTAGAAAACACCATGTGTCAGTATGAAGTTAAGGAAGACTTAACTATACTACAATCAAAACTAAACAATGAGCAAAGTAGCATTTTTCAAGAAGTAACAAAACAAATTGCACATGGTGTAAAACATGAAAATAAAGAATGTTCCTGCCATAATTATAAACCTATACTACTGTACGTCAGTGGTGAAGCCGGTTCTGGCAAAACATTCCTAATCAAAATCATTAGTAAGTTCCTTCAATAATTGACAAACAACAAGCTGTCAGCTGTTGTCACTGCCCCCACAGGTCTAGCTGCCTACAACATAGGTGGTGTTATATTACACCGATTACTACTATTACCAGTAGAACACCAGAACAAATTAGACTATTACAAACTTTCTGCAGAAGCTGCAATGGAATTACGCAGAGTATTGAAACAAATGAAAATGCTACTAATAGATGAAGTGAGCATGGTCTCCAACCTGATGTTAGCTTTGATTCACCTCAGATTACAAGAAGTACTCAAAATAGACTATGAAGAGCTCTTTGCAGGAAAACACATTATTGTTTTTGGAGATCTGCTTCAATTAACACCAGTAAAAGGTGAACCTATTTTTAAAACATTAGGGCACAAACTCTGCCGTAAAACTGTTGGCAGCATTGGAAATGTCAACCTTTGGCAACATTTCCAATACAGAGAATTAACAGAAAACATGCGCCAATCTGTAGATCTAACTTATGCCAACATTTTTAAAAGTTTGAGAGTTGGTATACTTTCTAAAGAAGCAGAAGCAACATTGAAAACCCGGCACATTAATGCACTTTATGGCGATAATGCATGTGCTACAGATGTTATGGAACAATTAGCCCACAAAAATGTCAATTGTATGGCCTTAATGCCAACTCTTGCAAGCTGTCTCAAATTCAATGAAATAATGTTAAGTAAAGAAATGCAACCAATAATGGAAATTAGCGCCACAGACAAACTAGATGTACATGGTATGACACTACCCATGTGTGACCAAGCCACAACAAGACTAAATAATTTAGAAAAATCAATCTCAAACACAGCAGGCTTAGAAAAGATGTTAAAATTATCCTTAAATTGCAGAGTAATGCTTAAACGTAACCTTGACGTGGACCAAGGACTAGTTAATGGAGCACTGGGTACAGTTGTTGGCTTTCAAACATACCCACGTGACAACAAAATTCAGTTTGTCAATATACTCTTTGACAAACTTTCAGAAGTAAAACGGATAGGACGCTCAACAGCTAGATTCCCTCTCTTCAAAGATATGTATGTACGTAGAGAACAATTTTCTCTAACTCTTGCATACGCAGTCACCATTCATAAATCACAAGGTCTTACCCTAGACAAAGCAATGATAGATATTAGTAACACAGTCTTTAAAGAAGGCATGAGCTACGTAGCACTATCACGCTTACGTACACTTGACGGTCTATTTCTAATCAACTTTGATGCAAGTAAAGTAAACGCTGATATTC
Source organism: Ambystoma mexicanum (assembly GCF_040938575.1). Classification (NCBI taxonomy): domain Eukaryota; kingdom Metazoa; phylum Chordata; class Amphibia; order Caudata; family Ambystomatidae; genus Ambystoma; species Ambystoma mexicanum. The sequence goes on along the minus strand of NC_090928.1, from coordinate 934,589,588 downwards.
CTTGCATTTTAGAATATAATAGACTTCGCTCACTATACACTCCCCATCTAAACACATATTCTGTTCCACAAAAACTAAAACGTTGTAAAAGAAAACTAAATCAAACAGAAATGCAACAGGACGTCACTGCAAATCCTCCAAAGAGAGTAAAAGAAACTAATACTTCATCAAGTACCACAAACAAAAAAGAATCAATTAGAGAAAGTAAACCAGGTACTTCTTTAAAGAAGGAAGACAAACTCCAAAAACAGCAGTTAGATACAGAACTACCTGGACCATTTAAATTCTCAAATATAGTTGGTGTAAGTTGCTATGCAAATGTAGCAATGAATATTCTATTTCAATTACCACCAATTGTTGACAACATTTACTTACGCAGTACAGACCCATTGTGTTTGCAAATGTTAGTACTTCACAGAAATGCAGCAAACAATCCTGGCAACACATATAGTGTTTTTGGAATAAGACGACAATTGGACTACTGTGCTGGAATGGTGAAATTCACTATAAACTCACAGGAAGATCCACAAGAATTTCTAATGTACTTACTACAAGTACTGGAAAACAAAAACATACCTATAAATGAAATCTTTCAGATTTCATACATGTGGAAACATACATGCACTCTCTGTGACACAAGAAGAAATACCCAATGAACGCTTCATATATATATATCAATACCAAATTGTGAATCCATTCCATTTCAGCAACTTGTACAAAATGCAAACCATGGTAGATTATGCTCTACCTGCAATTCAGATAATTGCTCCACGTTAGTAATACAAACACATAGTAAATACGTAATACTAATGCTTCTACTTTACAATGCAGATGGTACCAAAAACAACTGCAAGCTGACTGGATTCACACATGGTCAAATATCACTTGGTAAGAAAACCTTCACAACAATAGGTATAATCTACCACGCAGGAGCCACAACCAATTCAGGGCACTACACTGCATATATAAAAAAGAAATGTGGATGGTTTGAATGTAATGATAGTACCATTACTCTAAAGCAGAGATTACCAGCAAATCTTACAAACGCTTATTTGATGTTCTTAAAACCAAAATTTGATAAATAAACTGTATTTAAACCTTTAAGTAAATTTGTGTTAAAAAAATATAAACTGTTAGAATACTCCAAAAGCTATCTAACTGCTCAAAGATTCTACAACAACTAATCAGATAAATGAATACCACTAAATTAGACCAAAAAATACACAGTTAGAATACGCCAATTGGTATCTAACTGTTCCAAAATTATAAATTTGTGTTAAAATAATATAAACTGTTAGAATACTCCAAAAGCTATCTAACAGCTCAAAGATTCTACAACAACTAATCAGATAAATGAATACCACTAAATTAGGCCAAAGAATACACAGTTAGAATACACCAATTGGTATCTAACTGTCCCAAAATGTAACAATATCAAAATAGATAAATCAAAACCACTGAAATATATTAAAAAAATAGACAGTTAGAATACGCCAATTGGTATCTAACTGCTCCAAAATTTTATAATATCAAAACAAATGAAGAATCTGTTACTGCTCCAAAAAAAATACAACAAAGCAAAGTATAAAGCATTAGCCAGAAACAACAAGTGAACACTGAAAACAAACAAACAAATAAACTGTAGCATAACAGAAAAAGGGTTTTTTTTTAATCCAACATGGATTTCTTTTTCTCCCACAGACCCAATGATTTTAGCAACAAATACAGAAACTGAGCAAATTGCACAGTACTCTGATTTGTAATCTACTAAATATGAGGGTCGAAAAAAAATAAATGTATATTGCTTATACAATGTAATAAGTCATTACAAAATACTAATACTAACATGCTATTTTCTTTTATTACAGAAATGAAGAAGAAAAACATGGGCTCCCATTACTAGACCAAACAGTAAGTATACAATAATAAGGACAACCATAGCAGCATATCACATCCATAGTATCTAATAACTTTGTTCCTTATAAATTTGTTTTTCACCCAAAGTTATAAGCAAATATGAATGTGATATGCTAGGGTGGTTGTTGCCAGGGCATAGAGTGTTGGGTGCATGGCCAAATGCCAAATGGCCATGCACCCAAGACTCTATGCCCTGGCAACAACCACCGCAGCATATCACATCCATAGAGTCAAACATTTCAACTATGATCTATGGGAAACTTTTAATGTCCGCGAACAATGTGAGTGTTCTTAGAACACTTTGAACTTGCCAGCGAACAATACGGACACCGTTTTCAGGACACCCCCTACGAACATTTCAGAACAACGCGATCGTTCTTAGAACACTTTCAACTTAACAACGAACAATACGGACAGCGTCCTAAGGACACCCCCTATGAACATTCCAGGACAACGCCAGTGTTCTCAAAAACGTCTTCAGAACACCCCCATTTTGTTTATTTGCAAACATTTCAGGACACCGCAGGTGTTCTTAGAACACATTCAACTTGACAGAGAACAATACGGACAGCGTCCTCAGGACACCCCCTACGAACACTCCCCGGACACCGCGAGTGTTCTTAAAAGCGTCTTCAGAACACCACCATCTTGTTTATTTGCGAACATTTCAGGACACCGCGAGTGTTCTTAGGACGCATTCAACTTGACAGAGAACAATACGGACAGCGTCCTCAGGACACCCCCTACGAACATTCCAGGACACCGGGAGTGTTCTTAGAAGCTTCTTCAGAACACCACCATCTTGTTTATTTGCGAACATTTCAGGACACCGCGAGTGTTCTTAGGACACATTCAACTTGACAGAGAACAATACGGACATCGTCCTCAGGACACCCCCTACGAACACTCCCCGGACACCGCGAGTGTTCTTAGAAGCGTCTTCAGAACACCACCATCTTGTTTATTTGCGAACATTTCAGGACACCGTGAGTGTTCTTAGGACACATTCAACTTGACAGAGAACAATACGGACAGCGTCCTCGGGACACCCCCTACGAACACTCCCCGGACACTGCAAGTGTTCTTAGAAGCGTCTTCATAACACCCCCATTTTGTTTATTTGCGAACATTTCAGGACACCACGGGTGTTCTTAGAATACATTCAACTTGACAGAGAACAATACGGACAGCGTCCTCAGGACACCCCCTACGAACATTCCCCGGACACCGCGAGTGTTCTTAGAAGCGTCTTCAGAACACCCCCATTTTGTTTATTTGCGAACATTTCAGGACACCGCGAGTGTTCTTAGGACACATTCAACTTGACAGAGAACAATACGGACAGCGTCCTCAGGACACCCCCTACGAACATTCCCCGGACACCGCGAGTGTTCTTAGAAGCGTCTTCAGAACACCCCCATTTTGTTTATTTGCGAACATTTCAGGACACCGCGAGTTTTCTTAGGACACATTCAACTTGACAGAGAACAATATGGACAGCGTCCTCAGGACACCTCCTACGAACACTCCCCGGACACCGCGAGTGTTCTTCGAAGCGTCTTCAGAACACCCCCATTTTGTTTATTTGCGAACATTTCAGGACACCGCGGGTGTTCTTAGAACACATTCAACTTGACAGAGAACAATACGGACAGCGTCCTCAGGACACCCCCTACGAACATTTCAGGACACCGGGAGTGTTCTTAGAACAGTTTCACTTTGCTTGCAAACAAAACACACACATATTGAGTCCTTAGAAAACCCCCTAGTCAGTTTATTTAGAACATTTCAGAACACCCGTGATGTCCGCAAACAAATCGAACACAAAAAGAATGTCTAACACATAAAAAACACAACTTTCATCCTATCTCATACACTCCCACCCTCCCCAAACACTCCTACACACCAACACACTCTACAAAATACACATTTTGAACAAAGCTGTGTGTGTGTGGGGGGGTAAAGTGAATAAAAATGTATAGGGGTAAGGTGGGAGGGCTATGGGGAGTCTCCACCCACATATATATTTGCAGAAAAATGAAAAAGAAATCAGACTTTTGGAGGTCAGACTTTTGTATTCGGTAATTTCATGCAGATCCCGGTCATGTGCACACTGTTCAGGACATAAAGAGCCTTATTTACAAACCGTTCTCCAAATTGCTTTTGTAAATCATGGCCATAATAATTTAAAAAGGAGCTCCATCTGATAACATTCAGTGTTTCACACAATACAAATGGGTATCCCCATTGTTCTAAATAGATATAATAAGGTGCAGGATATTTTACTGTTGGCTATTTGAAATTGTATCTTTTCTTTGATGACAAATGTATTTACCTAAACATTAGACAAACACAATTAAAAAGAAAAAGAAATGTAATTCAGTAAAAGGGGTATATTTGAAGTAATGACATTGTTAGTACCTGACATGGCATTCCTTATTGGGATCTTAAAGTGGCAGTAGAGAACATTATTTGAAGCTTTCTGTAAACGAAAGTTCTATGGCTTCAGTGTGACAACATGTTGTTTGCCGTGAAGATAGCTCCATGTTTTGATAACCATGCGTTGATAGCCTTCCTTCAAAATGTGCCACTATATTGCCCACTAGTAGTTTGGATTTTGTTAGCAACAACTCAAACCTTAATAGTTCTGATCTCATATTATTGAGTGCCATTACATTTGATATTTAAAAGCCGCCAGGTGAGTGCTGGCCTACCCTCCCCCAAGGCTCACTACTAAGGCCCTGTCTGAGTCTGTCTGGGCCGAGGGGGCCCAGAGGTCCTCCACCTTTTTCCTCCCTCCTCGAACTATGAATCAGCCTTCAGACTTACATACTGCTACCCCATGATCTTGGGCCCTTGGACTTCTATGCTTCCTGCAGATCTACCAGTGAGTGATGACTGAACTCTCCCATTGCATCCTCCACGAACTTTCGAAACCAATTACTATGCCTATTTACTCTGCCTTCCTTGTCTTCCTTGCCTCACCTAACCTATTTCTACTCTCACTGCATTTGTGCTACTGTTTTTGAAATTTGAATTTAGGTGTGTGCACTCTTACATCTCTGCACCCTCTGTGCATTGAATTTGTGCCCCTTTTTTTGAAACTTGAATTTAGGTGTGTGTGCTTTTACAAATCTGCGCCCTTTTGAATTGCATGTGTGCCCCTTGTTTCTTGAAATTCGATTTCCTTTTTGGATTACATTTGTGTCTTTTGTGACTACTAGGCCACCTGGTGTGTTAAGCTAGAACTGTGCTGTGCAGCCACTCTTCTTTCATTCCTCAACTAACTGCCCCTCTGCCTTTCATCATATCACCCTTCTTCTCTAACTGCTACACTATCACATATCCTCCCTCTCTCACGAGGTCTGGAAGGAAAAAGCACAAAAAATTCAACCTGTCCAAGAACCCTGGCCTACCCATCACAGACACCTACATCAGTGCAACTTCCAGACAGTTCTTTACTGATACCCTCTTCTCTGTCCCTTCTCCAGATCTATGGATTACACATCTCATCTCCACTCTCCTCCCTTTCACATCCTCTCCCATTAATGGTGCCATCAAGTGGAATTCCACTTGGCCGGCTTCTCATCATCACGCTGTATCCTTAATGTCTACCACATAGGCACTATCTTGGTACAGGGTCCTCAACCCAACCTCCTCCTCTTTGACCAACACCTACCGTCCCTCATTAACTTCCTTCCTTCACCTGCCTCTCCCCCTACCACTCTCTCTGTCCCTACCCTTTGACTGGTGTACCACCTCCCTGTACTCCACCTCAGAAAAAGTTCACAGGAGGTGACCTCCTTCACCTGACTACTCATAAAGCCAACTCAGCCAACAAACACTCTGCCGACATCTGCCTCCTTCCTGAAGACACGGACCACGACAGTCTCACGCTTACCGAGACATGGTTCAATGCCAGCTCAGTCACTGCTTTTGACTCCCTTCTTTCTGATGGCTTCAAGATTATCTCAAAGCCACGCCTTCACTGTGCTGGCAGTTGGGTTGCCTTAATGTTCCCTGAGTGGGGTCCTTCTTTTGTCACACCCACCCAGCTCCATTCTTTCTTTGAGAGGCTGGTTTGCAAGCTAGTTATCCCTCCCTCCTCCTCTCTGACCATTGTTAACATCTACAGGCCTCCTGGCATGACCACCCTGTCCCTTTCCGAATTGGCTGATTTATCTTCCTCCCTACTCTCACCCACCTCTAATCTCTTCCTCATGGGTGATTACAACATCCACTCTCTTCCTTGACCTCTGCACATCACTATCCCTCTCCATTCTCCCTTCTGGCCGAAACCACTCGGCTAGACACACTCTGGATGCTCTCATCCATTCTGACCTCTCCCTCTTCCCCCCTCTGGTCACTCCACTCTCTTGGTCAGACCATTCTCTCCTCTCCTTGCACCTGGGTCCCCTCGTCCCTTTGACCTCCCCTCAAAAAGCCCTGCCAACCTTGTTCATGAACATCCATCTGATGAAACGAGTGCCAGCTGCTGCCTTTGCTTCCACCTTCACCCCTCCATTCCCCATCCGCAGACTCTACACCGTCTCTGGTCTCAGCAACAACCATTTGGCCATTACCACACCCTGGCCATTCTTGCCCCAGTCATGAGAATCCAGCTGAAACCTGCCTCCAAACTTTACACCTGGTACAGCTCTGAGCTTGCAGCCCTGAAAGGGAAGTACAGAGCTGTGGAACGGAAGTGGCAAACCTCAGGCTCACCCTCTGACAAAATGGCTTGCCACATATCCAAAGGCAATACAGACTCTCCATCTGTGCCAAGGAAAGGGCCCACATTCAGGCACGGGTATTGGGTGCATCCAACTATGTGGCTGAACTCTTTAAACTCTGCAGGGAACTAGCCAACCCTACTGCAGTCTCCTCCTCCCCTCTTCTGTCCTAAGCCCTTTGCAATGCAACTAGCCACCCACTTCACCACTAAAACTCTGGACAACCCGGGCACCTTTAACAACCTCCCACCCAACCCCTCCCTCACTCATTTGTCTCCTACAGCTTCTCACTCTCCTTCTTCCTCTTTCTCCACCTTCTCCCCTGCACACCTGAAAAAATCAATGGACTTGTCCGCTCCATGAAGGTCTCTTCCAAACAAGTTTCCCCTAGCTCCTCCAGAACTATCAAGGACAATATTGGCTCTCTTACCCCTGCACTTGCTGATCTCTGTAACCACTCTTTTCCCACTGAATCTTTCCCATCCTCCCTCAAGCACTCCATTGTGCACCCCGTCCTGAAAAAAACCTTCAGCAGACCCTACTTGTGCAGCCAACTACTGCCCTATTTCTATCATCCCCTTCCTTGGGAAACTGGTGGAGAAGCTGGCATTTCCACAACTTACCTCACACACTGAACTTGTTAGTGGGCTCCACGGCCATCAATCTAGATTTCTAGATCGGTTGGAATGCAATGATAGCACCATTACTTTTTTAATTTATTTATTGAATATAGTTGAATTTAATCAACTTTTTTCAATCAATACAATGTTATCAATCATTCAATTTTACAAGAGAAAATTAGAAAAAGATAAAAGACAATTTTTACATATACAATTACAATTTTTCAATTTTAAGTTAATTTAAGGTGCATCTGTGCAGGTCAATAAAATGCCATTCATTCCATTTTCAAAGCTGTCAAAAAATTAATGGTGGCTAGATTAATACTCATTGATTTAGAGGCGGCCAATGCTATCCAGCGGTGTTCAGGGTTCATCTGTGCAAAATACGCTAGATGTTTTGAAAAATGAATCCTCCTTAAATTTGTAAGTGCCGGACAGTCAATAATTACATGTTTCAGCGTCTCAACAACACTATTATCATTACAGAAATGACACCATCTCTCATCAAAAGGTATCAGTTTCCTTCTGGCTTTAATTTCGCGGGTAGGCCAGATATTAAATCGGAAACGTAATATGGCATATTTTGATGCAGCTGATGGTGCTAGATTTAAGTAGGAAGCCATTTCTCTATAGCATTTAGGACTGAATACTGAGGCATCAAAGTCCTTATATTGGAGACATCTATCCCTCGTATCAGTCCAATCCATCAGATACATTTTTTTTTTAGTCCGGTCTGGATTAAATAGGAGGGTCTCAAGAGAAATATCAGCATGAAGCATGACAGAGAAGATGTTATTTAACCACTGTCTCAAAGCTTTCAGAGGTTTTAAGTAAATAGCTGGTAACTGTAGCTAATGTGGTATTGTTGCATAAAGACATCAAACATTTCCGTAACAAGGCACATAGACCCCAGTTATACATTGCAGTTAATGAGATTAACCCAAGTTTGTAGCGAATAAGCACTCCTGGAATACATTGTGGTAAGTGTAAAATGGCACGCCAAAATTTTGTTTCTAATGAATTCAGAAAAGTCATTGTAATTGTACAATATGTCTCAAGACCATATAATAATATAGCACCTATGTTCTGACTCCAGTAAATAATAGCGGGTTTTAATGTAAATTTGCCATACTTGTAAAGGACTATTCTGGTTTGGTATATGGCACTAGATATCTTTTGTTCAATTTTACGTAGTTGCGAATGGTCGGAGGGACGGCCATCAAAAATGAGACCCAAATAAATGTAATTTGGAACTATTTGTAAAGCAATATTTTCTATTCGCCAGATCATTCTCTTTCTTCGCATGCCTGTTGGTACATATGTAACAATTTGGGTCTTGGTACTATTAACAACTAATTCATTGTCTCGAAAATATGAACATAGTGAATTTAACAAATTATTTAATCCACTTGGGGTCTTTGATACCAAAACAAGATCGTCTGCATACCATAAAGCATTAATCTTTACACCATTTAATTTTGGAGCATCAGCTACGAGCTTGGGGAAAATCCATTGCACATCATTAATGAAGAAGTTAAACAATGCCGATGCCAAAATGCATCCTTGTTTTAAGCCTCTATTTGTAACAACAGCACTGAAAAGTAGCCCTTTCATATTTAATCTTATGACTACCTTTGTCTGGGAGTGAAGCAAAAAAATAATATCAATCAAGGTTGGAGGACAATCAGCATGAATTCGTTTAGCCATAGGTTTTGGTCTGGGAACAGAATCAAATGCGGAGTGTAAGTCTACAATGCAAAATAAAGTGGAAATCTCTTAGTTTGGGGTTGATGTCTGATGGCATTCAAGGTGGTGAGATTTACCACAGTCCCCAAACCCGCGACAAACCCGGTTTGGGCAGGATCACAGAGTCCAGCATTGTCTGTCCATTCATTGAATTCCCTTAAAACCATCCTTGAAAAGATTTTCCCTGGCACATCTAGCAATGCTATCGGCCGATAGCTTTTGGGGTCCTTACGGTCACCCTTTTTATATATTGGTACAATTATAGATGAACGCCATGAATTACGAATGGTTTTGTTTTGTATCATGTATTGAAAGGTATTATTTAGAATATTTGCCCACTCATTTACATTTTGTTTAAACATGTAATTCGAAAGGCCATCTGGGCCTGCTGCCCTTGAGGAGGATGATTTTTTTATAAAGTCCTCAACTATTGCTACAGAGCACTCCAAATGCCACCTTCCACCCATGCTCGTATTGTGAGTGTAATTGCACATTTTACTGTCAGCATACAGTTTAGTAAAATGATTAATCCATTGTGCTTCTGTCACAGCATTAATTTGAGAACTCATTTAGAACCAGCCTTACAAATGGTTAGTAATTTCCATACCTGGGCAGAATTTTTTTTGTAACACACTGTCAAAAGTTTCTCATTATCACTTTGAAAAAGAGCAGCCTTCCTTGATTGAACCCAATTACGATAATGACAGTTAGCTGATTTAATAGCTTTTATTTGATCAGCCATGGGTAGTTTACAGAGGCTTCTAATCTCTTTTCTATGTGCCTTTTTGCGGGCATGAAGTGCTAAGTGAAATTCATGGGTGTGAATCACGGAGGTCTTATGTTTCGCCAAGTGAATATGCTTAAAAGTATTTAAGACATCAACATATGATTCAACATTGTTCGTTCCATGGCTGTTCAAAATAGCAGTGTTTTAGGCTGATAGTTTATCATAGGACCAGCTAAAACGATTTCTACCATTGTTGACCACAAGAGTTTGTCTATATCATTGTTTGGTGGTCGGCACAATTTGATTTTCAATGGACCAACCGAGGGATAATAAATGATGGTCACTTTGTACCGGTTTAACAACTGCAAATTTAGTAGTATTCATAAAAATATTATTACTCAAAAAAATATAATCAATAGTGGATTTGGAATTTCCTCTCTCCCAAGTGTTCATTGGAGGAATATCGCCGATAATAGCACCATTCACCATCCTTAGATGAAGGTCATTCATAAATAGCAACCATCTCTGACTATTAGAATTTGTTAGTTTCAAGGCTTGAGAGATTCAAATCACCCATTACCAAGATTCCAGAGATCTCTTTGTCTCTAGCAATTATTTCAAAAAGACTCGACAGAGTATTGTAGAATATTTCTTCGAGAATACCCACTGGATTTCGATAAAGATTAATCAGGGCGTATATTTCAGAGCCAATGGTGATTCTGACTAACTGAATAAACTTATTTGGAGATTTCCATGCCGAGATTCCAAATCCTCTACTAGATTTCACTGCCACTAGCAGGCCAGAGGTTGGTCTTCCTTTACCAGAGAATTCTGCAGGTAGTAGGACCAGATCATGGTCGTTCCATATGGGAGCATGTAACATCCATGTTTCCTGCAAAACTACGATATCATAGTTATTCAAGTGATCATTTTTGGTCCATTGGAGATGAGAAGAACCTCGCGTATTCCAACTGGCAAGTGAAATTTCAATACTTATGACTCTCGTTCGTGGTTATGAATGAGTGTTATGCATTGGTAATGATATTGAGTTGTGGCTGGTTTCATTGACACAAAAATGACATACACAAGCTGGCTCTACTGCAGGAGTTGTAAGTATCTCTACATTATCAGGCTTAAGATGGTTCTGTCGGGCCGGATCCTGAGCCAATAAAAACCCCATATCAAAGAGTTCCATTCTTGCATTCCATAATAGATTACGTGCTACTCCTGATTTAACCCATAAACGAACAACAGACAAATTCCTATCACAAAGAAATTCAATTTGATCTATATCACTCGAAGAAATTGCTTCCAATCCTTCAACATCACCAAACATATTTAGCACACTAGCACGACATAGATCGTATTTAGGGAAATCACCATCACGGCATTTCAAAATCAAAGTATGATAAGTTTTAAATCTCAGAGCATTAGAATCTCTTTTGTCACCCACATGAACTTTTGATATTGTTTTCTGAGTGTCAGTGTTTTTAGAAGTTTAAATGGCCCTAGGCCCAGAGCAGCCACCAACTATAGAGGCTGTGGAAGACTTAGGGTTTGTCGTTTTTTCATCTTTAAATGGGATATTAGTCGGTTCGTTGCTAAAATGTACTGTTTTGGGTTGAAGGGACTGTGGATTGACGGGAGTTGATTCTGGCAACACCTCTGACAATCTATTCAAGAGATAGGAATCAACTGCAGCTTTGAGAATACTCAATCGATTGTCAGGGCCTTGTTGTAGTATAGCAGTTGAAGTGGAAGGTTTCTCAACACCAACTACCATCACTCTTGAGTGTGTGTGTGTGTCATGGATTCTGCGGGCTTTTGAAGCTGACCTGGTATATCTATATTTGAATCGTGAGACACTAAATCAATGAGATCATCTAATGGCGTGTAACCCAAAGTCAAATCTTGTGTCACCGAATGATTAACTGGAATGGGGACAGATCTTAATGGCACCAGTACACTCAAGTGTGGAGTGACATTATTGGTTAAAGGTTCTCGAGATGTCTCTATTGACGCTGGTATAAAGCAATCAGAATTTGTCTGATTCACTACAGAGACATTTTCTTGCTGTGCATTGGGCTTAGGTAAAGCATTCATGTTTCTTAAAGAAACTTTATGTTGTGCCGTTTTCTTTTTATTGCTTAGTGTCGGTCGTTGAGATTTCTTTTTTTGTGTAGTTCTATTGTCAGTTTTAGCACCCCACTGGGCTTGGATTGTGTTTCTCTTAGGAGAATCGACACTTATTCAAGAATCATTTTTTCTTTTGGCGGTGATCTCTGCACTTTCTACAGGATGGGTAAATGCAGGCAAAACTGAGTCTGTCATGATGGGTGGGTTGCGAAGAGACTCTAATGCTCCGAGTCTCTGTGCAATACTTGAGCCAACATGAGTTTGTCTAGTTTGGTTGGACAAACAGAAGGTCTCTAAACTAGACAATCTTTGCATGATCTTTTCCAGTGTCAATGTATTAGGGACAAAGTGAGAGCTAAGTTTCAAGTCATTTCCAATTAAATCTAGCTTAGAGGCAAGACTAGTGATCTTACAATCTAAGGACTCGTACAGTTTAAACAAACTAGATATAGTAGTGTTTATGGCTCCAAGGGTAATCTCCATGAGAGCAGGATTAGCCGAATGTTCACGAGGTTTCCTCGTGGATTGACATCTGCGTGGTGTTGGTTGTAAGAAGGATATATCCTCACCATGTCTTGTTGAATCCATAGAGCCAGGTAGATTATAATCTGTCTGGACTGATGCTCTCGAGCTTTCTAATTCACGGCCATCTACATGGACTGATGTATCTAGTAACGGGACCTCCTCTGACACCACTTCTATTATTTCAACATTCTCTATACTCATTATGGAATCACTCAAAGCTATTTCATTGCTAGATATTGTATTTTCAGTCAAGGATTCCTCTATTACAACTAGGAAAGGTTGTGGACATTTTTTTTATTTTTTGAGGGGACTGTCCAATAGTGAGTATAGTAGAATCAGAGATAGTAATGCCTAGTTTCGAAATATTGGAAGCACAAGATGACACTGCTACTTCCTGTGTCACAACAATGGGTGTTTGAGAAATAATGAGTTCAGTAGATTTAGATATTAAAGTCGAGTTATCACTGTGATTAGAGACACTCGTAATCTTCTCGTAAAAATCACGGATGTCATGATTAGAAACCGGTGTTTTTTTGATTGGTGTTAAAGTTATGTTTTTTTTTTAAGTTTGTGTAAGGCTTTTAGGCTTATCACAAGATTTGGGTACCAGATCGTTAATTGGAGTATTCAAAGAATGATTTGCAAGTGCACCAGTTGGTGTTCTGCAAGAATTATTGGCAAACAAAGTCTTGCCCATCACAGATGGCATTCCTGCGGTTAGATTATACATAGTTTTGGTCCCTTGGAGTCAGAATAGACTTAAGCAGAAAATGGAAAAGATAAAGAAGCTTGACTCTTCAAAGTTAGAATGGCATATAACTTAGTTACCTGTGATAAAAAGAACGTTCAACTTTATACCATTGGACACGTGAAATGTTGGTATCCGGAGTGGATCAAAGAGATTAAGCCTCCACAGTCTCCAAACCGGTATAGTGCCACCAGCGCCTAACAGCCGCACAACAGCACAGCTAGCGGCCTTTACCCCGCCGGGCTTAACACCGCAAGGGTGGCTGGCAGTGCACTTTAACACTGAGGCAAGTCACATGATGGGTCACGTGCCGAGTGGAAGGCCCGCCTCCAACAAACAGCGTTCACTCCCCTGCAAGAGCCCCTTGTCAGCTCGAAATGCAGGATTGGGCAGGTGCGCAAAAACAAACGTTCTTCTCCACAGAAAGCACTTTTAAAATGAGAAAACACACGCCGCTCGGACGGCTGGCAGTGCACTTTAACACTGAGGCAAGTCACGTGATGGGTCACGTGCCGAGTGGAAGGCCCGCCTCCAACAAACAGCGTTCACTCCCCTGTAAGAGCCCCTTGTCAGCTGGCAATGCAGGATTGGGCAGGTGCGCAAAAACGAACGTTCTTCTCCACAGAAAACTTCCTGCTGACCCTCTTGCATCTTCCATCATACCTGACTGCCTATCTGCCAGCCAGTCCTAGTGTACTTCCAGCAATCACTTCCTCAATGGCTGGAAGACTGAGATCATTCCCATTGGGACCCCTGCTCCCTCTTTTTTCCCTCACTCTGGCCATCCTCTATGGGCTCCCCCTGACTCCTCTTCCAAAGCCAGAAACCTTGGCATCATCTTTGACCCCTCTCTCTCCTTCCTACTTCACACTCAGGACATTTCCAAGAGGTCCCACTTTCAACTCTGTTCTTCTCAAAAGAATTCTCTCTTTTCTCACTTTCCCCCAGAAGCTCAATGTTACCTGAGCCCTGCTTCCCTCTAGGCTTGACTACTGGAATACAAAAAAAAACCCCAAGGGGGAAAAAAGTTCACATGGAAGAGTACTATATTAATTTGTATTTGTGTACCCAATAATGGAAATAGAGGCGAAGAAGTGAACACTATTCTCAGGAGTCGCAACTAAATGTAGTCGCGACTGGATGTTGCTGACAATCAATACTGCCCTCAAGAAAAGTTCCATCATTGGAGATGAAATAGATCAGGCAGAGACAACATTTGCTCTGGATACCACTATCATTAATATAAAGGAGAAATTAGAGCTTATAGAAAAACATACTAAGGATTTTGTCAAAATTACTACTAGCAAAAAGATGGACAAACTAAAAAAGGATATCCTAGCCTTTTCTAAGGAGGCGGCCTATCCCTATTTGTCCTCAGATTATCAGGGCCCAGGACATTGGCGAGATCCGAACAACTCTCAACACGGCACTATTCCTTTTCAAAAGAAAGTTACTTTTTCGGATACATCATCCGACGGCAGTGGATCATACCCCACTAGAAATTCTCGAGGCAATAGGGATAGGGGCAGGAATTGGAATAGAGGATATAATCGAGGCCGAGGACGTCCTTATTGGCATTATCAAAACCATACTCGCCCAGCTAATTTTGTTCCTCAAGGCCCACATACTCCTTTTCCCCCACCCAACCTCCCTTTTCCACCTCCGGAACAAGGAGTTCCCCCATTACAAAATTATTTCGAAACCAGGAGAAGGGCATACCGCAGGTAGCCCTACCATCGGCAGTATATAACATTTCTAAGAGACAACTTAGTGAACATGAGACTCAAATTTTGGAGAAGGGTTTCTCGTTTGTACCTATGAGAAACCCCTCCAAAATGGAGGTAGAGATAGAATTACGCGATCTATTTCGTAAAATACCACTTTGAAATGTAAATCGACCTTCACTCCGACTTTACAAATGGTTTCTGACGAGACAGCGGTATTTGAAAAGGCGGTCCTAAAAGACTTCAACTCCTGCTATAATACACCTAACAACTATAGCAGGGGTTCCTGCTTCAATTTTGGCAGACATGATTGGGCCGGCCTTCAAGAACTTAAGTCAGATACCTCGATAATCATAAAGCAGGCAGACAAGGGTGGCAGAATTGTCGTTATGGACTCTACTCAATATGACAATGAAATTTTGCGTCAGCTTGATAATCCAGCTATGTATAGGAAACTTCCGAGTGATCCTACAGAGAGCATTAGAGCCCAAATTGCAGCGATAGCCCAACGAGCGCTAGAAAGTGGAGCCATCAATGACAAGGAGTTCCGTTTCCTCACCATTAAGGGAACCAGGACTCCGCTTATCTATGTACTTCCTAAAATACATAAGGATCTTCTCAATCCGCCGGGACGCCCTATCGTGTCATTATGCGGATCTATATTAGAACCCATTGGTCAATTTTTAGACTATTTTCTGAAGCCATTGGCGGCCTCTACTGAAACATACCTGGCTGATACCACTGATGCTATTAAACATCTTGAGGGTTTTCCTTTTAATCATGATTCCGACATACTTATGACTCTAGATGTGGAGTCATTATATTCTAACATACCACAAATGGAATCTTTAAAAGTAATGAAAGACTTTTTGGATTTACGGCCAGGCATTCAAGTAGTTCCAACTGAAATATTAATAGATTTACTTGAGATAGCTCTTTCGCGCAATTATTTTCGCTTCAAGTCTTCCTACTATTTACAAGTGAAAGGAACAGCGATGGGGGCAGCGTTTGCCCCTAATTACGCCACACTCTTCATGTGGAATTTTGAAAACAGGTGTATCTTGTCAGATATTAATCCCTACAGAGATGCCATCAAATTGTATAAACGTTATATCGATGATATAATCATAATCTGGGACAAAACAAAGGCAGACCACCTTTTATTTCTTCCATGGCTAAATGCGATGGACACGAACCTTAAATTTACTATGTCAGCCAATAGCACCTCTTTGCCATTCTTGGACTTGCTAATCAAGAATTCTGAGGGCTACATTACCGTTGACTTGTATCGAAAAGAAACTGATCGGAATACTATTTTAAGATTCGATAGTTTCCACCCTGAATCATTGCGTAAGAGCATTCCTTACAGTCAGTTCCTTAGGGCTAGACGAAACTGTACCAAAGTTGAAGATTACAAGACTCAGGCGAAAATTATTGAAGATAGACTGCATCAGCGAGGCTACCCAAAATATTTACTTCGTCAAGCTCGAAAAAGAGCTAGATCTCAACATTGTGATGTCCTCCTCGAGAAACATTCTCGGGAAGACATCACTAAGGAGCGGTTAGTGTGTGCCATGACTTTCAACACCTTTCACCATAGATCAAACAAAGCATTATGAAACATTGGCACTTGCTCCAATTAAATAATCCAGAACTTGCAAAACCTATTTTTGCATTTAAGAAAGGCAAGAACCTTAAAAGTTGGCTCACTAAAGCTGACAGGTTGAGTACTGGACCTAAATCAAACACGGTGACAGGACTGTGGGGCATTAAACCCATTCAAGGTCATTTTCCATGCGGTTTTTGCAACCAATGTGCTTCTACAATTACTGGAACCTTTGTAGGGATCAATGGCAAGAATTGGAATCTTAACCATCATACCACGTGCAACACTAAAAACGTGATTTACGTAATATTCTGTCCTTGCGCCCTAACATACATTGGCAGAACATCTAGGCCTATTAAAACTAGAATTGGTGAACATAAATCCAAAATTCGAAACAAAATTGTGTCTGCCCCTTTAGTGTCTCATTTTTTTTAAAATAATCATGACCCGAACAGTTTGAAATGGTGCGTTTTGGAAAAAGTCTATGGCACTGATGTTAACCACACAGCAGCCCGTTTGGCGCAAAGGGAGCAATGGTGGATGTACAACACCAATAGCTATGAGACAGGATTAAATCGCCAAGAAGAATGGCTCCATTGTATACCTTAACATGCATATAAACAAAGTTTTCTTATCCGGTTTTGCTCATGATTTTTTAATACATCCATATAAGCAAACCTTGCTGACATGCACTCGGTTGCCTTTGTCCCTGCAATTTAGATATTAAGTCCCTTCTTAGTATTGATGGGACACAGAACTGACGTACGTAGTCTCACTTTGATTACGGCCTTTTTCGGCGTGTATCTACGAACATAGCCGCAGTTATAACACGTAATGGCATGCCTTTACGCCGGTCGTTTAAATATGGCCCTATATGTAATATTATTGGCTTATTCCAAGTATGCTACATTTGTTAGCACATACTCGTTGGTCCTTTCCTTTGTGAAGCCGTACTTAGTCCTTTTTTAGTTTCAATGGGACAAAGGGCTCACATGTAGTCCTATTACTGTTTTTAGTCCCGCGAGTACTTATAAACACAGCCGCGGATGTTACACCGGACGGCGTGCATTCCAGTCGGCTGCTTTTCGAGACGAGAGAGAAGGCTCGTTCTGGGTGAGAACTTTGTTATTTCTTCATACACTCGTTGACTTTCCCTTTCGCGAGCCAAACTTAGTCCTCCTTGCAGTTTCGATGGGCCATAGGGCATACATGTAGTTCTATTAACGTCCCTAGTTCCGCGTGTATTAATATACTTAGCCGCGGAGGCTATATCGGACGGCGCGAATTTACGCCGGCTGTTTTAAAATCAAGAGAGAAAGCTGCTCTAGGTTAGAATTTCGACATTACTATACTGGTTGGAAATGGGCGCACGAGAGGTCAGGAATTGTCGGTTGCAGTATGACAAATAAGGACAGGCTTGTGTAAGTGGCATTTGCCTGACTCAAGCAGCAGTCCATCTCCTCCGATGAATTTGAAATTAATCTTAACATTCTAATTCTATTATTCTAGTTTCTTAGATGCTCGGAGGCTACTCATCTGTCAGAATCTATTTAATTCTGATGCAGCTTGTTTTTCATCCCAAAATGCTCTTGTAATCGATGCACTTAATGATTTGCAACTATTAAAATGCAAATTTGTTCTATACCTTTCCTTTAGGGTTCTTCACCCACGGTCCTGCAACTGTTGGTCTCTCCTTCCGGCTTGACCCTACACCGTCTAAAGATCCACAGATCTGAAATATTTTCTATCTTTATCTATAATTTAGTCCAATGCTGTTTTGATCCGAGTTTGAAACATTCAACAATTTAAGGTTGGTAATAGAAGGGGCAATATAGCGATCTACTCCCTGTGGAGACAGGGGATACTGGGGTTTAGCATTTGAAGTTTGAGATAATCTTGTGATATCTCACTAAGCTTCATATTTTTGTCTTTTTAGATGTAAATTTACTTTCATCTTCAGTCCTGTTCGGGTGGCAGATCGAAACAAATACAGTTTTCGGCACCATATTTGGACCAACCTAGGTGAATATATATATATCCCCAGGTTTCATTTCTATGGTTGGAGGAGTTGAATATTAGGAGGCTCACTCATTATATTCTGTATCTTAAACTTAAAGTTTCTTTGTTTTTTCTTTTTTGTCTGTTTTAATGTGTTTCATTAAGGGCTAACGTCTCGAACAGACCTTCAGATTTACAATCAAGCCCTCTTGAATTGTACAAAGTTTTACCTATGAGAACTACTGAGTGAAAATATTCAAGCATTAGTATGTTCCAGGTTTATATTTGCAATATTTAGTGCGCCCTGAAGAAGGCGACTACTGGCTCGTTTAATTGAGCCAGATAGGTTGATTTCGCCGAAACTGTTATGATATTTGAAGATCATGTATGCACAGTAGGCACCTAGCACTTTTTTGCATTTAGCACTTGGCACTTGGTTGCATTTGGCACTTTTTTCTATTGTCAACCATTCATTTTTTCTACAGCATCTCCACTATTCGAATGAAATTTGAAAATGAGACAGTGATGCTTTACCTTGAGTAATACGAGGTTATGAATTGTGGTAATCAAATTGCGATTGAATGTTTTAAGGCATTAGATTTGACAAGTATTTTATATTAAAATTAATTCATCTATTTTATAATGGTAATAAACTAAAAAAGAAAATGTGAATTTATCATGATTGGGCTCCCTTCACTTCTTCGCCTCTATTTCCATTATTGGGTACACAAATTAATATAGTACTTTTCCATGTGAACTTTTTTCCCCCTCGGGGTTTTTTTTTGTGTTACATTGTTGTTCCCCAGTTCCATGGTTCAGGGGTTACCCATCCGTTGTGATGTATTGACTACTGGAATAGCCTTCTCCTGAATCTACCTTCTTTCACTTTACGACCCCTCCAGCTAACCAGAATAGAGCAGCAATACTTATCCTTGACCTTAAACCGAGTGACCGCATCTCTCCTGCCCTAAAAACTCTTCATTGGCTCACGGTTACATCACAGATTACATTCCAAACCCCCTGCATCATCCACAATGCTTTCTGAGGCCTGGAGCCACGCAATCTGTAACTTTCTCTTACTAAATACGTTCCTTCTGGACCCTCCCTCTCCATCTAGTTCCTCTAGACCTCTGCGGTCCTCTGGCACCAACGCTCTGTGTGTAAAGCGTTTTGCTAAACAGAAGGCCGGAAGCCAATCACTTTCTTCAGCTGGCTCCCTCCGATGGAACAGCCTTCCCCTCCCTCTTCATCTTAAGCAGGACGTCCTCAAATTCCAGAAGCTCCTCAAGACTTTCCTCTCACAGTCGCTTTGATTGGTGGCCAGGGCCCTTATGTATCCTTGGGGACCTAGCTTCCCATAACCAATCGCTACAGCCTCTGCCTACCTCTCAGCACTTGCCTCAGCACCCACCAGCCTCAATCCTGCCTCAATCCTGTATGCTTGCACTTTCTTCTCAATGCGGCCCATAGCACTTACCATGCTATGCACTTCATCTGCTTCTCACCCATGAGCCTGGATATTCCAGCACTTACCGCCAGCCCCCACTTCCACTCTTCTCGCTGCATTTGAACATTCCGAATACTCACAAGGCACAGTAGATTGGCTTTTATCTCCCACTGCATTAATTGTTTTTTCAATCTCATGTTCCCTCCCTGTTGCCATGTGAGCACTTTGAAGCAGAAATGACTTACTGTGCAAGCACCTAACAAATGCACAATAAAATAAAAAATAAATAAAATAAACTAGACAAATGCAGATTAAAGAAAATAAACATACAAAAACATGTTCAATGTTTGTACTATTTTTGTATGTCATAAACACTCTCTGTTTATGATGTGTGTTGTATTCCAGATAGTGCTAACACTACAACTACATTGGTCAAAAATGTATATAAAAGTTCCTTTTGCTATCTCTTTATATGCAAAAACTCATTGTTTTACATTATATTGAAACTTTGGTAAATTCCTTTTCATTTAGTTGAATATGGACTACACGAATAACATGTAATAAATAACAACAGCATCCACGCACACACCTTCAGAATTCGCCATCGCCTATTAAGCACAAATACACAGACACCACATTGTCATTTCCCATTAAAACCATTGAAATTTACAAACTCTTGTTTTCCATTTCACTGCACTCAGCAATTCTACATAATTGAGAAATATGTATTCTTACTCAGAATTGTTGCATGTCATGTGTGGTGAGTTAGAGGCACTCCCCATTCTGTTATGGAGGGGTTGAGCTACATACGTCTGGGTTAGTCTGGCCACCACCCGATGTACTCCCAAAAGGTAGATGGAGAAAATAACCCTTGCCGCGCCACCCCATTCAAGATACAGTTGCATATCTTCCCTTTGGAGGAGGTCAGAAACAAAGACATTGCAAAAGGAGTACAAGACCCAGCAGTACCAAATTAAAAGGCGAAGTTAAACCCAAACTACACACTTAGCTAAACGAACATGCATCTACTGTAGTAGAAGGAATATTCCAGGCCACCCACAGAGCACTGAGTTAGATGAGAACGCTGCACCAATTCGACCAATGAACACAGGCAGCCCGGAGCACCGCAGACCTACAAACACACTGATGGAGTTCCAAGTTGGTGCCTATGGCATGGCATTTTAAGAATACAGTCGGTCGTTTATCAATTGCCCAATATGAAGTGGATAGTAATAATGGTAGTAAGAACTATTGAAGGAATCAATCAAGAAAGGGTTACCCAAGGGAAAATCCCAGGATGGCTTACAAAAACACCTATTAAACATTATATATAAAGAGGTCATCAGTTAAAGGGGGCGACTCATGGAACAAATGTGTGCTGAAAATTGTGGCGCAAGCGTGAAAAAGCAAGCGCACGCGCACGCATGCGATTCATGGAAGGCCCTGCATGTGTTTTCCCCGGAATGTGCGCCAAATCCATGCGTGGCACACACGGGCGCACACGTCATTGCAACATCCAGAACGCTGTGTGTGACGCGCACAGTGAAAGCGCACAACGTCAGCGCACACACCAAAAAGGGGCGGGAAAAACGGGGCGGAACACGCAGAATGGGGAACAATGCGGGAAAAAGAAGGCGTAACTGGGGAAGTATTGCAGGGAAATACACGGAACGCCCACACGCACACGAACAACATGTATTCATGGAATCAAATACGGGAAACCGGCGCAGGCCAAAAGACGCGCACAGGCATCAACACGTCCGCCACACGAAGGCAGGCGGAAGCGTCCCTGCGCGCAGTATAAAAGTGCGCGCAAACAACAAACACGTATATACAGCTACGATGAATGCCCCATTTGTCACAGCTCTGATTGTGGGACACTGCAGGAGGAGGAGAATAGCCTCACATTTTTTCTGCCCCGGACCAGCCTTTTCGGGATGCCTGATGACCAGGTCTATGGCAGGTATAGGTTTCCACCTCGTATCATCCTATACCTGGTCACTGAGTGGGAGGATGACCTCAGATCACCCATCTTGTGCTCCCAAGCACTGAGCACCTTGGAACAGGTGCTCAATGTCCTGCATTTTTTGCCCACTGGGTCATATCAGCAGACAACTGCCATAGTTGGGGGCGTCTCACAGGCCACGCAGTCACGCTGCCTACACCAGGTGTTGGCAATCATGACTGCGCGCCCCTCAGTCCTCAGGCACATATACATGCCCAGAACACCCGCAGAAAGGCAGACCGTGGTCCAGGACTTTTACAGGGTGGCACACTTCCCCAAAGTGCTCTGTGCCATAGATTGCACCCATGTGGCCATACGTCCACCTAGGGGCACTGAGCACATCTATCGAAACCACGAGCACTGGCATTCCATCAACGTACTGGTTGTATGCGATGCCAAGGGAATCATCACCTCTGTCTATACAAACTACCCTGGGTCTACCCATGACAGTTTCATATATAGAATGTCCGCCCTGAGCCGGGACCTGGAAGATGGGAAGCATGGCGACACATGGCTCATTGGTGAGTACAAATGTCTGTGCACATGCATGCATGTCACACACAAATACACAAACTCTAATGACACCATCCTCACCTCCCCAGAGGACAGTGCCTACACTTTAAGCAACCGCATGATAACGCCAATACGGAACCCCACCACACCACCCCAGGTAAGATACAACGCTGCCCATATTGCAACCAGGGGCATAGTGGAGCGCACATTCGGAGTGCTCAAGTCACGCTTCCGCTCCATTGACCACTCTGGCGGGCAGCTACTATATGCACCCCCAGTAGTGTGCAGGATCATTGTGGCAGCATGTGTCCTGCACAATGTTGCAACAGGGCAGGGCGTACCCGTGACATGGTGTTGCCCCCACATCCCCAACCACATGCACAGGCGCTGCCCATGGGAGGGGAAAGGGCGCGTGGCGAGGCAGCCCGGACCCAGCTTGTGGCCACATTTTTCACCTAAAATCCCACCCCTGTGGAGTGCACACAGGCCTGGCACATCCCAGGTGACTATCGATGATGACAAAGAGACAGTCAACGGTCACAACCCTACCAACCTGAGAATGTTGCCACAGAAGTGCTACATTGTGTGCATCGCTAGCTACTTAAACACATCCAATCCTGTGTGACCAAAAGGAACACATGCAAGGTGTAAATCACACCACTCCCCTGCAAAACAGGCCATGACAATCACTGGTATGTCACCCAAACCCTCCCAACCCACATCACCCTTGTCTGCCACATCATGACATGCCATGCAACAGCAAAAGAGCAAACCAAAAGCCCAACACATGACCAATTAGATAGGAAGTGACACGTGATAAATGGAAACAGGCCTGAGACAATCACACCTGACATGGAATCAGGTCAAATGACTGACCAACAACCTCCCACACATTCAAAGTCATACACAAATGCATGCCACCAGCGGTACCATCAACAAAAGACAGAATGCCTGTGTGAGCAGCCATTCTGAAGGGATACACCTTGAGCATCCTACAAAAAGGACAAGAAATAAAAAAGCCATTGATGCATGTATACAATACCCAAATGGTAAGTGATCATGCGCTGCAGGGACACAGCATGGCAGAGAAGGCAATCTGTGTGCACCTGTGGGCATGGAAGGGTGGATGTATGTATGGTGGAGCATTGTGTAAGTGTGTGTGTCAGTAGGGACATGCACGCAATACATGCATGTGAATTCAAGTGACCCTCAGTGTCCTATACACATCACATGTGAACAGTGCCCATGTGCACACCCCAGTATGTCAAACCACAACAATCCCCTGACACCTGAAAAGTATAGCCAACACAGGAACAGCCATCGACCTACGGAACACATCATGTACATAGTACCCCACTATGAGAATGTCATAGAGTGCACAAACCCTGTAGCCCAAGCATACTGTCCCACAACAAAAGGCCCTCTCTCATTTACTCATCACCATGACCTTCAGAAGAGCTGTGTCTGGGGTCCGTTGGCTTCTTCCTTCTAGTCTATCTGGCTTCAGGATGCCGCTACCCCTTGGTTTCCTTGTTCTACCCTGTGTGGGAATAGGTCCAGCCCCCTCAGAGGCCACCTTGACTGGTAAAAATACCAAATCGGAGAGAACTCCAAGGAGCCAGACCCCCAAACCAGGGAAGAAACCTGTAGCCCACAAAAAACCCTGGAAGAGTCTCCAGTAGATGACTTGAAGTTGCAGAATATGGGCAAGCACATGTCCAAGCAGAATGATAGAAGAACTACCAAGGTAGCACAGTTGAACAATTGATCAACAGGATGGTTAGCATTTTCAGTACACAATAATCAATGAGGATGCAACAACTGATGGGTAGTGTCACAGCTCTGGTCTCCAGGTGCATGAGTGGCACAAAACCTACCACCCCCTCCGCGGTCTGGGTGCCTGCAAGGTCAAACTTACACAGGCCTCTGAGACCCCGGTGGGGAAAGAGGGTCGGGGATCCATTGGTTGGATAGGCATTGGTATTCAGGATAACCAGAAAGAGGGTCAGGAGAGGGGAGGTGGATGGGCAAGGGAAAGTAAGCAAAGGACAACATCCTACTATTGACAATTACACATACTCACTCAGGAAAACCATGTTCCTCATGCACATTGTACAAAATGGCTCAAAGCCAAGACAAAAACAGACTTATCTCTGGGGTGAGTGCTGGCCGCCTGCCTGCGCACTCTCAGGTCTAGTAACAGGAGCAGTTCAATGCTGCAAAGGGAGCGTGAGTTACTATTCTGTGTGTGTTTTCCCCACACACACGACACCATTCATGCCTCAAACTTAGTGACTCCTCCCCAGACAAGCACTCTTTTCTGCTGCTTTGTTCGTTTACTTTTCCTTGCCCCCGTGATGGTTCATACACTGTTAATGCGTTAAGGCAGCCACACGTGTCCCCGCGGTAAATGGAAGACCATGTGGTAAGATTTACACATGATAGAATAGTCCTTGGGTGACCTGCTAGACGCGTGTGCTGAGGTGCGACTTCAGTACAAGTTGCATTCTGCCAGCTGTAGATTTCAATAGGTAGCGCATGTGGCAATTTGCATATGCTAATGATATGCACTGCACTGAAGTTTGTGCAGTGCTGGGTGCCCCCTTGCGCTTTATTAGTTTGTGTCTCAGAACGCTACTGCGCTAATAACTTTGCTTCTATGGAGCAGGGTGGACTCGAGGATATGGCCGATGCCCCCTGCGTGTGCCCCTGACAACTGGGTAAGCTTCTTGCCATTTTGTCCTCAGCGCAGCTTAGCTGTACTGTGCGCATCTTCCCCAACGCCTGGCCAACCTCCCCAGCACTGGCGCAATTTAGCTTGCATGTGTGAGGGGCCTGGAGGAAGGTAGGCTGGGGCATGGCCCCTCGTGCTGCTCACTTTGCATGGAGCTCCTGGAAACACGTCTGCTTCTGTCGGACGCCTGAGCACAAGCCCCGTGCATCTGCTTGCGGACACATGCGCACATGTGCCCTACCCAATGTGGCAAGGGTTTAGTAGTTCTTGAACTGGTGTCTGCTGGCAAAGGTAGTGTGGATGCTCCTTTTCCTGCAGAAAGGGCATAAAAGGCATCAATAAGTCTTGAAAGTTTACTTTGTGTGTCTTCGTGCTGGTTGTTAATGGGCTATGTCTGAGACCTACATCGCACCTCCTCCCACACAACCCCAGGTTCTGTACCCTGACAGGTAGAGCTGGAACTTGAGTCGAAAATAGCCAAGGAGGCTGGCACAAAAGGATGGTTGATCTGAAACCCAATCAATCATTGATAGTGTGAAGAAAGAAAGGCAGACACAGCAGAAGTCTTGAAAAGCACAGAGAATGTGAGATAGCCAGAAACAGCTGACAGTAAGTCACCTTTTTCAATACATTTCATATTCCTTCATTATTGGTGTGGTGTACTGTCATTGGTTTTGTGCATGTCTTATGAGCATTGCCTCCGTCATGTGTTGCCACTGTGTGGCTCTGTTGTACACTCATGCATGGCCATGCTGGTTCTTTTGAGACTTTCATGGCATGGCTAATTTGGGAGTGGGTGCAGTGGATGGTTGTGTGCTTGTACTGGGGGGCAGGTGGGATTTGGGTTGGCATTAGGTCCATGGGTCTGTTTTGTTAGGACATGTTGTTTGGTGGGCCATGTGTCGGGCCTGCTGGCAGGTGCCCGTCACTGTTGGGTGGGTAGGTGGTTGGGGGACAAGAGTCGGGGCCTGCTGGCAGGTGCCCGTCACTGGTGGGTGGGTGGTGGACATGAGTCGGGGCCTGCTGGCAGGTGCCCGTCACTGGTGGGTGGGTGGTGGACATGAGTCGGGGCTTGCTGGCAGGTGCCCGTCGTTGGTGGGCGGATGGTAGACATGAGTCAGGGCCTGCTGGCAGGTGCCCGTCACTCAGGGGACATGAGTCGGGGCCTGCTGGCAGGTGCCCATCATGGGGGACATGAGTCGCGGCCTGCTGGCAGGTTCCCGTCACTGGTGGGTTGGTGGGGGACATGAGTTAGGGCCTGCTGGCAGGTGCCCGTCACTGGTGGGTGATTGATGGACATGAGTCGGGCCTGCTAGCAGGTGCCCGTCACTGGTTGGTGTGTGGGGGACATGAGTCAGGGCCTGCTGACAGGTGACCGTCACTGGTTGGACATGAGTCGGGGCCTGCTGGCAGGTGCCCGTCACTGGTGGGTAGGGGACATGATTCGGGGCCTGCTGGCAGGTGCCCGTCACTGGTGGGTGGGGGACATGAGTCGGGGCCTGCTGGCAGATGCCCGTCACTGGATGGGTGGGTGGGGGACATGAGTCGGGGCCTGCTGGCAGGTGCCCATCAGTTGGGGGACATGAATCAGGGCCTGCTGGCAGGTGCCCATCAATGGGGGTGGAGGACATGTATTGGGGCTCCCAAGTGCATGGTGCCATGTGGCCTGCCTGCGGGGCAGGCCCAGGAGTGTGGTGTGGTCCCCTGTGGTGTTGGCTGCCTGAGGGGCATGGGGTGGTGGAGGTCACACCCGGGAGGGAACACACTGCTAAATCGCGTGTAAAACTTCACACGCACCCCTCAAAATACACGTACCACGCTCGTGCCAGGCCTATCGCGTGTGAAACTCCACGCGCACCGCCGGAATACACATACCCGCTCGCGCCAGGCCAATCGCATGTAAAACTTCACATGCACCACTCGGAATACACGTAACCCGCTCACACCAAGCCTATTGCGTGTGAAACTCCACGTGCACCCCCGGAATACGCACAGGCAGCCCATCCGCCCTCCCCATGTCCCACAGGTAGCCCATCACCCCAGTCCATAGCCCACAGGCAGCCCATCACCCCTGGGCATGCCCCGCAGGCAGCCCATCACCCCAGTCCATAGCCCGCAGGCAGCCCATCACCCCTGGGCATGCCCCGCAGGCAGCCCATCACCCCAGTCCATAGCCCGCAGGCAGCTCATCACCCCTGGGCATGCCCCACAGGCAGCCCATCACCCCAGTCCATAGCCCGCAGGCAGCCCATCACCCCTGGGCATGCCCCGCAGGCAGCCCACTCCACAGGGTGGACTTTTTATACATGTTTTAGCTGGCGCGAGCGGGGTACGTGTATTCCAAGGCGTGCGTGTGAAGTTTTACACGCAATATGCCTGATGCGAGGAGGGTATGTGTATTCCGAGGGGTGCATGTTGAGTTTTACATGCGATAGGCCTGGCGCGATCGGGGTACATGTATTCTGGGGGTGCGCATGGAGTTTCACACGTGATAGTCCTGGCGTGAGCGGGGTACGTGTGAAGCTTTACACGCAATTGGCCTGGCGCGAGCGGGGTACGTGTATTCTGGGGGTGTGTGTAGAGTTTCACACACGATAGGCCTGGCGCGAGCGGGGTTTGTGTATTCCGAGGGGTGCACGGGGAGTTTTACACGCAATTTCACTGGCGCAAGCGGGGTACGTTTATTCCAAGGGGTGTGCGGGGAGTTTTACATGCGATTTCGCAGGCGCGAGCGGGGTACGTGTTTACCGAGGGGTGCGCGGGGAGTTTTACACGCGTTTTCGTGGTTGGG
The DNA here is from genome assembly GCF_040938575.1 of Ambystoma mexicanum. Lineage (NCBI taxonomy): Eukaryota > Metazoa > Chordata > Amphibia > Caudata > Ambystomatidae > Ambystoma > Ambystoma mexicanum. The sequence continues at coordinate 934,561,618 of NC_090928.1, read as the reverse complement.
GGGCTGTATGCTGGTCCACTGGCCTTTGCGCCATGTACTGGATTTGTGCAATGTTTTTGGTGCCCGGGGCAGGGTTGGGGGCTGTGTGCCTAAATGGCTTTTAGCTCACGCGGCTGGCGCAGACTGCTGCACGCGCACTCTGTGCACCAGCCGCGTGCGCCACTTGTGCGTCGAATTCTATGAATTACCCCCAAAATGTGCAACATCCCAGGTTCATACATATAATTATCACAACAAAAAGTTGCACATATACTTTCGGATACATGTAAACATGCCTTACGTAATTAAATTGATACATACATTTTCAATCTATATTAGACATTCTTTAAAAATTTCAATTTCATTTTGCAATGTATCTATTTATCTATTTATCTATTTACAACATGCATACATGCCATCATTAAAACGTACCAAAGATTAATTACACATATTTTCACAGTCATTATAAATATGACAGAACTGCTGACATATTTTTCATGTTTTTTTTCATTTCTTTTAACAATTCTTCAGGGAAACAATTTGTTTTTAAAGAAAATGGCAGTTCATCGTTTTTCTGTGTAACGCAATGCATTGCAAGCCAAAGAAATCTCATTGTTTCCTCTGGACATTTATGAATGAATGTTAAATTGTGCTTTCCAAAATGCAGAAGTTAATATTCATTAGTAATATCTACCTCTACATTCCGATATATTGCATTGAGAAACCACCTGACAAAAAATGGTTGAGCAGTCATCTGCAATGTGCAACCTTTTATTGTGATATTTACAAAGACATACATCACGTTAGGTATCTAGAAGGGTCTGGAGGAAGTCATGGGAAGGTGCAAGGCAGGAGAAAGCAGATGTGCATCTCACAACTCTCAGGGAAATTAGGGAGACTGTTAACTGGCCTTCCTGCTGAAAGAACTCCACAAAGACCAGTGTAAAGGTGGTTGAAAATACAGCAGTATCATAACACAGGAACCTGGAAGCAGGAGGAAGACCTAATAACAGGGCTCTTCTGAAAGAAACCTTGGCCAACATAAGCCTAAAAATTAGACATCCCCGATAATAAGATAATAATATCATCTGACGTACAATGACCCAGATCGACTGGTGAGAAATACTCTTTACATCCTGAGAAGATGGCTTTGGAGTAGCAGAGAGCTAAAAGGTGGCAGCACCCAAAATCCAAAACCAAAACTAAGACAGAGGAAGGAGCACATGCTCTGAACTATGAGAGAGAGAGAAAGAGCCAGCAAGAGAGAGAGAGAGAGACAGAGAGAGAGGGCAAGTGATAGCGAGAGGGAGACAGAAACCAAGAGAGAGAGAGAGAGAGAGAGAGAGAGAGAGAGAGAGAGAGAGAGAAAGTGAGGAGAGCGAGAATTAGAGAAAGAAAGAGAGGGAAACAGAAAAAGAGATGGGCAATAGAGGTCACATACGAGGATCTATCAGAAGCAATCTGGACACTTTGTATGTAAGAGAGACATAAAAAGGACTTGAGGGCTTGGTCGGTCACAAGCCAGATTAAGGCTCTTGGCCTCAGACGTGAATGCTTGGAAAGAGGGTGAAAAAGACTCTTTAGTCTGTACCCTGATCAAGGAAGAGGGGTTACTCCTTATGCTTCTTGGTCAATCTGGATAGGAGGAATGAGTCAGTGGTTCAAGAAAAGGAAGCCACCAACCCAAAACTACAGCAGGGGACGGAACAAGTACCCTCGTCAGAGGAGTAGAGAAACACATGGTAAAACAATGGAAATAAGAACATTGAATTTTGAGGAAAAACAAAGAGACCCTGGTAAAGGTCGAGGTAAAGCCAGTAGACTGTGGAGAGGTTGGAAGAGCACTCCCAATAGGGGATTACCCAGGGAAGCGTTGTGTTTATATCTTGTTTATAGAACAGGGCCAGGCAACAAGAGATTTTGTTTTTGGGACTTGTATCGGCAAAGATTTGAGAACATATCTCAACAAAGTTAGCCAGGAGGCTAACAGACTAGTTAGTAGTAGGATAAACCGTTTGGTTATATTGCCCACCAGCTTTGAACTTTGTTGGATTAAGTAGGGTGTCCCTGCAGGGACAGAGACATGCTAAGACTTAACTGTTGTGAGTATTCACTACCAGTTTATATAATTAGTCTATCTCGAATCTGCCATGGTTCATGGTTTTCCATAATGGTCAAGCCAATGCAGTATGCACTATGAGCAGCGCCAAGGGAGGGTTGCTCCAACTAATCTAGGTGGGCAATTACTGTTATGTCCAGATCATATTCTAGAATGAATTTTGTGGGTAGCATGGGCTCTGAGACGTGTATCTATATCAGTGGTCTAATTATGCATACACGATTGAGCAGCAGCCTGCAAAACAAGAAAAGAATGAGATGGTTGAGTCATTTAGACTTACTTGTGTAAAAATTAGAACAATTACAACTAGAACGTTGCCGGAATTTGTATGCATTATTACTAGCTATAACATCGAACATTGGTACTCCTGTTGTTCCTGTATGTATGCCTGTTGATTTATTTCAGATTAAAAGACGTGATTATTGCAAAAATAACATCCCAGCAAAATGAGATAAAAATAAAATCCCAAAAAACAACTCTGTTCTGAAATAAGTTTACAATATAATATATATACAATACAATATACACTAGTAGATGATAATGACTCCTTTTGTGATGTAATTCAACATTGTGGGTCATGGCATGTTCATCATCACCTGAAAAATGAATGTACATCTTGTGTCCTGTTTTTAACTAGTTAAAACGATTGTTTCTGTCAGGCAGGACCTACCAGGTGAGACTAGTCTCTTTTGCCTCACATAGAAAGTTTACCTTATGCTGAGTACCTCAAGGATCCTCATCATCACCTATCATTTGTAAGACATTTATGGAAACCCAGGCCACCATTTGCACAACACATGTGATTGGGTTGCATATGTAATACAGCAATATGCAGTTTAAAATCAATCTGGAATAGCAGGTTGTTGGCCAGTGACTGACGGAAACATGTCAGTGCCTGAATAGCCACAAACTGACTATGCTTTAAGACAACAAAGACTTGAATAGAATGGAATGGAAAGGGAGGACCGTTCAAAGGTTCACTACTACAGAACAATTTCAAGGTAAAAAGCACAATACATGCATACTATCATTTCAATATAGGCTTCCACAGGAGAAACATGAAGCACGAGATGTGGGCATCATTCTCATTGCGGACCTCAAACTTACCTGCAAGATTGCTGGGCTAAGAAATCTTAATTTGTACCACTTGAGGCCATTGTGATGGATATTTCCCCTCCCACAAACTTCTCACAACATCAGTGAAGTATGTTCTGTCAAGGATTTCAATCGGGCGACACACATCGGACCAGGACCTTCGCCCTTAGACTTGTATGTAGCGCTCAATTGAGATGCCTTTTCTCTTTATTTTCTAAGAATTTAAATTGAGCCGATACCTGACCTGCCTCACATCCCCTTTTAAAAATACCCTGGGTCACAATGGACCATGAGCCAGGCCGGTTAGTGGGAATACAATATTTATTTATTGTTAATTCAAAGAAAATCACACAATTGTTATCTTGGGCAGCAATCACCAGTGGGGTGATAATTACAATGAAAGCCACTGAAATACACGTGGCTAACCTTCTACCTGAACATATCCAAAGAACAAATGAATAGGAGCACTTTTTCAATTAGGATTGATAGTACCCAAGTTAAGGTCCCCCCCTGCAATGTTCCCTCAACCAACAATTACTCGAATTCTGAGTGGATAGAAAGAAGCAGCACGTAGTCAGGGATAGGAGGCAGCAAATAGAATCCTTTGCAATGGCCTAAAATGGCACTCGGATTTCAAAAAATAAATAATTATATGTGTGTTTAAATAATGATGTACATATGTTTTATCACAGTATCCGTGATGTTATATCACTAGCAATTATGAGGTAAGGTATCACAAAGGCATACAGTTCAAAAAGCAACTTGAAATGAAAACACAGTGCAGCCAAATTCACACATTGAAAAGTTGCCATTTACACATTTGTAGTTTTAAATGTTAAAACTGTTTTTAAGAAAAAAGGGTGAAATACACGGAATTGGAATGCAGTTTCTGGGCTGGGGAATAGAAGCACATCACAGCGACAATATAGAGGTGAAAGAGTGACTATAGCTGAAGAATTGAGTGAGATTTTCAAGGTGGAATGAGGTTCGATTTTGGGAAAATAGAGCAGTTAAAAAGAGAAAATCGGTTTTAAAAAGGAAAGGCAAGTTTTACTTAAACTAAATTATCTAGACTTTATTGTTAAAGAAAGACACAGTACGATCCAAGGTTAATTTGCAACTTAACCCTTTCACCCCACATTCAGATCTATGTGGTGGGAATTAATTAAATTATTCAAAATTTTGCTAAGGAGTTACAAGATGAGGTGAATGAAAGAATTGTGCTAACACTAGGAAATCACGGACAAGATGCACAGAGAATTCTAACAGTTTGCAACAAGTTACCAGGGTATGGATAGGATTACTTAGAAAAGGGAACAAAGACAAAGGGTCAAGATGGGGTAGACTATGTTGCTATGGGGTGGGGAATACTCACAATCCGCTCTTGAATTTGGGATTAGGAACCGTCACCCGTGTTCTGGACTCCAGCGCTCGGGTCACCAGGTAGCAGCGACTCTCCTAACAGAACAACAGCTGGGCCTGTCTGGTCACTGAATAGCAAGTACAGCTGGATGGCAGGGGGTGGGCAAAAAAGCGGTCTTGTCTCAGGATGCTTCCCAAAAGGGTACCACAGCTTTTCCCTTTTGTTATTGGGATTTTAGTGGAATTTCTGGATCAATGGCCTTGCTGGGATAGGATGAGTTATGCTTTGGCCTTGCTGGGATAGGATCAGCTATGCTTGGGCCTTGCAGTAGAGACTTGAATCTTGGAAAGGTGGATCTGGAATGTCAGGATACGCAGGCACTGGAAATTCAGGAGAGAGTCTGGAGTTCTGCTAGCCTCTTTTATTTATAAGGCATGTTGACATCATAGAATTATACAATGGGGCAGGTTTAGGCTGAGCATGCCGCCAACAACTGGATTGGCCAGGGGTGATTGTTACCACCTTGCTGTCAGCCGGTTGGGTTTCAGGGGCATGATGTCAGATTTATGACGTGAGTTTTACAATGCAGAGGATCATCCCACAGTTACTTTTGCTAAAATACGTCTTTACGTAAATTATACATTTGTACAGTTGTGGCACCTTAACAATTTAGTAGTATGGGTATTGTTACACTTTTTATATTCATTCGCCAAGTCATCAAAGGAATATTCCACTCAATAGGATTATAATTATAAAGCATTTTATTAGATGAACAGGTGCCCTATTGTGATGACGCGTGTTTCGAAGGACCCAGCCGTCTTTTTCAAATCAGGGCTAAATAATATTCCAAAATTAATTTAGTACATTGACATTCATCAAGAATTATAACAACATTCCAGTGAATAGGTTACATAAAAACACAGACATCAGTGAGGAGGGTAGGGGAGGATTGGTTCAGATAAAAAACATATAATGGTGCATTTGAAGAGCCAAAATAAAAATGGGGGAAAAAGAGGGAAGGAGAAAAAGCAAAGAAAAATTCCTGTGAGTTCATTTGTCTATTGAATCATACTTTTCACAATTTAAAAACAGATATTGGATGATCTGGAGAATAAAACAAAGCGTTCTTACCAAATGGTATTGGTTTGTAATTTGGAACACAGCTTTTCAGCAAATTCGAGCAAGTCATGGGATCAATCCCAACCTGCAAAGTAAACTTGTAATAGTTAATCCTATGTTAAGGTGACTAGTACTTCATAATTATGTTAAATCAAGTAATATTACTCTGTCTTATTGTAAAGTATCCTGTAAGGAATCCTGAATGGTATTGCTGTTATTATATCATGTGTCTCGTAATCTTTTCAGTTTAAACGTGCAAATAAGGTAATCAAAAAGGGTTTTTGCTTCTTAAAGTTAGTCTACTGATGGTTTTTAAAATGTTCTGTATGTCGCAAATCTCTTGGAAATGTACGTTTGTAAATGCTTGCAAAGTGAAAGTAAAGTAACATCTTAGTTTGTGTGCAAATACGTGGATCTCAAAGCTGAGCGAGGATTGCACGTTCCTAAGGTTGCCACAGAGTTATTGCATTGTTAATTGTATTGTGATACATTACAGCCTGTGATATCCTCAGAGAATATGGGGAGCTAAGCCTCCGCAGAGCCTATGGGGAGCTAAGCATGCTAATTTTTTTAATATTTTGCCCGGATTTGAAAAAAACAGCTGGGTTCGTCGAAACACGTGTCATCACAATAGGGCACCTGTTCATCTAATACACCGCTTTATAATTATAATCCTATTGAGTGGAATTTTTCTTTGATGACTTGGCGCATGAATGTAAAAAGTGTAACAATACCCTTACTATTCGTTTGCAAAACAAAGTGGAGGAACCATTATTACTCCGTTGTTACTAAGTTCATGGAAACACCATTACTTTCTCAACAAACATAAGGGTGCTGAGGTCTACATCTAAGAATGTCCATTGTGAAAAGGTTCCTCAACTTAATTTGTTTTCACCTTAACAATTTACATTGGCATATTACATATTTTATGCAGAGCATGACAGTCCAACTCTACAGATTGTAAGACTTTGTTTCGTCCGCTTAACAATTTTTTGTCATTTTCAGTGAGGAATATTCGGCCTAAAATTCTATAACTTTATACATTGGTATAGATTATCATAAGGCATGTAAGTATTGAATTTTACAGTGGCACCATCTACACTTTACTCAGAATATCCAATTCTCTGCCATTTCTGTCCACAATATGCCAGTGAAGGTTAGCACATCGTATTTGAAAGCCACACAAATTACACTTAAACTGTACAACTTTTACGGCCTAAAATTGTATAACTTTATACATTGGTATAGATTATCATAAGGCATGTAAGTATTGAATTTCACAGTGACACCATGTACACTTCCTCAGAATATCCAATTATCTGCCATTTCTGTCCACAATATGCCAGTGAAGGCTAACACATTGTGTTTAAAGCCACACAAATTACACTTAAACTGTACAACTTTTACATTTCTGTGCTGTCTGGTTACAGAATTAACAGTCTTAAAGGTATAATCATCAAATAGTATTTTGAGACAGATGGGGCCACTTTTGTCCTCCAAATATGGTCATGTCTTTCCAGGCTACCACCAACTGTCAGTTCAGCCCAGGGTGGCCATGGGGGTTTCCCAGTTTGATTGAATATTTATTGTCACTTCCCCCACTTTACACGTTGGTGTCCCATATTCTCTATTGTAATAGGCCTCTGCCCAGACAAAAGTCTGATGAGCATGTGCTGTTTAGTGCTTTTGGTCCATTCAAAGTTTACAAAGGTGGCAATTAGCACGCATGTGTCCCAAAAGTTTATGGGGGCTCCTTTTGGGGGTAGGCCTCAGTTTAACCAGCAGAAAAAACCTGTTCTGGAGCTTCCAAAATCCAGCCAACGCATTTTAATTCCTTGTTTTATTTTAATTTTGTTCTGAATCTGAAACAAGCCTGTTAAAATAAAACATGCCATATATTTTACCCAGCAAAGCCCCTTTACATTGCTAGGCTAGGACATGCTTTTCTTCAACATTGTACTTTTAAAACAGGAATTATTTTGGTTTGCAATAGCCCATTTTGACACATGGTAAACGCTGCTGGGATTTCTCTTTTTAACAGGTTTTCTCTTCCATCTGACTTCCCAATATTGTTCTGCAGCCACAGCTAGTTTCTCTTATGCAGCAATCTGTTTAAGACACAGATCCACTGAAATTGACATAGGCCCAGAGAGCTAGGGTTCCTTTGAAGCATTGATTTTGACATGTTGTTACTCAAAAGACAAGTGTTTTCCTGTGCGGCTGAAAGTAAAGCTTCTGTTAATTTCCCAGTTCTGGCCTGACACAGCCTGTCATGCAGGGATAATGCTCTTTTCTGTTAGAGCACAATCTGGATATGGATGGGCATGGCAGGGCCTCATTGACAAAAGCAATGTGGTGTTGAGAAGATTAAAATAGTGTCATGGCAGCATCCTTTTCAATGTACAATATTCCCTTTTCAACTTTTCACAAGCAACAGAGCAGCTCTACTTTTCAATTTGCTTCTTTTGGTGCACACCAGAACACATACTGGCGGCTTTTCTCAGTGTGTTCTCTGTTTTAACTTGCCCAATAGTCATTTGGCAAGATGGTGCAGCCATCATTTTGTAGCTGCAAAACATAGTTTTGATTAGTGGCAGTGGTGCTCAAAGGAGCCAGCACAACAATTATGCTGTTTCTGCTGATTTGCAGCTTGGTTATGGATGGGAGTACTGCTGAGTGGGTAAATATATCCCACAGTTCAGTTATTCTGTACAGGCTAGACTACTACAACATGATTAAGACTGTCTAGCCTTATATTGAGAGACAAACACTTTCCTGGCCAGTTCCCCCCAATCAAGTAACCCCACAACAATTTGCTTACATTTATTTTGCGCTGGCCTTATAAATGACTCATATAGAGCCACATAAATCCCCCTCATGTCCCAACAGTGAGCCAACAACCAGGCCGTGGTATAGAAAGAATATATATTTATTTAAATTATAAGCTCAATGAATAATATGTTTATTTAACCCCACACGCAACCTTCTTTGTGGCACAAAAAAAAGCGTCACCCACCATCACTTTCTCTTTTTGGAATGCGCGGTCAAATATTACTTCACCAAAATTTAGCTTAGAAGTAAAGACAGGTTAGATATTAAAAGAAGACATACATCACACGTTCAGTGTTGAATACATGAGGTCCCACTTCTTTGCAAAGCTCTTCTCCCATAAGCCCCAAAATCCCAAGCATAAATTACAGGCAGCATCCTTCTGTTCAAAGGCCAGGTTACGGAGTGGGGACAATTTAGAAATTTCATTTTTCAACCCCCTTTCACTTAAAGGCCTGTGTTGAGGGATGTGGGCAGCTATGAATTTTGTTTTTGGGGCCAAGTGCAACCCTTTGCTAGATACAATGTTGAAAGAGTGGTGACCATTGGGAATTATGTTTTCAGATAAGTATGCCTTTATTTAAGAGCGAGTTTTTGGGAATGGGTTTCAGTTGGGAACTTTGTTTTAGGGACAAGTATCTTTTGGTTTGAAATCAAGGTTTGCGAATGGAACAAACACCTTTTTGTTTTAAAGGCAAGATTTGGGGATGGTGACAATTATCAATTTTGTTTTGGTGGCAAGGATACTCCAATTACTTTAGGCCGCTCTAACATTAGCCTGCTAAGAGAGAAGGAGAATGTTTTGAATTCTTCCAAGCTCCCCCTCCATCAATCTATTTTGATATAATTAAATGAATAGACAGTCAAATATGCTAAGGGTCTACACAATTTTCTCCCCACACACTAATGGAAGGGAACACACTAATGAAAGGGAATATGTTAATTAAATAGATCCTCTTGCTGAAATTGTGTTGTACAATGTACTTACTTTTGGAAATATCTTGACTTGGCACTCACAGAGACTGAGCAGGATTTTGCTTTTGGGAAAAAACAGGATTCTTGCCAGCACTTCAGTCAATGGGATCCCACAGCAATGCTCCCTCTATGGATCCAGGTAAGTATAATAGCCTGTTTTCTGGTCTCCCCAGTAATGGGAATCTCCAGCACTCTTTTAATATTTCCACCCAGATGATGTCTTAGCAGAACGCTTTTGGTGATTTTTTTAGGCAACTCTCCCTCTTCCATAGTGCAAGACCTTTTTATTCTCTAAACACCCCCATGTAAAATGAACATTAGGGACTGCTAACTTATGATCTCGCAACCAGGTTTGGACATTTACATTTCTCTCCGCCCCCAAGTCCAGCTCCTCTCCAAGAATTGGTTCTGGAGTCTAGAACAAAAATATTGCAACTCCCATTTGAAATTCCCATTTTTTCCATGTCCAGTTTTACCCAAAAAGTCCAATGTGGCAAAACATTAAATTTTATAAATAACTATGAAAATCCGTATATGTTCAACTTCAGCTAATCAGGGCAGATTTGATAAAACAACAGCCGTGTTCACACCAGGTTCACTGTAACTATTTGTCCTTTACAGAAAAAGTAGAACAGTTATGAACATGACGTTTAATCTCCACATACCTGATTTTATCCCCATCAGCTCACCAATTCTTAGATTCTGGACATTTGCGGCCCAGCCAGAAACACATTTTAGATCACTATTGCAATTCTAAAAAACACATGTAGATACATTTTATTTCAACAAAATCACCTTGAAATTATCTTTACAATGACATATGAATGGATGCAGTGTGACTTATCGTTGCTGAGAAAGTCACGAGATATGATAGTCCATTTATACTAATGGGAAATCTTCAGCATGTATGCAAGCTTAACTCCCATTTCCCCATATAGATTTAATTTCTCTTGAACTGCTGCAGCCTCTCGGGCTGAATGTTGGTAAAAGGCTGGGATATGACACATGATAGTTCACATGACAGATGTTACAATATTATACAAAGTACTAAACAAGTTTACATGTCCATGAAAATACAATGAGGCTGTAGGTTCTCGGATCCACGGCAAGCCTTATTCCAAGAGTCGCTACAATAAAGCTTAGCCAAAGCATGCAACCAGAATTTACTCTTCATTTTTTCGGTGTTTATACAAGGATGAGGCTTGTGAGCGCAGACACCATTTAAATGACAGTTCATATGAAGCGCAAGGTTTCTTTGCATAAGTTAAACAGTCTGCTCTCGGTCAGCCTAAACATAAACGAAATTCAAAGGTTGTTCGGCTCAACTGCAAGTCGAAAACACAGTCCACCATTTTAAAACATGGAACATGAGTCAAAATCAAAATGGCGGATGAGTCTTAAAATGGTGGCAAAGTTAACTCAAAATTGGAACTTTGCGAACGCGGTTTTCTGCGTAACGCGAATGGGCTTAGGCCAATATTCATAATAAGGAGGCACTATATGATTATGGTTTAACAAACCCTCCTTTAGGCCTATGCCAAGAGCTTTATTCAACAATTCGCTTTACTCAAAATCCCATGTCTCAATGTCCGTACATCCTGAATCACATTCTTCAGAAATATCAATCGCCATTAGATCCTTGATAGTGATATCCTTCCTTACAAAAACATTAGACATCTCGGGTGCATGTATTTTTGGTCCTAATGTACCTACAGTTTGCACACAACATCCCCCTAACATCGAATATATGGCAGGAAGACATTGTATGCAACAACAACAGAATAGAATACCAAGGATTGTCACTAAGACTGAAAAGAGCTTCCATGCCCAAGACTGAAAAAAAGTCCCAGAACCAAGCACTAAGATCCCAACTTCCCTTGGGAACATGTACTTCTGTACTTAGGACATTCAGATTTTGTATTGCCTTGAATATGGTAGGGGAGGAGTCAGGCACAAAAACACAACAAGCAGATCCCATCAATTTACATACTCCACCACGCTCAGCTAGGATGACGTCTAACACCATCCTGTTCTGTAGAGCCACTAATGTAATTGCTTTCTGTTCCAATGTCATATTGTATAGTATATCGGTGGTTCTGTCGATGGTTCTCTCCAATACTCTTGCAAGTCTCCTAATATTCTCAGAGTTCATGATGTGTCCCCAAAATGGCACAAAGTATTTTGCTACATCACCCATGACCTGCAAAGGAGTATCACGAGTCTCGTCCCGCCTTGGATGAGCTCTAGAGACCTCAGAGGTGCTGGCTATAAATACCCCTGGTAGCAAGATACCCACATAACAAGTACCCTGCCAATCTCTAGGTAGCCATGGATAAGCCTCATCACCACAGACTGAATAAATGGGATCACCTACATACAAAGGTCTGTCCTCACTAGACAGATTTGCAATATTGGTACAACCCTCAAAAGTACCCATTGACTGAGAACCATCACTTTGTATGCAGAAGGAAACAGAGTTGGGGCTATGATTAATAGTATAAGAAGCAGGCATGGCACCCTGGTTGCCTACGGGAGCCATCTTGAAAGAAATCAATGATTGGAAAGGTCTAGAAAGTCTATCGGAAGGCCTAATAGATGCAACATTGAGTTTGCTCCTATTCGCAAAAAGGGAACATCTCAGAGGTGTCAGGACTCGTCTTTCAAATTCATTCAAATTAGTCCCATCGCAGTTCCCAGAGATGCTATCATTCCAACGACCAAAGAATAGTGCCCTTAGAGAGGCGTAGCATGCAGTAGTCAAAAGAAGAGGATGAATAACCCAGCCCAACCCTTTTTCCCTGTGCTGTGGCAAATGTGAACATATCCAGAAATGTGTTCTGTTTAGAATTGCATGGGTTGCTTTCATAATTAATAGAAGAGTATTATTGTGGTAACTCTGTCTGTGTTGGGAATCCCTAGAAGGTAAAGCGTGCAGATGCACGAAAGGTGAAGACATAGTAGGAACAATTTTGGTTGCTAACAAAGTCTCAAGTACAACTGTTAGACCAATTAACATTATCACAAGAAAACAGTAAATCCTCAAGGACCATGATTTTTGATGCTCAATGTCTTTGTTAGCCACAAGACTGATAGCTTGCTCCATACGAGTAGAATTAGAGAAGGGCATTGTTCCTCAAAATCTGTTAAAAAAGTTTCTCCGTCAGACTCTTTCAGTTCATCCGTTGGTGATCTCCTGACCACTTGGCTTATCTTGCTTAAAAGTAACTTTGCCGGTCCCGGCCACTTACTTATGTTTCAATGAGAGAGTGGCAAGGGATTAGCTCAACAGTGGTTTCTTGTGGGCACAGCCATGCTGTGCTGTAAGTCTAGTGCCACGGACGCAGATCGTGCCTTAAGACTTAAGGTACGGTGTGATCTGCGAACAGAGTGTCGTTGCTTCCTGATGGAAGTGGTGAAACAGAAGAAAGATTGCTCAAGGGTGCAGAAAGATCTGAGGAAGAATTCAAAGACAAAGCAGCAGTCTCCCCAGGCCCCACAGCTCATGAAGAATCTCCGAGACAGCCTGGTGTTGTTCAAAACAGGCTTATCATACGGAGTAGAACAAACAGTTTCCTTCTCTTCTTCTTCGTCGAGTGGCAGAGGAAAAGTTATTTTCTTGATGTGAGTCATGTGTATCCAATGTCGCTTTCCTGCTACTCGAACAGTGGTCTGTGTGGCCAACAGGACCTTAAACGGTCCTCTCCAACGCGGTGCAAGACAGAATGCTCTTTGGAAAGCTTTCGTGAGCACCCAGTCCCCAGGTTGAAGTCGATGACCTGGCCTCTCCTATTTGATTGGGAGGGCTTCTCACACCTGTTGATAAATCAAATACAAGTTTTGAGTTAACTGGTCACAGTATTCAGAAAGGAGCAAATGCTCCATGTCTTTCAGTCTTTTGGGTTTAGGTAGATTCAAAATATTAGCTGGATTCCCCATCACAATCTCTTAGGGGGAGAGTCCAGTTCTAGTCTGTGGGGTCATCCGCATGGACAATAAAACTACCGTTGAGGCATCTGGCCATTTCAACTTACTGCTAGCACAGACTTTAGCTAGCTTGTTCTTTAGCATACCATTAGCTAGCTTGTTCTTTAGCATACCATTACCATACGCACTCTGAGCGTGTCTGGCCGAATGGAACCATTTAGCGATCTGTAATCCCGCACATACTTGCAGAATAACAGCAGTGATAAAATGTGGATCATTCTCCGACCAGATGACTCTCGGAACCTAGGAAAATATTCCTTAAGCCTGGTTTTCGCCATTGTAATTGCTGTGGCATATTTCACAGGGAAGGCTTCAACCCACTTGCTAAAGGCACACATGACTACCAGAATGTACTTATAGCTTTAGCAGTGCTCCATTTCGATGAAGTCAAAATGTATTACCTCAAAGGGCACAGAGGTGGTCCAAAACTACCCCTTGGTGTCGCTGTAGCCTTCCCCATATTATGCAGTAAGCATACGATACAGTTTCGGACCAAAAGCTCAGCAGTCTTTGAGATATTTACATTTACCCAAACAGGTTCTAGTAATTTACAAACCTTTCTAGCACATAATTGGGTAGGACCATGAGCCATCGTAACCATAGTGGTGACATAAGCATTGGGTAGCATCCATCTTTTCCTTATATTGTCTACCCAAAAACCTTCCTCATCCAAACTTGCTAAACCCTCAGCGCAGTGCTTAAGTTCTTCTGGAATGGCATCAGCTTGAATATTTTTTATCGAATCAGTTCCTTTATCTACTATACAGGTATTTGTAGCTTCTTTTGTTATATACATTTCTGAACATAAATCAATGGCAGTCTGTTTAGCTATCCTGTAGGGCAAAAGTGTTTCGACTCCCTACATCGTCTGTTACTTTCTGATGTGCAGCGCACTTCATGATTTCTAGGTGAGTAGGAAGTGCAAGTGCTGAGAGTAGCTGAACTATCAAGGTACCATGTTGGATTTTAGTTCCGTGTGAGGTCAAGAAACCCCATTCTGCCCATAGTCTACCGAAGTTGTGAACCACCCCAAAGGCATACTGGCTATCTGTAAATATATTTACTCTGAGCCCTTTGGAAAGTTCACAAGCTCCAGTCAATGCGATAATCTCTGTGGCCTGCATGGAGTTATGCGAATTTCTCTTGGTTTCCACAATCTTGCTTAATGTAGTGATGGCATAAGCAGCAGTGGATGTACCATCCGGAGGTTTGAAGCAGGAGCCACCGCAACACAGCTGCCCTTATGGTTCTTTCAATGGTGTATCATTTAAGTCAATTCTGCCTTTGGATTCTTGCTCTGTAGTATAGAGGCAGTCATGTGACATGTTAACACTGCAAGAAATGTCTTGCAGAAGAGGCAATAATTCAGCCGGTTTCAATACGCAAAACCTCTTAATTTGGATATGCGGAGCAAATAAAATCAGTTTGTATCTTGTTAATCGTGCAGAAGTAAGGTGTTGAGTTTGCATTCTGTTTAATAGAACGTCTACGGAGTGGGGTACCATCACGGTTAAAGAGTGACCTAAAACCATACCCTCGCATTGTTTTACGGACAGAGCAGCAGCAGCAGCGACATCTCTCAAATATCTTGGAAAAGCGCATTCAACAGGATCAAGTGTGGAGGAAAAATAACTGCACGGTCTATTCTTCCCCCCATGTTCCTGTGTTAAGACAGCCAAAGCCCATCCATCCCATTCATGCAAATATAACACAAAGGCCTTGTCATAATTTGGTGTGCCCAAAACTGGTGCTGAACACAGTGCAGCCTTGATCAGATCAAAAGCTTTCTGGTCTTCCAAGTTCCACGGTAATGGCAAAGAAATTCCCTTCTCTGTCAATGCCAACATTGGTTTTTATCACTAGTGAAACATTAGGGATCCACTGTCTGCAGTAAGAAGCCATTTCTATCAAGGCACAGACCTCTTTCTGTGTATTTGGGACAGACATGCTAGAGATGCTTTTTATCTGTTCAGGTGTCAGTCTTCTTCCCTCCTTTGACAGGAGATAGCCTAAATAAGCGACCTCGTGTCGACAATACTGAAACTTTTTCAATTAAGCCTTATGCCCATGCTCTGCTAGATGAATAAGCAACAACACAGTACCCTCTTTGCAAGCAACCTCTGAGTCTGCAGCTAAAAGATTGTCAACATACTGCAACAATGTACAAGTGGGAGGCAACTCAAGTGTATCGAGCTGCTCTTTCAAAGCTCTACTGTAAATGCTCTAACTCTCTGTGTACCCTTGTGGCACACAAGTGAATGTAAACGAGCGTCCCCCTAGCGTGAACGTGAACACATATCTACTATCCACATGTACAGGAATACTAAAGAAGGCATTCTTAAGATCCACCACACTGAAATGAGTAGCAGAAGCTGGAATAGTCATTAATATTGTGGTAACATAAGGCACAATCGGGAATTGTGGAGCAACAATCTTATTGATAGCACGCAAATCAATAATAAAATAGAAAGGAATCGCATTATCCCCTTTCTTATGCACCAGTAAAATTGGGCTATTGCACAAACTTCCTGCAATTTCCTCAATCACTCCACGAATACAAAAATCAGAAACTATGCTTTTTAGAGCTTGCTCACCATCAACTGAAATCTTACATTGTGGAATATGTGGCAACTTAGCTCCTGGCTTAAAAACAATTTTAACAGGTTGAATTCGCAAAATGCTGACATCATTGTCGTCAACCGCCCATAAACATGCCAGAACTTTACTAAATCCAGACAGTAAAGGTCTATTAAAAAATTGTGAGGCAGAAGATTGCTCGGGTGAAATCATCAAACGTACTCCATCCGAAGAACCATGAATTACCGCATATAATTCCTTCAACAGATTCAACCCCAACAAATTCTCACCACAATTTGTCATTAGAAGAAATGGACAGTGATCCATGAACAGCCCCAGTGGAAATTGGTACCGGCTGAGAAACCGGACTTACCCCTTACGTGCCAGAAAACCCTACAGAAATGTTATCCTGTCCTGGCAGTGGAATATCTGGAACCCGTGAATGATCAATGGAACACTTCTGTGCTCCTGTATCTATCAAAAATAGATGCTTTCTATTCCCCATTTTCATCTCAATTTAGGGCCATTTCTGAGTGAGGGGAATAGGCACTGGTTCCAGACCCTGCTTTGGGCTGTCCTAAGGAAATAATATATCATCAAAGACAAGATCCTCAGAAAGATAGGCAGTTGAAGGATTATCAAAAATATCTCTACTATCTATACTACATCGCTGATTATCTTACGAGAATGACTGTGGATTTTGAGCGAACTGGCTTCTGCCAGGACCCCCCACCCCAGGGCAGACTCTGGATCGTCTACCCATGATACCATATGTGTTATTCGATCTCGGCTGAAGGAACGGGCATTGGGCTCGCCAATGACCCTCTTGTCTGCAATAAGCACATTGGTTCATGTGTACAGGACCCAACTGTGTATTACTTTGGGGAGAAAACTGGCCTCTAAACTGTGTACTCCCACCTCTGGTTCCTCTAACTATCTGCTGCAACAATACTTTAGTTTTCAGATCTCTCTTTTTCTTTTCAATCCTCTCTTTTTCATTATTGACTCTATTTTCGTAATTCTGAGCCATATGCAGTACTTCGGACTGTGATTTAGCTTGCCCAGCACTTTCGGAAGTCATGATTTGTGATTGAATATCACACAACAATCTGTGCACAAATTTATCCACAAACAACCTTTTCCCTGACTCGGTGCATAAATCCTGTCCGCTAAAATATAAAAATACTTTTTCGAACTGATTAAAGAATTTGGTAGCACCTTCAGATTTCCCTTGGGTACAAGCAGTGAGTTTGTCCCAAACAATCCTTCTCTCGTGAAGCAGAGTCTTTAATTTTGCTACTGTTCTGTCTGCCAATGTCAGTATCACCTCCGGTGGTCTCTCACCAGCTTTCCTTTCTCCGTCTAACTGCACCATTTTAACCCACGTGTCACCCAATCCGGCTTGATCGTGTACAGCCCTAATCTGTTTCCATAAATCAGTAGGTAGGATCCCGGGGAACAACAAGTCTATATCACCCAGGGTGAAAACTGACAAATGCAAGACAGATTCGATTTCTTTATAAAACCCTGTTGGATTTTTCCTAATGTCTGGAATCGACTGCCAAATAGTGTTCACTTCCTGTCTGGAAAATGGGACATGAACAAATTGTGATACATAGTGCGCTTCAATAGTAGTGGCTGCTGTGCCTGTTGCAACATTAGCTGGAATCTCAACTTTAGGAACATATGTTGTAGGAACCTCTCTCATAGGCAACTGAGAAGTAGGCAACTCCGAACGTTTGTTGAGCAATAGGGCTAGATCGAGCGCTAAAGTAGTCAAAGCAGTATCGGGTGCAAATGCTCTCTTATAAATAATCATCAAATCTGCGGGAGAACAAATCTTTTTCTTCATACACTCATCCTGCAGGTATTCTACCATTACCTGTAACACTTTCTTCTGCATTTCTGGAGTATACTGACTAAACGTATCATATACTTCTATGGGAGATATCGACACATCCGAAATCCATCTAAGCGCATCCCTTGCGCAATTCACATCTCTTCACTCGTTGATTTACAAGGAGGAAGGAACCATTTCTGCACATACAAAGCATCCAATCTATCACCATCGACTTCATCATTCTGCAACCGTTCTAACTCCCTCCTAAACTCAAAAACCCTCTCAACATGCTCATTTACTTTTTCTGCAGTGTCTCTTGAATAAGCCAAGACATTCAAATCCCTTAACCCTTGTGGGACATCTATGTCCGTCAAATTATTCCACATCACGGTCAAGTGTACCCCATCCCCTCAATAAAAACATTCTGTTCGGGAATACTTTCTAGATCAAGAAGTGTAGCTAAGACAGCTGATTTTTCACCTTTCTCTATACATTTCTTAGCCCATGCATACAATTCTCTCTTCTTATTTTTGGAAACTGTACTACGAGTCACTACTTTTGATTCAGCACTCACACCTTCATTTGCTACAAGCGGAGCAGAACCCCATGGGAAAGAGAGAGCAGACAAATCCTGTACAACAGGTAGTGGAGACACTACCGCTGGCAACAAAGATGGAATCACAGGAACAGTAATAGTAGGTAAAGGTGGAGATACAGAAAGAGAAGCAACAATAGGAAGAGGAGCAACAGTTGGCAGCGGAGGAACAACGGGAAGAACAGGGACAGCTACGGGAGGAGGTGCAACAGCAGGAAGAGGTACATAAGGAGGTGCATAAGGAGGCGGTGCAGTGGCACCAGTCCTACGTTCATTTAAAAGTTTATAAATTAGTTCTGAGACATGAAAATCTTTAGACGGATATATTTTCTCTACACCTAGTTGGAAAGCCCTATCCATGTTTCTAACAGACTGTGACTCTTTCTGTTGATCATACAATAATGCCTTTTCTGAATTATCCATATGACGATGTGCATGTTTCTCTTTACTCTTAAGTTGCTGCATAGCTTCTTTTTTCCAATCCTGAATTACATCAAATGCTGCAGGTCTAGCTTTTTTCTTTAACAATATAGACTCTAAATACTCTATACGGGAAATCTCATAACTACCATGAACTGGCCACTGAAATTCGGAAGTATGTCTAGTTTGTCTGTGCCAAATATCTTTGAATGCTATACTACCAATGCTGTACTTACAGTACATAGTACATGCCGGTGACCCCTCCTGTGGCGCTGGTCAGCCAAATTCCAAAGATTGTCTGTCTCTGCAGATTAAACCCCTGAAACAGGCATACAATTTACCAGGCATGTCAGGTGACTTGTGTTACCTGGCGTTGTTTGTGCTCATGAGAAGAAAACTGCAACCAAATATCAGGATACTTAGGAATCGGGGCACGACTCACCTGATTACAAAGGATTGAGGAGGTCCGATCGGATTACAAAGGTCAAAGGACCCTCGTGGTTGGTGATTTTGGTGAAACTGCCCACCTCGATATGAGGACCCTCGTCAAGATGCCCCCTCGAACCGCGTGCTCACCGTTCAGGGATCAGATTGTGCAGTACTGTCGAGGTGTCGCGTCTCATACAAAGGGGCCCCATTTTTTCTCAGCGTCCAATCCCGGTCCGATGGCCCCGTCTTCTCTTCAACAAGGTGTTACGCTCACCTGGTTCCCAAGGGGACGTCGATCTGGACCGGCCTGGTGACACGTAGAGCCGAGATGACTGACTGGACACCCCCACTTACTTCGTTTGTCGGCTCGAATGAATATCTTTCTGCAAAGGAGAAAGGGAATTAACTTCCCGTAATTCGAGCGTTAACCCACCTTCCACTCCGTTGTCTGCCCACTGACCACTCCTGATGTTCCCTCTTGTTTTCACCTGATGGTTTAGAAAGATGGGCTCTCCATCCTGCATCGAGCGCAGAGGCGCGTAGATGACCAGTTACTTCACTGGCGTGGAGGAATTGGTGAGTTCCAGAATTGACTCTTGGATCCAATAGTTTGTAAGAGTTCAAATGTCTGATCTTCACTCTTTCCGATTCCTTGTAGATTGCCAATTTAACCACCACGGAGAGTCCAAAGGGCAGTTGGTGAGAGTCAGGTAAGTCTATAGCGGTTTTCCCCTTAGGGGCCGGGGTGCGGCGGTGATGCAGAGTTAACTGCGCCGACCCGAGATGAGGTGAGTATCCCCTGTGGTAATCCGGTAAGTCTTTGGGGGTTGCTTGCTTACTTGTCCTTTGGTTTTCCCTTAGCTCACCTTGTTGTTCTTGTCTCCCTAGGTGTAGGCGAGCAGCCGGGAGATGCTGAAGATCGCGATGGAATGCGGAGATGCAGCGAAGACCGGTGAGTTCAGCGCGGCACCGCGAGATGCGAGGCGACGCACGTTTGACTTCTTGCTTCCAGCTCGAGTGCGTGATGGATCAAGGATTCAGGTAAGGATTACTGTGATGCTCCTGTTCTAACCTCTTCTCCTTCTCTCTTCTTATTTCTAGAAGCTCCGGGCTTGAAGCGGGCGTGGCAGAAGACTGGAAGCTGCTGCAGGCACGGTGAGCATTACGCTGCTGGATGCAGAATAACGCGAAGCACGTGTGGCTGTCCGGGCGTGGTTTAAATAGCCAAGGAAGAAGTCCCAGGTAAGTATTCTTCCACAGCCCCCACCCGAGAAAAAAGTAGTCCCTTAAGTAAATAGTCCCTCCTAAGCCCCATTTGGCTGGTGGCTTTGTGCAGCATGGTCTGCACCAGGTAAGTATGCAGCATCGTCTGCATTAGGTAAGTTTTCTGAAATGAGCCTGGCGCCCATGGCACCAGGACTGACTCTATCCTTATGAGCCTGGCGCCATAGGCGCCAGGACTGCACCCAAACAGCCCCTAACTTGGGTTTTTGGGCATGCTCTAGATGGCATGATGCCTCCTTCCGGGGTTGCTGGGCCTGGTCTGGCTTCCCGGGGGTAGGCATCATGACAGCACTGCCTCTCAAGGCCCCTCCTAAAGTTGTTCTTCCCCCTGGCCTTGGTTTGTTAGGAAATTCTCGGTGGAACCTCTTCACTAATAGAGGTGCATGCACGTGGTCACTAGGTTCCCAAGACCTTTCCTGAGGACCGTAGCCTTTCCAGTCGATTAGATAAAAGATTTTTGATCTCACTTTTTTTGAGTCCAAGATGCTCTTAACCTCAAATTCGGGCTCTCCGTCTATGAGGATGGGGTCCGGAGGTTTGGTTAGTCTTGTTCCTGGTTGTACTGGCTTCAAAAGGGATATGTGAAAAACGGGATGAATCCGCATATGAGCAGGTAGGTCCAACTTGACAGCCACCGGGTTAATGATGGCCTTGATGGAGTAAGGTCCTAAATACCTAGGGTTAAAGGTCAGTGTTCCCTTGAGTGGGATGTGCTTAGTGGCCAACCATACTTGGTCCCCTATCTGGTATTGCGGTGCTTCACTCCTGTGCAGATCCGCATCTTTCTTGTATTTTTCCTTAGCCTTTCGCAAATGTGCAGTTGCTTCCTTAAAGGCTTGTGTAATAACAGTGTGGAGATGGTCCACCGCAGGCATCTCCAAGTGTTGGGGCAAATCAAGGTCCGAGGTTCGAGGATGGTGTCAATAGATGGTAAAAAAAGGACTTTGTCCGGTTCCCGAGTGTACGGAATTATTGTACGCATACTCGGCAATCCAAAGAATGTCTTTCCAAGTACCCTTAGACTGATGTAGCATACAACGCAAGTACAGCTTAAGAGTCTGGTTGGTCCTCTCTGTTTGACCGTCGGTCTGAGGGTGGTGACTGGTGGAAAGCCTAACATCTATCTGCGCCAATTGGCAACATTTTCTCCAGAAATGCGAAATGAATTGACTGCCCGGTCCGAAATCAACAAGGATGGAAAGCCGTGTAGGCGAACAATGTTTTCAAGGAACTCTTTGGCCAGGACTAAAGCTGAAGGTATCCCTTTTAAAGGAATAAAGTGAGCCATTTTGGAAAAAAGGTCTACAATAACTAAAATGGTGTTAAAGCCATTGCACGGGGGTAGATCTGTTATAAAGTCTAATGACAAGGTATGCCAAGGAGTGGGTGGGATATCCAAATGTTGTAAGAGTCCAGCGGGTCTTTTCTTTTGACTTTTATTTTGGGCGCAAATGCCACAAGACATGATGAACAATGTAATGTTTTTGCGCCAGGTGGGCCACCAGAATTGTTTCTTAATTTTGGCTTCAGTTTTTGCAATACCAGGATGTCCTTCCAGTAAGGTGTCATGGTACCGGGAAATTACAAGTTCTTGTAGTTCCTTTTGTGGCAGAAATAGCCGGCCTTGGTAATGAGGTAAATCATCGGTGACAGAATACTCTGGACCTTTCTTAGCCCAGTCCTGTAAGTCAACTGAATCAAAGAGCTGGTGGATCTTTTCTTGAATGTCCTCCAGTGAATGTATGGACGTCAGGCCAAGGATCCTTTGTTCGGGAATAATGGGTACTGGTTCTAAGGCTATTTCTGTTTCTCCCATTCCAATTCAGGACAAGGCGTCTGCTTTACCATTTTTACAACCTGGTCGATACGTTATTACAAAATCAAACTCGGCGAAGAATAATGCCCAACGGAGTTGGCGCGAAGATTGGGCCTTAGCCGTCTTTAGGTATTGCAAGTTTCGGTGATCAGTGACGACCATGATGGTATGTCTGGCACCCAGCAGATAGTGCCGCCAAGCCTTGAAGGCGGACTTGATGGCTAATAGCTCCTTGTCGGTAATGGCATAGTTTAATTCGGGAGCCGAAAACTTCCTTGACCAGAATGCCACTGGATGAAGCTGGTTGGTTTCGGGATCCCTTTGGGAGAGCACTGCTCCCATGGCTGAACTAGATGCATCCGTTTCCACTATGTATGGAAGCTCAAGGCGCGGGTGTCTTAATACAGGGGCAGATGTGAATTTTGCTTTTAACTCTTGGAAGGCGTTTTCGGCTTCCTCTGTCCACACAAAGCGTTTATTCTTTCGCAATAGCATTGTAATGAAATGCACGATGTGTGAGAAGTCCGGGATAAATCTGCGGTAGAAATTGGCAAAGCCAAGCATGCTTTGGACGCCTTTGACTGAAGTTGGCGAAGGCCAATTAAGAATTGCGTCCACCTTACGTGTATCCATCCTGATTCTTCTCGGGGTCAGAATAAATCCAAGGAATTCCACTTCCGTAGTGTGAAAGACGCATTTTTCCAGTTTAGCGTATAGTTTATGCTGGCGTAACTTCTCTAGGACTGCTCGGACGTGTTTTACATGATCAGATTCTGATAAGGAGTATACTAAGATATCATCGATGTAAACGACCACACAAACATCGATGAGCTCTCGGAGGACATCGTTCATGAAGAATTGGAAGGCTGCTGGTGCATTGCATAGTCCGAAAGGCATCACCTGGTACTCAAATAATCCGTACTTGGTGCGAAAAGCAGTCTTCCATTCGTTGCCCTGTTTGACACGTACCAGATGATATGCCCCCCGAAGGTCTAGTTTAGTGTATATACAAGCGTCCTTCACCTGGTCTAGTAGTTCTGGTATCAAAGGCAATGGGTATCGATTCTTGATGATTATCTGATTCAGAGCGCGGTAGTCTATGCATGTTCTAAGGTCGCCTTCCTTTTTTGGGACGAAGAACAAAGCTGAAGATGCAGGGGACTTGGACGGGCGAATGAAACCATTAGCAAGGTGCTGGTCAAGGTACTGACGCAAGTGGAGGTTTTCGGGTTCCGTAAGGGCATAGATTCTGCTGCAAGGTGGTTGTGCTCCCGGTACAAGATCTATTTGACAGTCATACGATCTGTGAGGTGGTAAAGTGTTTGCCTGTTCCTTCTGGAAGACATCCTGAAAGTCTTGGTATTCAGCTGGTAATTGCGTGGCAGCTGGGATTACTGGGGCCAGGACTGAGTTTTGAGTTTTCTTAGGGTAGCAGGTGTGAGCACATTCTGGGAAGGTTAGTCTCTTCTCTCGCCAATCAATGCAGGGATTATGTTTTTCTAACCAAGGTATTCCCAGTATTAGTTGGAACTGTGGGGCCTTGATCAAATCAAACACAATAACCTCTCGTTGCCAATCTTGACCCAGCAATGTCATTTCTGCAGTGGAATGAGTTACAGGCCCAGAGACAATTTCCGTTCCATCCACTGTGGTGACGACATCGGCAGTGGTCTTTCGGGTGAGAGATAGATTCATCCTGGAAGCCAATTCACAGTCCAAATAGTTACCTATGGCTCCACTATCAACGTATGCCTTTACCGCGTGCATGCGTGATGGTTGCTCTGGATCTACAAGGACCATGGATATGGTGAAATGCGAGGTCAGAGTGTCCTTCTTTAGGCTCGGCAAGCGGACCTCTACACTTGCCTGGCTTGATCGTTCCCAAGTCAGGTTCTAAATGGCTTTCGTCTGCTGCTCCTATAGTTTTCTTGGGTGGTTTTACTGGGCAGTTCCAAAGGAAATGACCGGTAGCTCCGCAATAAAGACATAATTGCAGTTGTCGTCTTCTTTCTCTTTCCTTCTGCGTTAGGGGTCCTCTAACCCCCCCAAGTTGCATAGGTTCTGGGCATCTACTCCCTTGGAGCTTACGTGGGTTTTAATCAACACCCTATTCTTGAACTTGGTTCGGTCAGCCTTTCTGGTTTGAAGTCTGTGATCCAACTGGACCACTAAATCTAGATATTCAGCACAGTCCTAAGGCGGGCTCACTATTTGGGCTAAAACATCTTTGAGTTCTCCTCGAAGCCCTCGATGGAATAATGTGATTTGCTTGGCTTCAGGCCATTCGGTTTCCACTACTAATCTGTTAAAGGTTGCAATGTAAGATAAAAGGTCCTGATTGCCTTGCCGTAAGGATAAGAGTTCGTTATCCAGAGCCTGTCCTTGGGAGTGTCGGGCGAACAGTCTTTCCATGCTTGTTCGAAAAACCTGGAAATCTCGACGAATCGGGTCATCCTGATTGACTAGTGGAATGGACCAATCCGCCGCACTGCCGCTGAGATATGACAGCACAAAGGCCACCTTGGCCTGGTCGTTCGGGAAGGCTCCAGGTCTACATAAAAAGTGCAAGCGGCATGGATTCATGAATATAGCAAACCTTTTTGGGTCTCCGGCAAAGCGTTCAGGCGGAGCCATGGGAACGGCTCCAGGTAGATTTATCTGCACCGGGTTACTCAGTGGTACAGGAGCTGGACTTGCCCCAAGTCCTGGTAGAGGAGTTTGTCCAGCCTGGCTTTGCAATAATTGTCTGGCCAAATCATCGGTTCGTTCTTTTGCTACTATCAGTTCTCTCCTGAGGGCATTAGTTTCTTGACGGGCGGAATGCACTTTGGCCCTTAATTCCCCTAATAATTGGGCCAACTGATCCGTTTCCGAGGTCTCCATGACGCCCAGGTGGGTATTTGTGGGTAGGCTTCACGTTCTGTTATGCTCACCTGGTTCCCACGGGGACGTCGATCTGGACCGGCCTGGTGCCACGTAGAGCCGAGATGACTGACTGGACACCCCCACTTACTTCGTTTGTCGGCTCGAATTAATATCTTTCTGCAAAGGAGAAAGGGAATTAACTTCCCGTAATTCGAGCGTTAACTCACCTTCCACTCCCGTTGTCTGCCCACTGACCACTCCCGATGTTCCCTCTTGTTCTCACCTGATGGTTTAGAAAGGTGGGCTCTCCATCCTGCATCGAGCGCAGGGGCGCGTAGATGACCAGTTACTTCACTGGCGTGGAGGAATTGGTGAGTTCCAGAATTGACTCTTGGATCCAATAGTTTGTAAGAGTTCAAATGTCTGATCTTCACTCTTTCCGATTCCTTGTAGGTTGCCAACTTAACCGCCACGGAGAGTCCAAAGGGCAGTTGGTGAGAGTCAGGTAAGTCTATAGCGGGTTTCCCCTTAGGGGCTGGGGTGCGGCGATGATGCAGAGTTTACTGCGCCAACCAAATATGAGGTGAGTTCCCCCTGCGGTAAATCAGGTAAGTCTTTGGGGGGTAGCTTGTGATGTTCATTGGTTTCCCCTTAGGGCCCGGGGTGCGGCGGTGATGCAGAGTTAACTGCGCCGACCCGAGATGAGGTGAGTATCCCCCGTGGTAATCCGGTAAGTCTTTGGGGGTAGCTTGCTTACTTGTCCTTTGGTTTTCTCTTAGCTCACCTTGTTGTTCTTGTCTCCCTAGGTGTAGGCGAGCGGCCGGGAGATGCTGAAGATCACGATGGAATGCGGAGATGCAGCGAAGACCGGTGAGTTCAGCGCGGCGTCGCGAGATGCGAGGCGATGCACGTGTGACTTCTTGCTTCCAGCTCGAGTGCGTGATGGATGAAGGATTCAGGTAAGGATTACTGTGATGCTCCTGTTCTAACCTCTTCTCCTTCTTTCTTCTTATTTCTAGATGTTCCGGGCTTGAAGCGGGCGTGGCAGAAGCCTGGAAGCTTCTGCAGGCACGGTGAGTGTTACGCTGCTGGATGCAGAATAACGCGAAGCACGTGTGGCTGTCCGGGCGTGGTTTAAATAGCCTAGGAAGAAGTCCCAGGTAAGTATTCTTCCACAGCCTCCACCTGAGAAAAAAGTAGTCCCTTAAGTAAATAGTCCCTCCTAAGCCCCATTTGGCTGGTGGCTTCGTGCAGCATGGTCTGCCCCAGGTAAGTATGCAGCATGGTCTGCATTAGGTAAGTTTTCTGAAATGAGCCTGGCGCTCTTGGCGCCAGGACTGACTCTATCCTTATGATCCTGGCGCCATAGGCACCAGGACTGCACCAAACAGCCCCTAACTGGGGTTTTTGGCCATGCTCTAAATGGCATGATGCCTGCTTCTGGGGTTGCTGGGCCTGGTCTGGCTTCCCGGGGGCAGGCATCATGACACAAGGTGGCATCCATCTTGAGGGTCCCTATTCAGGCACCATCTGAAAGACCAAAGTAAAATCGAGACTTAGTACCACAAATGAAATACACCAATCACGGGCTGAAAAGATACATGTATATTTTATTACTGTACAGTTTACAAAAAAAAAACAGATAGCTATCTGGCTCCCAAACCCTCACAGTGTGTACCAGCAGACACAGTGCTGGACATCTAAACACAGACATATTTATACCAATTTTAGCAATATTGTCCAGCCTCTCTCCAAGTTAATAATTCACAAGCTAGCATTTGTGCCTAGTTCACATGACAGATTTTACAATATTATACAATGGATTAAACAAGTTTACATGTCCATGAAAATACAATGAGGCTGTAGGTTCTCGGATCCATGGTAAGCCTTATTCCAAGAGTCGCTACAATGCAGCTCAGCCAAAGCATACGACCAGAGTTTTCTCTTTATTGTTTCGGTGTTTATACGAGGATGAGGGTTGTGAGCGCAGACAACACTTAAATGACAGTTCGTATGAAGCACAAGGTTTATTTGCATAAGTTAAACAGTCTGCTCTTGGTCAGCCTAAACATTAAAGAAACTGTCACGACCCTCACCCCGAAGCCCCCCTGGCCTACCCATGCGCCAGGGGGAGCCTTGACCCCAGTCCCCATTAAATCCCAACCTAGGCCTTCTTGGGGCCAGTCCTGGCACCGTTGGCGCCAGGCTCATACTTAATAATGAGTTTGTGCTTGGGAACTACTTTTTGTTACTGTCATTCAATGTGGAAGCATCCACAGAATCAGGCTTCTTGGAACCTGGCTTGCAGAAGGATGGTTTGGGTGTCGCACCTTGGAACTCTTTTACCTGGACTTCTTTCTTAAAGCTATTTAAACCACGCCCGACTGGACTGACACGCCTCGCGTTAGTTTGCAATTCTGCAACGTGACACTCACCACGTTCAGCTTCAGCCACGAACCTCGGATGAACAGCATCTGCAGAAAAAGAAAGAAGACATTGTTTGAAAAGGTTGCATCTTACCTGAATTCCATCATTAGCGGTCCTCAGCTCTTCCGACCGGCATCCTGGAACCAGCGCTCCTTCGGATCGACGGACCTGCAGAAAGGGAAAGACAAGGCATTAGACATTTTGCACAATTAACGAACTCCGCCAAAAGGCTTACCTTGCCACTCGCACTTCATTTAGCAACATCTCTGGAATTCTACACTCCGGCGGAGCACCGCGACCTGGAAGACAAAAGATAACATGTTAGCAAAGGCAAAGCACCATTAGCGCTGCATTAAACGCCTACTCGCCGCGTCTAGGCACTCCAAAAACGCTAATACTTACCAGCAAACTCTGAATCCAATCTTCGCCACGAATTGGACTTCCATGTAACTAAGGAAGAGAAAAACAGACATTGTTAATTCCAGAAAGGCATGCTAGGACAGCTAAACACCATAGCAATAAGACTGACCTGAAAGACTCACGTCGGGCCGGCATCAGTGAAGTAACTCGACCGCCATAGCCCGCAAAGCACCACGTGCCCCTGCCGAGACAGCAGGACGGAGAACCCACCAACATCAAGAACAAGGTGAGAGGAAGCACAGAGGGACCACTGACATACCGGGTGGTGGGAGGCAGTTAATCCCAGTTACCCGGTCCTAAACATTTTTTACCTGTATTTCTGGCAGGATTCTTCCGCTGGTCACTACTGAGCATCGCAGGGAGGGATACCTGGACACCGATTGCTGGGTGGCACCCCCGTGGAACCAGGTGAGCGTAACAGAAACTCAAAGGTTGTTTGGTTCGACTGCAAACACAGTCCAATATTTTAGAACATGAAACATGAGTCAAAATCAAAATGGTGGATGACTCTTAAAATGGTGGCAAAGTTAACCCAAAATTGGAACTTTGCAGGCGCGGTTTTCAGCGTAACGCAAATGGGCTTAGGCCAATATTCATAATAAGGAGGCACTATATGATTATGGTTTAACAGCTACAATCTGTGTTCAGGTTTGTGGGGAGGCTGTTCTAGAATTTCTGACCTAACACAAAGAGGGACCTTCCTCCGTGTTTCAGTCTTTTGAACATGGATGTAGATGGGTGGTTAACCTGTGATGATCTTACCGGTCCTGCAGGCATACATTTGTTTATGTGAGACTTCAGGTATTTTGAAGTAATGTTATTGAGGATACGTCTGAAAAAGCAATAAAGATGATGTTTCAACATGCCAGGAAAGAGTGCTTCTGCCAATGCATTGGCTCAGACTGTATGGCACCAGTCCTGTTCACTGTTACAGCTCACGGTAGGTGGGAGGGAGGAATAAAACAGCAGGACGGCCAGGGAACTTATGTAAGAATGACAGTGAGAAGTGAGTTTTAAAATCAAAATTGCAGCTAACATGAAGAAGCACTTTACTATAGGAAGCGTGAATCCCACAGCAAACACACCTTCTGCATGTCATTATTACTTATTGACACAAGGCTCTGCTATGTTAATAAATGGGTGGAGAGGAAAAGGGGCATGCCCGGGGAGGTCACATTTCTTACCAGTGCTCTGCCACAAATTATGAATTCTTCCCCAGCCACTTGATCATGCTTGTGTTGTGTTCCACGCACTGCTTTCTCCCATTCACCTAACATTCCCTGTGGTAAAGTGTGGCTTCATCTGACATCAGTCCAAGAAGAGTAACTGAGCAGTGTCACAAGGGTGGAGTGAAGTCTCTTCCAGGAAGGTCAGCTTAAAGACAAGCTTGTCAAAACAATTTACACCACCAGTTGATGGAGGGCTCTGGTCCTCCTTCATCTCATGACATCACCCTTTAACATTGCCCCCTATCCTATCCCTACACAGACTGGGGTGGGGTTCAACAAGACACAGACACCACCCCAACGTGTTAGAAGGACAGCATATGGGGTGTGATGAAGAGAAATCCTTCCCTTGAGGATGTTAACATTTTAGTGCTCCACGCAACTATTTGGGTTCAGCCTTGAAATCTATTGATCCCTGCTGAGCCCAAACTGAACTGAGCATGTGCAGAGGGCTGGCTCGATAGCACCACGCACCCCACTGTACATATTATGTACAATGCCACAGCCATTACTGAGACGGGAGCATGGCTGGTGTGAGGGGCCACTAATTGGAAGTGGGTGCCACCCACAACGCTTAAATGAGAAGCTGACTCTGTCTCATATTTACATAAATACATTAAAGAAATCCTGAAAGTCAATTTGTTGTGCTCAACATTTCCTTTTGTTTTCTTCTGATTTTAGCTCTATGTTTTTACCAGAACTGTAATAATATTAATTTAATGTTATAGTGTTTACATTGTAGCATTGTAAACTGTTGCTGGGTACTGTGCTCCACACTAAAGTTCTATACATGAGAAAACAACCATAAATCCTCCGATGTTAGGTACATATACTGCTATTAAAAATCCAGCTGTCGATGCACGACACGTATTGGACACCATAGCAATCATGCAATCCACTCAACCTATTAACATGCATGTCTGGTTGGTCAAGAGTGGTCCTTGGGTCTGCAACATGAATGGGAGTGCATGTTTCTAGAGAACAGATGCACCAGTTTAATGATCCCGGGTGTGCATGTCGAGAGATTGGCAAACTGTTCACCTAGGAAAGATCCATTTGCCTATGATTGTCATTTTGTCTTGTGTGCTGATTTGTGAAGTGCAGGCATACCCACTGGTGTATTACTGAAAATATTTTGAAAACAGATTATACATGCTCATTTGAAAGGGCACTGGTGCCCAGGCCCCAGATAAGATTAATTAGTTACCCTGTGATAGTGTCAGACGCCTACTGCTGTTCTGCCATCATGGCATTTCCTTATTGGGCCTATGTTGACATGCCAATAACCTGTCTTGCAGTGTTCTTACAAATGTAGCATTCATTTATCTGTTGACATTCCCAAAATAGTAACATTAGTTTAAAAGGAATTTAAGGATCACAATCTCTCTTTTGACACCAATAGGTTACATTTCCTAATTCTGTTTGTCTAGTAGCTAGCAGACCTGACTTGCTCCTCATGGGAGTGAGTAGAAGATACTCACTAGCTAAAAAATGGTCCTGTCCAACTGATCAATCAAGCAGATTGTTGAGATCCAATCAGCTATGAGAACTATGGCTGGCCATGCTAAAAATATCCCACTTATGTTTTATTTCTTATAGCGTGAACCTAACTCAATAGCAGCAGAGCGCTTCGCAATGGAAGTTTGTCGGCATTGGGCTTGCCATTTTATACGGAATCATCGCTTTGCATAGCAGGCCACTTTCATTGCATCCTGTTTGAACATAAGTATTTCATAGCATTTTACTGCAAATATGTAGATGGAGGTGGGTTTAGCTATTTAGAAAGGTGTAGGTGGGTGGATGAGGGTTGTGGGGGTCTCCTCCCACAGTAAAATTAGGTAAATGAAATTATGGTGAAATTGGATTCGATGAAATCCCAGCGATTAAATTACATAGTTCCCTTTATACAGCAGCGCAGTACTGTTGTTGGTGGTCACCTGTGATTTGTATTCGTCCAGCAGTTCATTTTAATTTTTTGTATTTTTAATATTTAGCAGAACTGAAGGATGGTGGGAGGGAAATTCAAAGAGACTCAACATTGATCATATATTCTGTTAATTACTAATGAACTTAAAAACGTTGAAATCAGCTCTCCAGAGATATGGACCTAAGGTATTGTCCCAGGGAAATTGCATTGTGAATCAGAACAATTTAATCATGTTTTGCTCTTCATGAACATAAATGGTCAAGTTTTCCTTTCTGTTAATCCTGTTTCATTCACCATCTTTTTCCCCCTTTCAAAATGTGGTGCCCTAAAGGGGATATTTTTCTGCATGGGGTGCTTTGTACACATATAATAAATATACATACATATAAATACATAAATAGGTGATGACTTGCACCAGAACAAATCTGCAGCTAAAGAATACCTGTCACTGCAGATGGTTGTGATAGTTCTTATGCAGCAACATGGATGTCATTTGGAGCTTCACATATTGTACACTAGCAGGTGCATGTAAACAAAAAGATGCTTGTGTGCCATAGGCTGTGGTATGCACCAGAAGGTGTCTGGAGTAGCCGCTGTTTACCACTGGTTGGACATGGAATTGATGGTTTGGTGTCCATGAGGAGGCACATTCATCGGCCTTGAGATGGTGCCCTTTGCTTTGAATTTTTAGATGTATTATAGTGCATGAATCATCTCCTTTGCATCTTACTTTGCATCAGTGCTCCACTGTCAATGCTGCTTTTGTGCTCATTGAATGGTACAATCTACAGTTATAGATAGATCTGTGTGACGCATCTTTCCAATTTAGTTAACGTAATGACATTCTTGTAGTATCAATGTTTTGCACCTTTGATTTTATAATGTGGCTGCTTGATACATCTACATGTTGGTACATAATAACATGCTTATTAGCTTCATAATGTGTATAGTACATTGTGTGTTTCACAAAGTGTTCACTCATTTGATATGCATGTAGAATAATAATGTAATACAAGACAGGCTGCAACCCCCATTTAAAAGCCTGTCAAAATGATTCTTATTACAGGCTAGTTGTGACATCATCACTGACCTGAAATAGGAAACTGACACCACTACCAGAACTATAATCATTTATTACAGTTGGGTTGTGGCATCATAATGCCTTCTCATTGAGCCAGCACAGAACAGATTTCCAGCTGTCCCTGCAGCATTTCCATGAAGCTGGACAAACAGTTCAATACATTTCATACCTTTCTTCCAAAATACACTTTTAAGCCATGTATGTATAGGGACGTATTTATTATAGTGGTTATTTTGTTCACTGCTCGTGTTTTATCTGCATGTTATCTTTATTTGAAGTCACACAATGCTTTTTGGATGCATTCTTAAACAGTATTTCTGCAACACCACAAGTGACAAATGAGTGTTTTTTTCTTCTTTTTGACCCAAGTAGGTTCTCTATTGATAGTATGTATCAACAACTGGAAGAGTGCTTACACTGTATTAAGCAGGTATTTCAGGGCTTGATAATGTGTGGCCATGTAGTATGAAGAATAGAATACCCCAACTACTGTATGAAAAACGTGTATTGAACATCACTTCGGAGTTCTTTGAGCGTATATCCTCTATTTGGTCACAGAACTCCTCGGAATTTCAATTTCCTTATTATATACATAGGCGGGTTGTGGGGGTTACTGTATCCTATACATCACACCTAGTCAACAATGTAATGATTTTTTTTTGTTGAAATGTGAAAGTGATAACTACATGAAAACTCACATCATGCATGACTTCAGCATGAATCTGTGGCAGCAGTATGTTTGTCTCAGTTCAGCTACTGAAAACACTGCTTACCTAGAAGGAGTATGTTTTGGCGGCCCATACAATTATTCTCAAAATTGTGAGTCATTTGAACGTAATATCCACAATTTGAGACACCATGCCAGTAGCAGGATGTGGCAAGTAAAGTGATCACAGCTTTGCGTGACCAGGAGAATCTCTGTGCAGTGTCTGATTCAAAGAAGGAGTGCCATGCTATGATCACCAGTGTCTCTCAGCCCACTGCATCTTGCATACTGAATTGGAGGGCACAGTTAGGAGAGACCACCCAGCACCCGTGTTAGTGAAATGCCTGACTAGGTCTCAGACAATATGGTGGATCAGCCTTTTCAAATATGCCTATAAATCTCTGGAACTCTGTCCTCAATGGGAATTCGCACAATAGAGTAGCACCTGACCTTCAGGAAATCACTAAAACACGGATCTTTGATTTGTCAACCTCATTCACTAAGCCATGGCATTTGTTAAAAGATAAGTGTGCAGCTCGAATGCAGTGAGAGACAGCACGAAGATCGGTTCTCGATGGCGGGATTCCATTTCACTTGATACAAATGAATTGGCTTTCCAGTGAAAGGGAGACCTAACATAATCAACCACTGCACAGTGAGTTTCAGTTTAATTAACAAATAACCTGTGTGATGATGATTTAACCCTATGTAATGGAGATCACCCTCTTTCCCCACTTACCCCACTAAAACCCCCATACTCCTGCAAACACACCAACCACTAACCAACTATGCTGCTCGCACACGGCATCCACAACACCCCACACCCACTGTGACAAAATGAATTCTGCCCCACAGGAGTACAAGGATGAGTAGTGGCTAATACCACCTACTAAGCCCCCGGACTGCTTCAAAACAAGAGTGATCCCAACCATAAATGGGAAATGAGATATACCTCATTACCTTTTGTGATAACGTGAGCAGAGGGCAGGCTATACTCTCAAGAGGGGTGTGAATGTGAACAGTAGCAATTCAAACAGAAAAGTAGAACAGTCCAAAACAAAGGAATGTTCAATCAAGGTTCTATAAAAATATATATACTTAAAATAAGTACACCACATGCAAAAATAACTAAATAGAACAGCCCTACACAAACTCCACCCATGTAGAAAGAAAACAAAATATACAAGAGATAGAAAGATGCACTTGGGGTAATATAAATGGATGAAAGGCAATTAATTTGCAGAAAGCTTGTAAAAGGATATGTATTGTGCAGGAAAACGTTATCAAACGTGACCTAACCAGTCTCCAGGGCCCAATGTTGGACCAGGGGCAGTTAGGAGTCACTAATACCTCCTTGCTGTTCTTGGTGACTCAACAATGTTGAACCAGGCTTCTAGGTGTTAGGCAAGCTGTTCGAAGATCAATAGCATACCAAAAGTAGCACAGCAGGGTCCTGGTGGTTTGGAATTCTCGAATGGGTTTGAAACGTGGCTTGAAGCAGTTCAACGGCATAACACTGGGATCCTGACTGATCTGGCTCTCAGGTTGCTGTGAATCTATGTCCAGTAGCTCATGGACAAGATCATTCTTTGTTTTCATTCTCCCAAACACAGAGGAGGCAGGCAACACCTGTGGGAGTCCTTCACCTCCAATGAGGTCTTTCATACTTGTGTAGTTAGCATAGAGGCAAGTCTTGCTCCAGTCACAAGTCACCCCAAATGTGCTCCGGAGTTGGTTAAGGAGAAGAGCTTTCCTCTGCCTTGGAAGCCTGCTTTCAGCTCATAACTGGGGACACTTGAAAGACTGCTCTCCCAGCAGGGTCAAAACAAATTCTTCTTGAAGTCCAAATATGAATCTAAAGAAGGAGTGGGAAACATCCTCTTTTATAGGCAAACATCCAGAGGGGATTGGACAGAAACAAGCCTGCTTTGAGGGGTCTAATCCCTGGCCTTTGAGAAGTGGTCTTTGCCTTCTTGTATCATACCCAAAGTGCTTTGTTCTGGAGGAAGTGGAGGACACAGGACGGAAGGAGAGTTACAGACAGAAACAAGATGGTGAAATCTTCCCCCAACTGTGCTCAGCTACCTCTGTCTGCACTAGCCATGTCTCCTCCCCTAGCCCACAGCATCAAACGCCCTTTAGTATTAAAAACCCTGATGTGAGTCTACTCTTTTTGTTTATGGTGTGCCATTTCATTCTTGTTTCCAAGGTCATCTCCTGCTGAAGGGCTATCTTTCTGAAAGGAGTTGTTACCAAAACTCAAAAAGGATAAAAGAGAGATACCCCCCCATGACTACAGACCTGCTGAGTGAAGCCGAGACAGCCAGTTCGGGGGGCAGATACTCAGCCTGTCCACAGCTGCCCTTGGCTCACATTGTAGACACATGTATGAAACCAATCAGATGTGGCTTTAATAATTATGTATAAAACTAGTCAGCATACTCAAAGTCAGGTATGGCATATATTGAAAGTTTACAACTGTCACAAGGATAGCAGCTCTCATAGTTATGTGGCTGTCAAAGCAGCTGTCAAACAGTGCACCTGTGAACTCTGAACCTGCCCTGTGCCACTGGAGAACAGGAGCAGCAGATCAAGAGACTGATGAAGCAGGGTACCAATATATGTTGTGCTTTTGGCCTGGAGCTTATGAAAAGTAGGCTCTGATCAGCAGGCCACCCTTTCTGAGATGGAATTACCTATATCATTTGCATTAATTCATTTAAAAAATCAACCCTTGGCCAGATGGCAATTCCTCACATCCACACTGACAGCAGACAGCAACGTCCACACCTTCTCTGATAACTCACACAATAACAACATGGTTAATGCACCCCTAAGCATCAGACAGACGTTGTCTCCCATTCGGACTCAATATCCCGAACGCCCACTGTCCTATACCACCTAGTAGTACACCCACACACAGTAAAACTGACAGCACATCAGAAAAAGCACTCGAGAACGCTTTGACTAAAAAACTCACCTTCCGTCTTAATTTCAGATCCACCAGAGCGCCTGGAGACCATGCAAATGTCAGTGGTGTGCAGTACAAATTACATTAGCATAACATAACCTCATTGGAGCACAGTGCACATTGAAGTTGGCAGACTGCTAAAGGGCCTGCAATCTGCATTTCATTGTATTCCCCCTATTCATATGAGCATTTCTATTTCAGACACATCAAGTTTCAATAGATCCTTGTCTCATTCATACATTGCCCTGCTTTAGCACCACAACAGGGCATTCCAAGTGTAGGGAAATGGTGCCTCAGAGAGAATGCAATTGGAACACATGCCTTTGTGAACAGGGGGTGCATTCGGGATGTGCTGTATACAACACTGGTCCACCCACAAAGCCGTGACATTTTCATTTCGCCCAAATTACATGTGCAAACATATTTGCACATGCAACATTTCCTATTAGGAATTCACTCACATGGAACATGCATCACATTTTAAACATGATTCCTTCTTAATATTGCCCACTGTGCAGACAAGCCGGGAACTTTTTCACTATTCGACCCCAACGTGTCAAGCCTGCAATTAGCGAGAACAGTTTGGTACCTCTTCCTCTGCTCCTTCCTGGCAATGAATCTACATGTTCGACTCCTAGTCCTCCAGGCAGAAAAAAAATCCTACTGCAGATTATGTTCCTGTCTTTCCCCAAACAGGAAAACATGCCTCCCAAGTCTTCCAACAGCAATGACAGAATTGCATTTTCTTCAGCCAGGAGTCCCTGAGTCTGAAATTAGAGTGGGCAAGCCATAAGCCTGGGGCAAGGCAATTTCTTTTCCAAAGGGTCACACTTTGCGCTGCCAAAAAATATGTGAACGAAGAGCTTGCACATCGCCAAAGCACACTTTCAAGTCCGGTCTGATGTTCATTTATAGCACATACAAAACAGTCTTTAGTTGACTGAAAGTGATGTTGTTTTAGCTTTCAGTGGAACACTGTACATTTCCTTCTTACATATAGCAGACAATGCGTCATGAAAGAAACCACTTTCTGTCTGTATTTCATAATTGCGTCCCTGTTCAGTAAGTGGCCTGTCCCGGAGAGATGTACATTGTCAATGTGTTTGTTTTGTGTTGCATATAGTACTACTATATTTTCTTAAATGCACATTTTTATTTCGGTGATGCCCACGTGTACTGGTTTCTTTACTATCAGACTCTCGGGAAGTACATAACTTCAAACGAGAACTTGACCTTTGTTTAAACACCATTTGTTCAGCTAAAATATTATGAGGAGATGGTCAAATGTATTAGCTTTCATAATCACATAGACTGCTTCATGATATGGTGGTCACCCAGTGAAATGAGCAACACAAAGACACACTCTGTTGGACATTTCTTTCACGTAGATAAAAATGTGGGAGTCTTTCACTTTCAACTGTATTGATTGAAGGTAGAATATGCATCG
This sequence comes from Ambystoma mexicanum, assembly GCF_040938575.1. Classification (NCBI taxonomy): domain Eukaryota; kingdom Metazoa; phylum Chordata; class Amphibia; order Caudata; family Ambystomatidae; genus Ambystoma; species Ambystoma mexicanum. The sequence continues at coordinate 934,524,124 of NC_090928.1, read as the reverse complement.
AATTCAGTCCTTGGACACTCGCTTTACAAAGTTACACGTCTGGGTAACAGGACAGACACAAGACATATTTAGAAAACATTTTGAAATCCCAGCGTTTCAGCAATTTCAGCAGGCGCCCATTATTCACACAACATTGTAGCATGTAACAGGTCCACAAACTTAAGAGTACCGAGTCTTAAATTGGAACTCAAAAGGCCTGAACAGATATTATGAACAGATATTCATGGTAGTGTAGGGCAATCTTGATTTAAACATTCACAACTTAAAAGAAGGGTGTGTTGTTGCATATTTAACTCAAAAAGAGATAACATTTTTAAAGGTATGCTTAAAATACAATAGTTGCAACTAGGCTTCAGTTTTTCTAGACCCAAATTGTCTGCATTTTCTTTTCAGCCACATACATGCAATTAACCTGCAGTGATTGCAATGCCAGATTCTTCTTAAGTATTCTTCATTGAAAACTGTTTTGAAATGAACACATTCAATCAGAGGTGAGTATATGGTTCGTGATACCTTTATGCAGTGTAGGCCCTTATAGGGAGATAACTGCTGTTACTTATGCTTTCTGACTTGCATATGTTTTGATCAATATAACAATGTTATCAATTTTAAACAGCAACACTTCTTATGCTGTATCAGTGCACTTCTTGCTCAGTAATCGGGTACTGTCTTGCATACAAAGTGGCAATTACCAAATGTGTTACCAAACCTTGAATAGGGCAATGCACACTCTTCTCTCAGTGTGTTTCATGCTTGATAACGAGTGCCAATCATTTGAACTTAAACACCCTAAATTGTTGCTGGTGTCTTTTGTCTTGACCCATTAGGGATACTGAAAATAAGCACACACAGGTGTTAGTGGGAGATTCTACTGGTTTGTTGTCTTATGGCATTGGGAATGCCATTGCCTTAATAGTTCCATGCTATAATTTGCCCATAGTGTGTCATGAATCCTATATATGTATTCAGATTACTCTTTTTTAGGATGAGAATCTTCAAGTACATTAGCTAGCACATTCTTCTTTGTCTGGGGGATTCTAGAATCCCTCTTTCCATGCCATGAGCAACTTTTAGAGGAGCACATTCAGACTGCAGACGTTGCTCAAATGACTTAGTGAAAGACCAATTGTTGAAGATATCTTAAGAGGTGAATGTTGTATTTGCCCAGGATGTGTGTAATTGTGGGCACACAGATCATCATGTCACTAAATTACCGGAAGCTTATGCCATGAACCCTGTTTTTGTTTGACAATATAGGTTACCTTAAGCCTGTTTGGAGTCATGGGCAGAGATCATCAAAAATCTAGAATCAAGAGGGATAATTAGGCCTATTAATAGCATACCAAACACTTCCATGTTCGGTATATTGAAGACCAACGTTCAGTGTAGATTGTGGGCTGACTTAAGGGAACTCAACAAAATAGTTCCCTTTTCAAGATGGGCACTTCTATTCATTGACCGGAGCCTTCCACAGATACAGGGGTCAAAGGTAATCACCAAGTGAGACCTACAATCTGGTTACTGGAGCATCACCTTAGCACAGGATATCCAACATTTGCTTTCATCTATCTTCCAAGGAAGACAGTATGCGAGGGAAAGCATAACATCTGGCCATATCAACAGCGGAAGCACATATGGAATTTATGTGAACAGGATTATGCAAGATGCTGCCAAAAGGGGGACCATAGTATATGTATATCACATCCTGATTAAGAGTAAGGACCTAAAATCTCATTTCAATAAGGTAAGAAATGTACTCAGTCATTACAGAGGTCTGGGGTTAAGATATAACTGCAGAAGGCCTTATGGTGCAAAAAAAGAGTTAACTTCTTGTGCTCTAAAATCACAGCCAACAGTTGGAACCCACAGAAGTAAAAGATGGACGCTTTCCAAAAATTCATGAAGCACACCAATGAGAAGTCTGGAAAACTGTTGGGTATGACTAGTCGCAATAGAAAGTTCATTGAGGTCTAATATCAAAAATCCACTAACGAAACTACAAAACAAGGTGTGTCCTGAAAGATGGGGGACGGAACAATATGAGGTTGTAGCTAAATTAAAAGAATATCTGGCCAAGGCATCATGTTTAGCTTATCCCAGAAGGGATCAGGACTTGAAATCATGTTTTAAATAACACGATCATTGATAATGCCAGCAAGGCACTATCACAGTTCAATACATGTGAAGAGACATTGAATTCCTTCAGTGAACACGTACCCATTATAAAGGGAGAGCAGAGTGGGTGATTATTGAAACCACACATCAGCCATTGCAATTTTTGCAAAGTAAGCAGATCCGGCAATGATTTTCCCAATCAAGGAAAACATTATGAGTGTTAGTGTTGCAAGGCTTCATGTGAATGTGAGATATAGACACAATAAGAAAAGACCTGACACTCAGGGAGTGGCAGATTTGCATGATTGTGCATTCCAAGAAACACCTGAAACCACAGAATTTGAACATAATGTGATTGAATATGAGCAGTCTGCACACAAAGCTTTTAAATACGATACGTCTCCAAATAAACAGACTAATATGTGGGTGGCTGTGCATATCATGCAAACTATGACCCTGATAGGAAATCAGTTTCAGGGTAAGAAATATGTGCACCTGAAATAATTAAATACCTTCATTGGGTCTTTGGATAGGCCCATGGGTAGTCAGGTAGCCGAGTTGGCTGCCATTTACAAGGTAATCGCAATGGCAACAGAAAACCAACTGAAAGAGATAGCAATTGTCACAAATTCTGATTATGCCAGAAAAACCTTTTGTGAAATAACTTCTGTATACAATTTGGGAGGGATTCAATGAAAAGCCCCTCAAAAATGGCAAGCTGATTAAAGGACAATCTTGGTATGGATAATGGTCTGAGTGTCCACTGTAAAAAGATCTGAGGACATAATAAAATAACAGGTCATGGTATGGAAGGGATTGGCAATGCTGACCAGCTGTCCAGAACTGGAGCAGTCCAGAACTGGAGCAGTAATGGGTGGAGCAAGATTGTGTGCATTACCCTTTGGGAGACTACAGCAACTGTGTCCTCCTGGCAATAGGTAACCCAACCTTTGGTATAAGTCTATACTACACAGGTTGGTAGTGTGGCTGAGCAGCCAGGCTTATCTCAAGAGGGGTCAATGTGAGCAGTAGGGTTTTTACACAGAGAGTCACAGTGACATGTATTCAAACAAACTCTTACACTGAAGGTTTCTTGATTTCTTGATTAAACAATTATACATTTATTTAACAGTCAGTTGAATAATCCTTCTTCAGAATGGAGCAATTATATATGTAACACACAAAATGCACTTCAAAATACACCTCTTAGTTTCTCTAAATCAGCAAGTACCTGTTTGGGATGGCACACAGATGTTTCCTACACCTTGAGGTGACATAAATAACTAGGACACTGTTGTCAGGTGTATTGACCCACGTTTGAGTCATTAAGCTGCAACATTTGGTGCTGTGGGCTTAGAAAATCCAAGATGGCCAAAAAGCCCATATGTGCGCCAGAATCCAGGAGAACCGCGCAGTTTGTGTGCACACCAAAATGGTCGCCTAACCTTCCACCCACCAGTGCGAGCGTGATTGGCCAGGGGTGCCATGAGTGGAATGTGTGCCAAAGGAAAAAAAGCAGTGCCTGTTAGCTTAAAAAAGCCCTTTGAAATCACCTTGGTTTCTCTGAATGCAAGCTTTCAAACATTGCAAGATATTCAATAATCTCACTGAACACCACTGAGCCCAAAACAATGTTCATAACAAAACTGGCTCAGCTGTGGAGGTCAGCAGCTTAAGTTAAACTGAACTGAAAACCACTAAAATCGAAATGTTTAAATTAAATGAGGGACCTACTTTTGAGTATCACATAGTTTGTAACTGTTGAATTGTCCAAATAAACCTTTTAATTTGCAAAACAAACCTACTTCTTGGCTCAGTGCGGTCAGGGGGATCCTAAGAGGGGGGTGTTATGCAAGGGTTGTCATCCAGAGTACTGAACGGGATATAAAAATACATCAATAAGGGTTTTCCTCAGCATCCCAGACTAGGCATTGACTTAGCTGTAGTGTTGATTGAATATCGCTTACAAAAGTGGGGGCTCGGAGCCGGGATATTCTGGGTTAGATTTACCACTTGTGCAGATTAATACAGTGTGCCAACTGACCAGATACACATATCCGGTTAGATCACCATGCTTTTTTACACTGTGAAAGCATCCCTCAAAGGAACGCTCTAAGGAAACGGTCTGTTTTGCAAAATAAAATACACACTTCTGTAAGTCTGGAAGGAACTCAAATTCCAGAATGACGACCTTGGTAGATATGAAAATAGCCAGAGAGCATTTCTTACATAAGCTATTTGTGAGAGGTGAGTGGACTCATCAGGACCAAACGGTCTGGTTGCAGGCAATCGCGCAACAGGTCACTGAAACAAGGTCAGATACATGGAGAGATCAGGGTCCATTACATGTGGCCCTGAGTGAATTATATATGGCTTCTAAGGCCAAATATGAACACAATAAGATTGCCAGGATAGCAGCATATTTGTATCTATATATGGGAGCCATGCAGGACAAATGTGCTGAAGGCCAAGACCTGGCAAATAGGCAACAGATGGCGTTAGAAAAGGCCCAATCTGACCTGGTCTCTTCTGAGCAGAGACTGCAGAGGAGCCAGGAGTCAGAAAATTATAGTAGGCAGTATATCATTAAAATAAAAGAGGACATGGATATACTGCAACAGGAAAAGACAGACCAGGATACCAGAATTCTGGCTTTGCAGAAGGAGCACCAAGACAGTTTGGACTCCTTACTGCAGAGCCAGAAAAAGCTGGAGCAACAGATCAATTTCAACAGGGCATGCACAGAGCAGGTAGCCACCCTGCAAATCCAACTAGACAGAGAGAAAGAGGAAAGTAATACATTGATTTTGAAAGACCTGGATACCCAAGCAGAGTTTGATGAAGAACGCCAGAAAGCTGGTGCCTTTCAAAGGCAGAGGGACGACCTGGCGTCACAAATGCAGGCTCTTGGTCAGGAAAGGGATACCTTAGGCCAGGAAGTCTGCCATTTAAAAAGAAAAATTGAAGAAAACCGCGTGGCCCTCCAGGGGCTGGGTGACCTCCAAAAAGAGCATCAGGGCTTGCTAGATCACACCAGGAGGGTGGTGGAGGCTCTGGCAAGAAAGGAGCAGGCCAGTAGGGATGGGACTGAGGAGGTAACCCTCCTGCAGCAGAGACTGGCCGAGTACTCCAGGACCAATCAGGAGGCACAGAGAGAAAATTAGGCTCTCTTTCAGCACAATGATAGGCTCCAGCAACAGGTAGCCATGCAGGAGAGACTGATAGAGTCTAGTAAGGCCTTAACTGAGGATCTGAAAGCGCAGGCTCTTGCATTGCAACAGGAAGCAGGGGCAGATAGAGATGAGATTCGCTGGGAAAGAGAAACTCCTGAGCATAACCTCAGGAGCCCTAGTACCAGAGGCCTTCATCTCTCCCAGTCCCTGGACTCTGCCACCCCATGTCCCCTCGCGTACATGAGCCCAGGGCCACGGGGATGGCAGATTACTATCCAGCTAGAAGTATGGGGCTCATAGGCCAGTACCTCCCAGGAATGGATGGGCGGGCATCTGGGTATGGGCACCCAACCACAGTGCAATTTAGTGGGGAACCCAGGAGAGTAGGCCCATTAAGGGCATCCTGAAAACCTCTGCCCAGTTAGGTTAGTGGGGGGGGTACCCATAAAATGCTGGCAGCAAAGAGGGATCTGAAGACTCCTCTGAGCATTACAGGACACAGGAGACCAGGTCCCCACATTCTGCCAGCCATTCCGAGGCTCGCAGAATCTGGGAAAACCTGGAAGATCAGACGGGCACCTCTGGGAGCAGTGCTTCTGAGTCAGAGGATGAATGGACCAAGGTTACCCTAACCAAAAAGGCCAATAAGGCAAAAAGGGCCTTGCTTAAGGACCCATTGAAACAAATAAAGGCAATAAGGAGTGTCATCATGCCTTATCATAAGAACGGCAGGTATTCTGTCTGGGAACACTTGGAGCTCTATGAGCAAATGATGGAGACTTTCCATTTGAAGGACAGCCAAAGCTGTATTCAATATGTAAAGTGGACCTTCTCACCAGAATACTCCAGTTTCTTTGCGGGGCTGGAGGATCAAAACCATTCAAGGTGGTCCACATACAGGGCGGCCATCTTGAAACATTTTTCTGTGCACAGAAATCCTCAAGAGACTCGCAAGGCAGCCTACAATTTGCAATGTGGGGAGGATCAGGCCCCACAAGGGTTTGTGTAAGAATTAAAGCGTGCTTTTGTGCAGACCACCAGAAGGGTGCGCACGGATAGCAGAGAATTTATCAATACGTTTTTCCATGCCTTACCCAAATACATAATGACCCAGCTCGTGAGAGATTTTCATGAGAAAAGATCTTTAGACTGGGTCATTGAACAGGCTACCCGGATCTATGAGGTCCAGAAGCCCATCGAAAATAAAAATAATGGGCCGAAAAACCCCAAAACCAACAGCACCCCTGCTGCCAAGGTGGCAGAGGTAAAGGTTGCCCCCATTTTAGATTTGGAGATGGGGGGGCCTAAAAACCTGCCTGCACCAAATAATTCACAGCCCAGAAGGCCCTCGGGCCAGTCACAGACAGGGAGTCAAGGAGGTAGTCCCACAAATGGGGTCCCCCGCTCCCCTGACTATGTAAGTCCCTGCTACAAGGGAAACTGACCAATCCTGGGTTATGTGTGGACTCCTCCAGCCCAAGGGGGGGATCCAGCCAAGCACCTGACCCGGGGAACTTCCTTCCTAACTTCCCCCAGGAGGGCAGCAATTCACCAAATCCTGGGCAGAACTTTTTCCCCAGGTATCCACCCAATTTCCAGCCCCAAAATCATCCATCCTTCTTTCCCCAATTCCCTGAGCCCAGACAACCTAATCCGGGAGAGGGGAGGCCAAGGGTGGAGGGGTACCAAAATCTTCCCAACCAGGGTTACTACCAGAGAAGGGATAGCTACCCTTCCCGGGATCAGCCCAGGGGAGAAAATAGAGCCCCATATCAGCCTGAGCGGGTTTCACAACTTGAGCACCAGGTCCAAAATATGGCACGGGATCTGGGTCACATACTGAGGGCTCAACAGAACCCTCAGATGAGCATGCCACCGCAGAATGCCCCAAACTCTGGACCTGGTGCTCCAGAACAATGACGGGGCAGCACCCTGATACCCCACCGGTTCCCAGGGAGGAGGCACAAGGGGACGGGGGTTGTAAAGCCTTGGAGGGAGCTTCCTTCCCAACTTGTAAACAGCCCCTGGAAAACCAGTAACCGGAAACAAAATCTCCTGCCCCTGAAAGCCGGCCTCCCAAGGAGCAGAGCGGGGGTAGGAGAAACAAAGGACCCAAACAGACCCACTTCGTGGAGGAGGTACAGGTCTTCCAATTTGAGGGAGAGGGATCCTCAGAAGATCCGGGTCCCAAGGGATGTCAATTCAGACTGGGGAGATGTGGAGACTGAGCTACCGCCGCCCATCATCTCATCCCAGAACCCACAATACCGAAATGCCCTGGTTCAAACCCATGCTGGTGACTGCCTCCGAAAAGGGGGAGGCGGCCCAGAACCGGAACCAGGGGAACCCACAATGGCTCTGATCTCCAGTTGCCAACTTTTTCTTTCAGATTCCCCAGGCTCTTCACAGAATTCTGCCCAAATCTCTGCGCTAGCAATGTCCAAAACCAGAAAATTAGCCCACCAGTTGTCCAAAAATGTGCATTATCTGTGCCCCCTTGAGGAGAAGGAGGGAAGATACTATGCCCCGGTACAAGTACAGGGGCAGGGTACAATTTTGGCACTGGTGGACACTGGATCCCAAGCTACCCTTCTGTCCAAAAGGGCCTTTGATGAACTAAATGCAGGAAGGGGGGAGAATTAACGTATTCCTCTCACCTCTCTTCCTGGACAACTGCAGAACTTTGAAGGGAAAGAAATTCCTTTCGAGGGGACTGCAGATTTGGACATCAAAATTGGGCGACACAAGGTGACACACCCGGTCATAGTAGTGACTCCAGAGGGCACTCCTTGTCTACTAGGGAATGACCTCCTGAGAAGGTTGTCACCCCTAATAGATTGCGTAAACAAGGTCCTCTGGACCCAGACTAGCCGACCAATAAAATTAAAACAGAGTGTCAACCAGGTTAGTTTAAACGGCACCTGCCACATGGTTGAACAAAAATCTGACCAAGTAGAATTTCACTTCCAGAACAACCAAATTCCAGACGTGACAGTAATAGCAGTAGGACAACAGACTGGTGATGGGGGGTCCTCTCTATTTCTGAAAATCAACCTTCCTTCCAGTTTAAGGTGGTATTCCACACTGGAAGGAAACACTCTGAAATTCTTTACCAAACCACAATCAGACACTCCCACTCATATAGTCCAGAAAGATGTGAAATCAGCTCAGAGCCTGGCTGATATTCAGCAAATTGGAGAGCAGTTGTTCATCCCTGTTCAGTTAAATGATGGGAAGGACTCTGTTCTCGCTCGAGTGTGTGTGAACAACGGTAAGAGCTTCATCAGCGAAGCCATGTTCCGCCAACTCCCAAAAGATCCAGCCATTCCCACATTCAAACTGATAGACAAATGGGAAATGGACCTGGAAGCACCTAATTCCAAACATCTCCTGCCAAGCAGGTGTATGCTCAAAATCTCCATTGGCAACAAGAGCATAGTCCATAATTGTTGGGTCGTGCGAGACGTCACTGCCGCCATTTACTTAGGCAGTGACATTCTCAATCGCTTTGCCATTAGTTCGGACCTAATAAACTTCAAAGCTTGGTCCCGTTTAGCGGATAATCCCATGAGCTTCGATGATCCGGAAAAAGCATTTAGGTCAGCTCAATTGCTACCTTATGCAGTTGAAATGCAGCTCAAAGAGGAAGTCACCATCCCAAAAAGGACCCGACAATTCTCCCTGGAAGTGAAAGTTAAAAGAGGACAAAAATTGAAAAACCCTTATGCTTATATACATCTAAATGCTTCTCTCCAACAGCAAGGGTTGGGGGTAAACACAACACCATTAGTCAACAAAGAACATGACACCATTCCAATAGAGGTGGATAACAGCGACTTAAAAAGTATTACTCTAGCCGCAGGCACCATCATTGGAATGGCAGTTGATGACTGACATTTCTCCATTGATTTAGGAAATGAACTGTTAGGACCGATCCCCAAGGACTGTTTTGACAGTGACAGTGAGGACAATACAACACCAGACAGGATTTTTACCCGGCATGGGGGGAAGTTCCTGGTGTACACTTCTTGCCCTTATGGTAAGGAAGTTGTGACTTGTGACTTCAGAGGGGATGAGGTGATTTTCCAGGTCCATGAGGGCTGCCTTGCCCACCTGAAGCCTCCGGTCCAAATCAGCACTCTGACCAGGGACTTCTCCACCCAGCTGGAGGAGGCCGCTGAGATAGAAAAACCAGAAGTCTTTCCAGGCTTCAGGCAGATGGTGGAAGAGAGAGTCAACCTAGCTGATGCCTGTGTGACTCTGGAACAGAAGCAAAAGTTGAAACAAGTTTTCTTGGATTTTCAAGATCTCTTTGCGGTAGACTCATATGACTGTGGTCGCACCGACATCCACACCACAACAATTCCCACGGACCCTGGAATGACTCCAGTGTTTGTGAAGCAATATCGTTTGCCTCTCGCATCCATGGAGTCCCTTACTGAAATAATTAAGAACCTTGAGTCCCGGGGAATAATCCGTCCAGTCCACAGCTCTTTCAATAATCCGGTGCTGGGAATATTGAAGCCAAACGGCCAGTGGAGACTCTGCGCCGACCTTAGGGAGCTCAACAAACGGGTCCATACTTCCCGATGGCCTCTGCCCTACATTGACCAAGGGCTGGCCCAGATTCAGGGGTCACAAGTATTCACTGCAATAGACCTGACCAATGGATACTGGACCGTGCCTGTCAGTAGGGAGGACCAATACAATCTGGCTTTTACCTTTGGGGGCCAGCAGTACACATGGACCCGGACTCCCTTCGGATACCTCAACTCCGGCAATGAATTCAACATTTTCCTACATAAGGTCATGCCCGACCTGGGTGCGAGGGGTAACCTGGCTTATGTAGATGATGTCCTCATCAAAAGTTCATCTGTGGAGGAAGACATAGCGGAGATCCGTTATGTTCTGACGCAGTTGAGGGCCGCCGGCGCAAAACTTTCCTTCCAGAAAGCACAGTGGTGTAGAACCCGTGTTAATTTCTTGGGGCATGAGATTACTCCTCAGGGTCTCTGACCCCAGGAAAAGAAAGTGGAAGCACTTCAGAAACTGAAAGACCCCACGACTCTGCGGGAACTAAGGAGCCTCCTTGGACTGACTAATTACAGCAGAAAGTTCATTGAAGGCTACGCAGAGATCACTAGACCCCTGATTCATCTCTTGAAGGGGGGGGTCGAGTGGGAATATGGTCCAGAACAATCCGAGGCAGTAAGACAACTCAAAAGAAGCCTCTCACAAGCGCCTTGCCTAGCTTACCCTGTCAGAAAGAAGGAGTTCTTCCTGGAGACAGGGTTCTCTAATACATGCTTGACGGCATTATTATACCAAAAGCATGACAAGGTCAATAAAGTAATCTCCTATGCGAGCAAAAGTTTATCCTCTGTGGAGGAAAAATTCAACGATTGTGAGAAGGCACTCCTGGCAACGGTGTGGGCATTGAAGAATTACCGCCAGTTTATCCAGGGGGAACACATCATAGTGGAGACTCCACACCAACCTCTGGATTCTGTCAATGCAAGGCTTTCCTGTGGAGGTAAGATATGGCCAAAACAAGAAGAGTCCCCTCGCGCAAGGTCTGGCTGACTTGCATGATTGTGCCAGAGAAAACTGTCTCGAGGACGAAAGTCTAAAAATCAAGGACAACATGGAGGCATACCTTAATTCCCCACACAAAGTCTTTGAAGAAGACAAGTGTGAGGGAATGCCCACTGTCTATGTGGATGGATGCTCGTACCATGTTGACAACAATGGGGAGAAAGAACTGGTGGCCGGCGTAGGGAATGCATGGGTGAATGAGTCCCCAGAACCCTCCGCTGGATACAAAATTGTTCCCCGAAGTAGTAGGTGGCAGAATTGATGGCTGTGCATCAGGCCATCCTCACTGCTGTCCAACATCAACTCCACGAACTGGTCATAATCACAGATTCTGATTATGTACGGAACGGGTTCGTGGAGCACCTGGTTAATTGGAAAACCAGAGGCATGTTATGTGCTAATAACAAACCCCTGAAACATGGGAAGTTAATCCAAAACATAGATGATCTGGTCACATCGAATGGGATGACCATCTACTGGAAAAAGATCAAGGGTCATTCCAAAGTAGAGGGACCAGACAAAACTGGAAATGACTTAGCTGATCAGCTGGCCAAAACCGGGGCCATCCAAGGGGATCTAATAGAAATAGAGTCCCTATTGGGGGAAAACCAGGTCACTGCTATCACTAGGTCTCAGACAAATGCTCACAATGATCTTTCAACTGCACAATGGAGTAAGGAGACCCCTGATGCTGATTTAATTACAGCTCAGAAGAGGGATCCAATAATTGGTAAGTTTACCAACACATTGAGTACCCTGAGAACTTTCCCCTGACGGATACCAATTACAATGGGAAAGAGGACCTAAGAGTGTTGATGAAATGTCCAAAAAGGTTCCGAATCCAAGACGGTTTGCTGGTAAGGAAATCCAAGGCTGGCCACGATCAGTGGGTGGTTCCTACCTCATTTCGAAGCCTGATGTTAAGTCATGCCCATGATGCGGCCACCGCCGGTCATAGGGTGTTTCACACAACACTGGAAATCTTAAGAGAGGTTGCATACTGGCCACACATGGGGCAAGGCCTCGACCAATACTTGAAGGGGTGTCTTGTGTGTGCACAATTTCAGCCATCATCCCTCACACACCGTGCGCCTCTCCAAAAGAGGGGGATGACACTGCCATGGTCAGATTTGCAAATCGACTTTGTAGGCCCTGTCATTCGCTCGTCTAGAGGAAACAAGTACATGTTGACCGTTACATGCTTGTTTACCAAGTGGGTGGAATGTCTCCCAGCCCCAAACTGCAAGGCCGAAACAGTAGCTGCCCTGATGATTAACCACATCTTTTCCCGTTTTGGTCTACCTCAAAGGATTGAGTCAGTCAGAGGTAGCCACTTCACCAGTGAAGTAATGACAAAGATGTGGGAGATACTGGGGGTTAAAAGGAAGCTACACATTGCTTACAGGCCAGCGTCTTCTGGAGCAGTGGAGAGATACAACCGAACCATTGTGAGCATTTTAAAAAAGTTTGTGGCAGATTCTGGGCCAAGTTGGGATATTCGACTACCTCTGGTCCTCATGGCCATCAGATCTACCCCTTCATCTGCAACTAAAATGTCACCATTTGAGTTGATGACTGGACGCAAGATGGTGCTTCCCCAGCATTTTCTCTACAGAACCCAAGAGCAAACATTGATAAATGCCTCCACAACTCATGAGTATGTGGAGAATTTAAGGAAACACCTTCAGCATGCTTTTGCCTATGCTCAGCGGAATCTAGAAAGATCAGCTGATAGCATGAAGACCCACTATGATTTAAAAACTACCCGAAAGGAATATAAGGTGGGTGATCGGGTCTATCTATACAATTTCCAAAGGAACCAGGCCAAACAGCGAAAATTCTTGCCTACATGGAAGCGACCGTTTGAAATTATAGACAAGATCTCCCCTGTTGCATACAAAATCCGCATCCCCAAAGTCAGTTCGGCAGAGGGGAAAGACAAGTGGGTACATATAAATCAGCTAAAGTGTTGTCATCCCAGGCACACTCTGCAACAACTGGAGGAGTCCTCTGCAGTACCAGAGGGGACTGCTCCAGAGTAATTCAATTCCAACCCTAAAATATCCCACATATAGTCTCTAAAATATTATGATTGGGAAAAAATATGTCTTATAATTGTATCTTGTTTTTGTTAAAATAAGAACGCAAATGTTTTGACTATAAAATGTATATGCCACCCCACTATATCAATGGTGGGGAAGAAATGTCTACGAATAGGTATTGCCGCTTTCCTTTGTCGTCATAGGAGAAAGAAAACCTGGAGACTGACCAAGGAGGACGACCGGGGACCGGGAGCAGAGACCCGAGGGGCCTGGGGTACCGCCCAATATTCCCATCAGGACCGGCGAGGAGAACCGATCGATCCAACCGGATGGAGGAAAAGATGCTGAACTGTGCCATTTGCGGAATTGGAAGAAGATGATGCGGACATACCAGTGCTTGGGTCAAAACATTCTTCGCACCCGACTCCCCCTCGACTGAAATTCAAAGTGCAGTCAGGTGGGGGGCTTTGTCAGGTGTATTGACCCATGTTTGAGTCATTAAGCTGCAACATTTGGTGCTGTGGGCTTAGAAAATCCAAGATGGCCAAAAAGCCCACATGTGTGCCAGAATCCAGGAGAACCGCGCAGTTTGTGTGCACACCAAAATGGTCACCTAACCTTACACCCACCAGTGCGAGCGTGATGGGCCAGGGGTGCCATGAGTGGAATGTGTGCCAAAGGAAAAACAGCAGTGCCTGTTAGCTTAAAAAGCCCTTTGAAATCACCTTGGTTTCTCTGAATGTAAGCTTTCAAACATTGCAGGATATTCAAAAATCTCACTGAACACCAGCAGACATTTGGCAGAATGAAGTTTTGTGTGCATACAAAATCTGGAAAGAAAAAGAGCCCAAAACAATGTTCTTAACAAAACTGGCTGAGCTGTGGAGGTCAGCAGCTTAAGTTAAACTGAACTGAAAACCACTAAAATCGAAATGTTTAAATTAAATGAGGGACCTACTTTTGAGTATCACATAGTTTGTAACTGTTGAATTGTCCAAATAAACCTTTTAATTTGCAAAACAAACCTACTTCTTGGCTCAGTGGGGTCAGGGGGATTCTAAGAGGGGGGTGTTATACAAGGGTTGTCATCCAGAGTACTGAACTGGATATACAAATACATCAATAAGGTGTTTTGCTCAGCATCCCAGACTAGGCATTGACTTAGCTGTAGTGTTGATTGAATATCGCTTACACTGTGGACATTAATATATCACTGGTACATTTAGAGCAATACTGAGTTTGGTGTCAAAGAAAAGGGTTTAACGAGGGGGCGCTGTTGAGCAGCCGGCAAAATGGCTGCCTAGTCTAACAGCTCCGTGCGCCACCGCACTTCATCCACTCGCATCTGCGGCAATTCAATACATTTAGCGGAGAAACCTGTCTCCCTGCATACCTGCTGCTCTGGGCTACCTGCGGCCGTAACTTCGGCTGGAATCCGCGCCCTGGAGCCGAGCCTCGGGCCATCTCACTCACTCTGGGGCTGAACCCGGCCGGCTCTGCCGAGGCCGACCGCTTCCGGGAGGTCGCGCAGTGGCCTGACGGGAGCCGCTCCTTTTCCGGGCAGAGACTCTCATCCCGGGCCGCTCACATCTTGCTGCGGCTGATCCGCGGTACTGCTCTCCTGCCTCTCTGTGGCCCACGTCGGAGGCTGGGGGCCGCCTGAACTCGCGCTCCCGGAGGCTTCCGGAGCTCTACTACGGCGGCGCCCGCTCTGAGTCCCCGGGGCCCGCCCTCCTGCTTCTCGGCACCGGACCGCTCCTTGCCCCCCCGGCGGGCACCCTTTGAGATCCAGTGGTGCCGCGCCTCTGGAGGGGCGCCGCGTTACCTGGGGGCTGTCCGCGCTGGTGCGATTTCCTGTGCGGTGCACATCAGGTGAGGAGTCGGCGGGGGGGCAACCACACGGAGGGACCTCGACGCCCCCCCTGCAATACATACCTGCTCCCATACAGCCTCTGACACCAGTTAAGTCCAGTGCGCTCCCACTCATACTGTGCCGAGCCGGCTGAAGCAGTGGGCTGGCGCTGGCTGCACTTCTATCCTCCCTGACCTGATCGCACTGTCTGCCCACTGTTCACCATCACTACTAACGACTCATACTAGTGGAGCTGCGCTGGTGGCGTTCTGCTTGACCTCGCAACAACTCTCCGTGCATCGATTGCCTACATCACCATCTGCAACTTACCCGTGGTACCGGTGGGTGGCTCCCGCACACCTGAAGGATCCGTGTTCCATTCCTGACATCGTCTCCCTGCGCCGCACACTCTCTTTGCTTTCGCAAGATGTCTAATAGATCCAGAAATGTAAATAAGTCTGGCGCAATGGACAAATTCGCCAAGTCGACTCCGAGACTTGAGGTAGCCCAGTCACCCGATGGTCAGACGGACAAGGCTGTCCCTGCTGAGGCATCAACCTCGGAGCTAACTGTAATGATGGAGTCCATGGCCAGAAATTTTGCGTCGTTCCATGAGAAATTGGACGACATTAACGCAAATGTTGCATCTCTCAAAGCCAAACTGGACCACCATGGCTCGAGAATCACCGAAGCTGAGACCAGAATAGGCGCTTCCGAAGACAGCATTGCCACCTTGCAAGATACAGTGGCTACACTGGCCCGGGACATGAAGTCTGCCAAAGCTAAGTGCGATGATCTCGAATCTAGGTCCCGCAGAAACAATATACGCATTATTGGCGTCCCCGAGAATGCACTCAAGGGCCGACTCGAACTGGCAACCGAGGACCTCCTGAAGGAACTACTGGGCAATCCCGTCCTATCACCCTTCTTCACCATCGAGAGAGCACATAGAGCACTCGCTCCACGCCCCAAACCCGGGGACTTCCCGCGGCCTATCATCGCGAAAATTCTGAGCTTCAGAGACCGTGACCTGATCCTTCGGCTGGCGCGAGAGAAGGGTGAACTCAGGCTGGATTCACAGTTAATCAGGATATTCCCGGACTTCTCCACTGGTGTGCAACAGGAGCGCCGCCAGTTTCTGGGGGTCAAACAATTGCTCAGGGAAAGGAACATTCCTTACGCCATATTGTTTCCGGCACGGTTGAAGTTCACATTCAACAATAAACTTTATTTTTTCACGGTACCCGCAGAGGCTGTGAAGTTTATAGAGGCGCATATCCCCCTGCACGCCCCGGCCGAGGACCACATGGACACCGAGTGAGCACCCCGCTCCCATCCTATCGTGAAGCTCCTGCTTGCATGATGACATGACGCCAGTTTACCCTGCACTGCCAATCATTCGACGACCGGCTAGGTTGCACTAGGCGCCTTGCCTCATTGATCCCGCTGCTCATACCGTATAAAACTACGGTGCCCTTGTCTGCTGGGTTTACGCTGCTTGTCCCACACCTCTAAGTATCCCTACTGCTCGGTAATGGCCGGGCTTTACTACTCCGTGGTCCACGTCCTCTATGCGCCCCGGCTCTGTGCGCAGTTGGAATCTGCCCGGGCTCGGGCCCAACTCCCACCTGTCTTACGTCACCCCTGACTGCCTGCCTTATGGCTTTATCTATGCAAATGCTGATTTCTTTACCTGGTACACACACTGTTTTCTTGCTGGCACAAAGTTGAACTGATTACTTTGCTCATATCTTCGTTTATTTGTGCTCATACTACCATATTCTAACCTTATACTTTGGTCCCTGATCTCCGCCTAGAAATGCGGGGAAATGCACTAAATTGTCGCAGACACTGCTCGCTCTGTAACGTAACCACTGGTTCTATGCGTGCTGGCGCACGGCAATGGCGCACCCCATTGCGATTGCACTGCTCTTCAACACACCTCTGTTGTGGGTTAGCCCCAGTTGGGCTGTTTTACAGGCTGAGCCATGTTGGGGTCGGCTTAGCCGGGTACAGTTAAGGGTGGTTGATGGGTACACTGCTACTGTTGGTCTAGTAGTGAGGGAGGTGGGAGGGTATGGGGTGTTATTGGAAATTGGCACACGAGGTTGCACGTCACACGTACTGAATGTCCACGTCCTCACTCTCAACGGTATTGATTGGAGCTTGTACTACTGCTGGATCTGGGACGTTCATTAAACATACACTATGGGTTTAGTTATATGCTGCTGAAATGTCTACTAGCATAATGTCCTGGAACGTCCGGGGATTAAGCAACCACACTAAGTCCCGCAAGGTGATGGCCTATGCTAATAGGCATGGCTGTAAGATACTGTTCCTACAAGAAACGCACTCTCAAGGCTATTTGTCAAAACTGATGGCCCCATCCTGGGGCCCCGCGAGATACTACACTTCCTTTTCTACCCAATCTAGGGGTGTCCTCACGATGGTACATAAAACGATCAAGTTTGTCCTTCACAAAAGCTACGTAGACCCTGAGGGACGATATGTCATATTGCACTGTATGTTGGTGAATAGGGACTACTTACTGGTTAACACCTACTGCCCCAATGTCGACTCCCCCGAGTTTTTTGACAATGTAGCTACCATACTGCTGGGCTATGTTGGAGTTCAGGTTATATGGGGGGGGGACCTAAATCTTATCCTCGACACTGCCCTTGACCGAACTGGCACTGCCGCCCGTGCCCAGTCCAGCGCTGCACGTAGACTGCTTGGCCACATCAAGGCACTTAATATTTGCGATGTTTGGAGAGTGCTACATCCCCAGCTGCGAGAGTATACTTTCTATTCATCTGTCCATGATAGCTCATCCAGGATAGACTTGTTTCTAGTGTCAGGCGAGATCGTGGGCAGGGTTGAGGACTCTCGGATCCTACCCCGCACGCTCTCAGACCACTCCCCAATCACACTAACTATAGGGTTGGGAATACCCACTCCGACATTTAGCACCTGGCGCTTTAAATCGGAGGCCCTCAAGGATATTGTGTTTAAGGCTGAAATATTAGCTGACGTCGACTCCTTCTTTGAACACAATTCCCTTCAGGACACTTCCGCTGCGGTCAGATGGGACGCCTTCAAGGTGTTTATCAGGGGAATGTCTATCTCCCGGGAGGCTGGGGTGCTGAAGGCAATCAGGGCCGCCCTCGGTCGCTCTGAATCCAAACTAAAGCAACTGGAGCTTCAGAGCTCCACTGATGCGGAACCCGCCATACTCGCCCAAATCAGTGAATAACTCAAATCGTACAATGCACTCGCCACCAACGAGGTCCAGTACTTTAGCCGCCCACAGGCTGCCAGGAAATACGGTGAGGGAGACAGACCTGGGAAAACACTGGCAGCACTAGTGAGAGGAGAGTCTGGCCGGACCCAGATTGCCTCTATAAAAAACGAACATGGCGACACACTATGGTCGGACCAACAAATCCTAAATACATTCACTGAGTTCTATAAATCCCTCTACACCCAGCCTGCTGAGCACACGGAACAACATATGCGCAATCTCCTCGATCAGATCCCCACCACAGAAATTGCCCCCTCTACGAGGGACCAGCTAGATTCCCCAATAACGTTAGACGAAATTGTCACGGCCATCTCGGAGCTGCCCAGGGGGAAGGCGCCGGGCCCTGATGGGCTTACCACTGAATTTTACCAGGAGCACATTGCCATTTTAGCCCCTAAATTGCTTGAGGTATGGAACGAAGCACTCCGAGACTCCATCCTCCCGCCCTCCATGCGCGAGGCTCTCATCACGATCCTACTTAAGCCTGGTAAACCTGATGATGAGTGCGGATCCTATAGACCCCTCTCCCTCATGAATCTAGACACAAAAATCTTTGCTAAAATCATAGCGAATCGGTTCCTGCCAATCATGACATATTTAGTTCATGAGGACCAGGCAGGCTTTGTCCCTGGAAGATCCACCTCCCACAACATTAGAAGGTTATTCAATGTCATGTCCCGGATTGATCAGGAGGCGCAGGCTGTGGCGGTCACACTTGACGCTCAGAAGGCCTTTGATATGGTCTCTTGGAAGTACATCTGGTTGGTATTGGAGACAATGGGTGTTGGGCCAAAAATGATTAGCTACATTAAACTTCTATATACCTCACCAGTGGCGCGCGTAAGAGCCAATTCACTGACATCTGACCTCTTTACACTTTGCAGGGGCACTCGTCAAGGTTGCCCCTTCTCCCCGATCCTGTTTGCCTTAGCAATAGAACCAATGGCGGACTATGTTCGCGCACACCACGCCCGCAAGGGAATTAGACTGAAGGACGACCCCGAGATCATATCTCTATATGCGGACGATGTACTATTATACATCAGGGATCCCGCGAATCACCTTGACCCCATACTTCGTGACATCACGCGCATCGGCACTCACTCCGGGTTCACAATCAACTATTCAAAATCCGAGATCTTCCCTCTCACTAAGTCTACCCAACAACCTGCCACCGAATTCCCTCTTCGATGGTCCCCGCACGGTGTCAGATATTTAGGCGCTAGGATATCCCTTACCAAATCCGCCTTGCTTGCGGACAACTACCTTGCGGTGGCACAAATAGTTGATACTAAACTCTCGCGGTGGCGCACTCTCCCATTATCCCTGGCCGGGCGGCTGTCCCTCATTAAAATGATACTACTTCCCAAATTACTCTATACCTTCAACAACATACCTGTATGGCCTGGGAGGGAATACTTCGTCAAACTACATACACTATGTGCACAGTTCCTATGGCACTCTGGCGCGGTCCGCAAGAAGTGGTCTGACATGGCGTTACCATACGAACAAGGGGGACTCACGGCTCCGGACTTCTCACATTATTGGACTGCGGCCCAAGCCCAACACGCCACTCTCTGGTACCCGGGCTCCCCGGCGCATCCGCATGTTAAATTGGAAAGGATGGCAACCAATGGCACTAATATAATGTCCCTTATACTGCATCAACATTATACACCCGACTCTCCTATTGATCCTGTTGCCACAACTCTTCAAGCCTGGGCGCGCCTACTGTACCCAGCGCCAGAATCTTCCCCATACTATAAGTGGCTCCCAGTGTGGTCTTTCCCTGGTCTGGAGCCCACGCATGACGCTGCTCTGGCCCGACATTGGGGGGCGTTGGGATACCGGGCGCTCTCAGACTTCTACCCCGAGGGCAGGTTTATTGACCCCCAAACATGGAAACAAGGGCATACCAGATCCGCACTAGAGACCCTTCAATTTTACCGTCTCCGGGCCGCATTTCGCACCAGATGGCATCCTTCCCGGATGAACCCCCTGATAATCCTGCTATTGCATACATTGCTAACTCGGGCGGTGCCCGGGGAGTCATCTCCTCATTGTACAAGATTACGCAGGATTCCACCCCGGTGCGAGCCCTTGGGGCAAGAGATGGGTGGGTTGCTGAACTGGGCCTAGAAATACCCGACGAGATGTGGGGGAAGATGTGCCAACACACTAAAAAGGTTTCCCTCAATTTCCGCTACCGCGCAATGCAATATAAGCTTCTAAATAGGCTATACTATACTCCGTATAGAACCTCGAGGTTCAACCACAACTCACAACACCCCTGTCCCCGATGTGGGGAGGAAGTAGCTGATCACTTACACATGTTCTGGTCCTGCAACAAATTGTCTGAATTCTGGGAAAGTGTTTTAGAAACGCTCACCACGATCACTGAAGCTGTGGTTGACCCCGATCCTTTAGCAGTCCTGTTTGGGATTGGAGAACACTGGACACTAGACGTTCGGCTAAATTCCTGAACATAAGCTGCATGGTAGCTAAAAAATGCATACTCCAGAATTGGAGGAGCTCCTCTCCGCCAGCCTATCAGAAATGGCTACGATTGCTTGCCTGGTCGCGAAACTGTGAGGAGGAATACCTAACCATGCTCCCGACCCGGTCCCGTCCCCAAAATATATGGACTGCGTTCAACACGTATCTCAACAACCTAAGTGCAGGTACACCCGGATCCGATTTCTCCCCTGCCCCCCCAGGACCTACCCCCACTCCATGATCCTTTGTATCTTCTTCACCTCTGTAAGGATGTATGGACATTGTTGTGTTTAATGTACTATGATTATTGTACTGCTCCAGTAATTGCCTTTCCCTTTTCAGTTTTATGTTTGCTACATACTACTGTTGCCATGATGTATGTGTTTACTGCAAACCTCTGCCACCAAAAATAAAAGTTTAAAAAAAAAAAAAAAAAAAAAAAAAAAAAAAAGAAAAGGGTTTAACAATAAAGCAGAGATCAAACAACTATTCTGAAGCAGGTAAGTACTTTTGAACTCCCGAATGCAAAGGAGGTTAACCCTTTCCTGGAGAAAAGGTAAGGCACAAGGTCAGAGGGAAGAAGAGTCTTTCAGGGAGCCAGGCTAGCCAATGTTAATTCAGCAAAAGTGTAGGTGAGCTGAAGCACTTCTGCCAGGTAAGTAAAAGTCTTGCACAATGTTTTAGAAGCCTTTGTAGAAAAAGTAGAATCACTGTAGGGCCACAAGCTGGGAGGTTTGTGAGGGGCAAAGCTGCAAGCAACTCTGCAAAAGCAACCAAGACAAGTCTCAACTGAGAACAAGTAAGGCTACACAAAAAGAGGTAAGACCCCTTAATTTCACAATACCTTTGGTTAGAAGAAATGTTTCCAGCTGTTTTCTGTTCCTGTGTAGCTCTGCAGATCCTGTGGTTTCTGGGTCTCAGTTGTGGGGACAAGAGGAGGGCCGTCTGGGGACTCCTGCACTACAAATTGAAGGTTGGCGGCAGCAATGGGCAAACTTCAATTCATCTGCACTTCGCAGTTTCAGCTCCTCGCGTCTATAGCAAATAGCACCACAGCGGTCGCTCGGATACCACTCAGGACTTTCCTTGCACCTGGGGACCAGCACTCTGTTGAGGTGGCTCAGACTTGGTCAGTCCTGCTTCCTGGGAGTCCGGAGGATCTTCCTGGTGCTCGGGTCCTACTTAAAGACACGCACTCGATTCTGGTGTTCCTCTCCCTGGCACTTCAGTTCCTGCAGCAGCAATGGAAGTACAGCCAGCTCCGAGAGGATTTCCATATGAGCCTGCCTTGGGGTCGATTGGTCCCACCAACCCAAGGGGAGAAGTCATCCTTTTCAGGTCTTGTCTAGTCAAGGCAAATCTGGAGCTTCAGCACTGCATCAGGGCTTCACCGGGCAAACCAACGGTCCAGGAGTTGCAGCAGGCATCTCTTCCCAGTTCTTCTTAGGATTCCTTTGTCCAGTGGTCGACTCTGCCTTCCAAGCAAAAAGCTTTGCCTTTTATGTAGGTTTCTCCCATTCATTTGCAGCCTAGCTGTCACTCACACAGCAGGGTGGCTGTCCTCCGAGGAAATCTCAAGAAGGACCATTCCAACAAGAATTTGCAAAAAAAGAAGATCGGCCCATTTTGACAAAATGGGCAACCATGGGTGTCTTACTGCGGCTGCAATTGGAGCCCACAGTAAAAACTCATAATGGTAGCTAAAATTAAACCACTGCCACCAGCCTTTAATTGTAGAAAGGGTAACATAAAAATGTTACATGTGAAATTAGGCAAAGGGCAAACTAATTAACCCCTCCAGCACCCTATGGTAAGATAGTGTGTGATGGGTCTAGAAATCTACGAGACTTCCCTGTGCCACTGCACTGAAGGTTTTATGTGTCACAATGTAAAGATGATGCCTATGGAGTTTGTCAGACTCCAAAGTCAAAAGAAACCAAAGTCAAAAGAAACACAGAGTCCAAATCACACAAAAATACATGAGAGAGTGGGAAAAAGGTCTCACTCTCACCAGGTTAGAAATTAGAAAAATCCTAAAGTCAAACAAAAGAGATGGAGATCTGTAAGGTATAAGGGAATTATCACATTTCTGAGAATTCTCCCTAGCACTCGCCCCCCAACCCGCAGATTAAGGGACAGGATGATTTAATCCACTCCTGGAAGAATCCTCTTACTCCAGTCGGTCATTCTTTCTGGAGAGACCATCAGCATTTTGGTGATTACACCCTGACCTGTGTTCTATGGTGAAATCAAACCCCCGAAGGCTGATTGACCATGTTAACAATTTAGGATTGTCTCCCTTCATCTCAAGGGTTGATGGTCTGTTTGAATTACAACACTAGATTCATACAAGTATGTTCTAAATTTCTTCAAAGACCACACAATGGCAAAACATTATCTTTCAACTGTTGCCCACCTTGTTTCACGGTCCTTCAGAGGATTGGTTATAGTCAGGAGCTCTCAAGACTGGAGCTTGACAAAGGGCTTTCTTAAGTCATTCAAATGTCTTAGTGCACTCCTCATTCCACCTGACCTTCTTGGGGAATTTGGGTGAGGAGATCACATTAAAGAGAGAAGCTATGGTTCCATAGTTCTCAATGAAGTTCCTATAGTAACCAGTGAGACCTAGAAAGGCTATCACTTGGGTTTGAGTAGTAGGGGTGGCTCAGTCTTGTACAGCTTGTACCTGGCTAGGCAATGGTCTTATTTCACCTCCTCCTACCTCATGTCCAAGGTAGACCACTTTACTCTGACCACTTTGACATTTGCTTGCCTTTATGGTCAGATGGGCCTGCTCAAGAGCCTGCAATACATATCCTAAGTGGTCAATATGCTCTTCCCAAGTAGAGCTGAACAAGGCAATGTCATCCAAGTATGCCATGCAGAAGTCCTCCATCCCATTCAGAACATAATTTACCATCCTTTGGAATGTAGCAGGTGCATTCCTTAGTCCAAAAGTCATAACCTTACACTGGTATAGGCCTCCAGGGGTGGAAAATGCAGTTTTCCCCTTGGCATGGTCTGTCAGAGCTATTTGCCAATAGCCTGATGTTAGGTCAAAAGTATTGAGGAACTTGTCTGAACCAAGTTTGTCCACCAGCTCATCTGTCCTAGGTAAAGGGTGGGCATCAGCCGTGGTGATTGCATTAAGAGCGCTATAGTCCACACATAATGTCAACTCCTTGGATCCTGCATTTGGTCCTAGTACAACTGGACTAGCCCATGGGCTTGTAGATGGCTCTAATACCCCGAGATCAAGCATCCTCTTGACCTCTTCCTTTATGTGGGTTCTTACATGGTCTGACATTCTGTAACCCCTGCTTTTGACAGGGAGACAGTCACCAGGGAGAATATCATGCTGGCCCCAATAGGTCAAGCCTGGTGTCAGTGAGAACAGGGAGGCAAACTGATTTAACAGAACTTTACACTTCTCCTGTTGTTTCAGAGTCAGATCAGTAGAGAGATTAACTCCTTCTATTTTTCCATCTAAAGGCTGTTCCCTGTGACGGTCAGGTAGAGATTCACACTCCTCCTCTTGGTTAGATGCTAAGAGCAAAGCTCCCTGTTCTGGTCTGGATACATATGCCTTTAGGTGGTTGGTGCGAAATACCCTAGGGGCCTCCTTTGGATTTCCCAAGTCCACCAGATAATTGACCTCGCCAAGTTTGCCCACAACCTTCAAGGGTTGAATCCATTTGTCCTGTAAGGCCCTCTGCCTTGTAGGTACCATAACTAGAACTAGCTGGTCTTGAGTAAACTCAACCATGTTGTCCTTCTGGTCATGCCAATGTTTAACCAGAGCCTGACCTGCTTTCAAGTTATCAGAAGCTTCTGTCATCATGTGTGCCATCCTCCTTCGGAGACCTAACAAACAGTCAGTGACTCTCACTGGCTTGTAGCAAGAAGTACTCTCTAACCCTTCCTTGATTAGGGCTAATCAACCTCCAACCAGATGACCATAGAGGAGCTCAAAGGGGCTGAAGCCAACCCCTTCCTGAGTGACTTCTCTATAAGCAAAGAGAAGGTATGGCAGTAGAAGGTCCCACTTTCTTCTAAGGGGTTCTTCTAAAGCACATATCATGCTCTTCATAGTTCCATTGGTTTGGGGATGGTAGGCTGTTGAGAATGTGTAGGTCACTACATTGATTTTCCACATTGCTTGCTTGTAAAAAAATACCAAGGAGGGCTTTAGCCACTGCCTGAGCAGTTATAGGCCTCATTGGTATGGCTTCAGGATACCTGGTAGCATGGTCTACCACAACCAATATAAATCGGTTGCCTGACGATGTGGAGGGTCTAGGGGACCAACAATGTCAATCCTACCCTCTCAAAAGGAACCCCCACCACTCGGAGGGGCACCAAAAGTGCCACATTCCTGGCTCCACTCTTGCCAGATGTCTGACAAGTGTGACAGTTTCAACAGAATGTATCTACATCAGTCCTTTCCTTGGTCTTCTTAAAACGTAAGTGACCAGCCAAAAGAATTTCATGGGCTAACTGTAGAAACTGAGGTCTCACCTCCTGAGGCACTTCAAGTCTTCTGTAATCCCCTGGGGTAGATTCTATAGGCTTACTGTAAAGGAGGCCATCCTCCCAGTACAGCTTGTGCTTCCTGAGCTCTTGCCCTTCCAGCTGGGAAGCTGCCTGTTGGCGAAGTCTTTCAAGAGTCTGCAGCTCAGGATGGTCTTTAGGATCCAGGTCTCCAACAGGGGGAAGGCCTTCTTCCAGCTCTGTTTCACCAGTAGTTGGTTCAATGTCCTCTGGTTGATCCTCCCACTCAGCCTTAGATGGTGGACGGGTAACAGGTGTGACCTTGGACTGTCCTCTCGGGAGTGTCCTTGTCCTATGTACAGGTTTGATACCTTTCTTCTTTCCTGAGACCTTGGGTTTTCTCTGTGTCTATTTCTTTGTCCTGGAATTAGAAGGGTGTCCTTCCTGTGGACTGGGAGTTATAGGTACTTCTGTAACTATCCACTGAGAGTCATCTAAAGTTGCCTCTCTAGCCTGGCCAGTCTAGTCTGCTCTTGCTTCCTTTTACTGGGAGGCCTGGGGTTGCTTCATACACTTCCCAGAACTTTTAAGCCATTCCCCAACAGGACTCTCCCAGGCACCTCATTGTGTACACTGACAGGTATTCTTACAGTCATGTTGTTGCACTGGATGAGAGCTGGTAGTATTGGAACCATCTGGACAGGGCCTCCAGCAGCAAGCTTAGTGGGGCCTTTGGGTGCCTTAGCAACATCATCAGGTTTGGAAAAGGTTTCATTTCATCCACCACTGTAATGCTGGCCTCAGTGTCTCTAATGGAAAGGGTTTCCTGACCATTCACAAGTACACTATCCTTGGAATATTCTTTGGTATTATCTGGAATAGAGTTACACACATCTACATTCTGCTGTTCCCACAGATCCAGGGATACTAAAGAAACACTGGCTGAGACTCCAATGGGGTCTTCAGCTAATAGATGAAAGTTTCCACTTGCCATATGAACTACTCCCTCACGAATGAAGGCTAAGGCGGCGTGTGGACCCCTGAAGGTTTACCCTTGCATCTGGGATCCCCTTTCACATGGTCAATTGACCCACAAGCATAACATTTACCAAACGATTTCTGGATGGGAGTCTTCTGCTGACCTACCTCTGGTTTAGCACCAGAGGTTTCACTAGTCTGACCTGGTTTCCCATATGGCTTACCCTTCTTATGTTTGTGGCCCTCATTTGGGTGGTTGGATTTAGAATTATCTTTGTCATCTTTCTTGTGATGTTTCTCCTCATCCTTTCTATGGGTGGCCCCAGAATCCTTGTGAGTGGCCCTGTTGGCAACCCACAAGTTAGCAGCCTTTGCTAGCTTCTTAAGAGCAATCTCTTTTGAGTTAGCCAAGTGTTGTCTCAGCTCAGGAGAGCAGGCATCAAAAATAGATTCCAACAAAAATAGATTTCTCATTCCTTCAAAGGAATAACCTTAACCTCTGTAACCCTTAACCCATCCATCTAAGTTTTACAAACATTCACACACCCAGGTAACCCAAGGGTTACCAACTGTTTTTTTTAGGGCCCTAAACCTCTTAAGGTACTGGGTAGGAGTTTTCCCAAATATGGCTATCAAATCCAGCTTCACATTCTCGTACTCCTGTCTTTAAAGTTCTCTCACCTCCATTACAGCATCAGTTGCAACCTGGGGAAGCCTAGACAAAGCCAAGGAATCAACTGATTCCCTGTGAGACCCTGAATCCCATGATTGTATTCAAAAGCACCCAACCAATCCAAAATATCAAGTTTCACATCATACATACTCACTGGTTCATTGGGCAGGCAAGGCCTCTTGGGACTGGAAGACCTAGAGGGCTCTGGGAGGAAACATTTTCAAGAGACAATCTTTTCATTTCAAGAACATGTTTTATTTCAAATTCCCTGAGTTTGATGTTCTGATGTTTGGCTTCAGCTTGAGCTTGCAACCTTATAAATTCCAATTCAAGTCTCATTTTCTCAAGAGAGACATATTCTGGACTCAGTGATGGACCTTGTGGGGTCCCAGTGGACACAGATGGAGGCAAAAGGGCTGCTGAGGCAAAGAGGGGCTTCTATCCTGGGAATCCTCTCCCTCCTCTGACTCTTCTAAGACATTAGAGTTAGACTCTGAATTATCATCCTCATTATCAATTTCCACATTTCCATGGATAGTAGATGTGACAGGCCCACTACCCAAACTTTGGTGATTCAACAACCTTGCAATAAATGAATTTTTCATTCCTTTGTTTGTTTGTTTGTTTGTTTGTTTGTTTGTTTTTTTGTTTGTTTATTTATTTATTTATATAGTGCTTCCGGACCCAGAGGTAAAAGGGCGCTTGGTACACGGTTACATGGAACATTATATACAGTTTACAATTATACATTTATACAGTTTGTGCGTAGAAACATAATTACGGTATAGTTAGTAACATCAGCCATGGTAGAGAGAAGATGGTAAATTCTAGATTTTGTTCAGTAACCAGCTAATGACCTGTTTCCTAAATGACTGAAAGGTCTCAATAGATTTGATGTCTAGAGGTAGGGTGTTCCAAAGTTGGGAGGCAAGGACCATGAAACTAGATCCTCCAGCCCTTTTTAAGGTAAATATAGGCACCGTTAGGCATAGTGTGTTGGAGGATCTACTGATTCTGGCGACAGATTTCAAGGTACATTTGTTGGTGAGATAAGGAGGGGCTAGATGGTTTAAGGCTTTGTATGTGAGCAGATGGTTTTTAGGTCGATTTTTTGTTGTATGGAGAGCAATTTACACGATTTTCTGGTGGAGGAGATGTGCTC
Organism: Ambystoma mexicanum; assembly: GCF_040938575.1. NCBI lineage: Eukaryota > Metazoa > Chordata > Amphibia > Caudata > Ambystomatidae > Ambystoma > Ambystoma mexicanum. The sequence continues at coordinate 934,496,246 of NC_090928.1, read as the reverse complement.
TCGCAAGGGGATATTTAGTGCTGCTCGTAGTGCGTTATTTTTGAGTACCTGGAGTTTATTAATTATGGATGGGTTTGCGCCTAGGTATAGACTGTTACAATAGTCCAGTTTGAACTGAATAAGAGCCCTGGCCAATGTGAGGCAGATGTTGGAGGACAGGAATGGTCTGCAGGCCCTGATCAGCTTACCGTTGTAGGCAGTGGCTGAGGCAGTCATGTTGATTTGTTTGGAAAGGTTAGTGTTGGCATTAAGATAAAAGCCAAGGGATTTCACACTTTTAACAATTTGAAGTGTTGCTGTTGATGATGATGCTGCTGTAGTTGGGGCTGAGTTTCAACAGGTTATTTGGTGAGCCGACCAGGAGAAGTTCAGTTTTCTCATCATTCAGGCAGTGGCCGTGGGTGGCCATCCATGCCTGAATGATGGTAAAAATGTTGTTAATCCGGATGACGCCAGCATTGTAGTTGCCTGAGAGGGTCAGGAGTATCTGGGTGTCATCTGCATAATTGGTGTAGGTGACACCCAGATGGTCCAGTTTGTCAAAGAGTGGCTTTGTAAATATATTGTACAAAGTGGGTGAAACACATGAGCCTTGTGGGACACCACATGTAATAGGGATAGGGTCAGCTGCCGCTACTGGTGAGAGGAGCCTCATGGTTGTGTTTGCCAGGAAGGATTGAATCCACATGACAGCAGAAGCGGAAAAGTGAGCAGCGGAAGATAGGTGGTTGCAGAGGATATTGTGGTCGACCAAGTCGAAGGCTGCTGACAGGTCTAAAAGGAGTAAGATGGCGGCGTTACCTTTATCTTTGATTTCATCAATCTGACTTTTGAGGTCAACAAGGGCAGTTTCTGTTCCATGTTGAGGTCTAAAGCCAGATTGACGTATTCCTAGTAGTTGGTTTGTCTCTAGGTAGTCCTGAATTTGCAGGTAGGCAACTCTGTCAAGGATTTTTAGCAAGAATGGGACCGTGGTGATGGGTCTATAATTGGTGGGTATGGCCAGGTCTAGTTATTGTTTTTTAGAAGTGGGAGAACCCAAGATTGTTTCAAGTTGTTAGGGACTGAATTATCGGAGAAGACAGGTTTATTAGTTTGGTGATGAAAGGGGATAGGTCTCTGGCTGTGTCTTTTATAATCTGGGCAGGACAGCTTTCTCCTTTGCAATTGGATGGTTTTAGAGAGGCTATAATTGTTTGTACTCCTGGTGTAGTAACCTTTTTGAATGTAAAGCCTAAATTGGTGTCAGCGGGCGTTGGTGTACTTGAGCTGGTGGATTTGCTACTGGTGAGTTGTTGTAGTTTACACTCCATTTTGGTTTGGAGCCCTGTGATTATGTTGGCCAGGGCATTCTGGATGCTAGTGCACCAGGGTGTGTCTTTCGTGCAAGTATCTGTAGGTGGATTCGGATTTTCTAATTCCTTTAGTATATTGAAGAGTTCTCTAGTGTAGGATCCTGCCTGGTTTATCTTAGCGTTGTAGGGTTCTTTCTTGGTGCGAATGATCTCATTTGTAAGGAGGAGATATTTGTGAGATTGGTTTTGTTTTCAGCGAGGGTGCCGCTTTTCAAAGTGTTTCTAGCTTAGCTTTCTTTTTTCTCAATAGTTTGAGTTTGGGGTGTACCAGGAGTTCAAATGAGCACTGGGTTTTTCTTTGCACAATTTCAGGGGGGCGATGGTGTCGATAGCATTGGCCATGGAATCATTGTAGGTATTGACCAATAGGTTGAGGTCGGCAGTGGGCGGAAGTGCGTTGAGCCTGGCGAGGACCAAAGGTATTAGGGCTTCAGCAGTGATGTTACGCGTATTCCTGGTCGGACAGGCTGGAGCAATATGGCTTTTTTTTGTATCTGGGTTGTTGGTATTGATATCTAAAGGGATGAGATGGTGGTCAGACCATGCAAGGGGTTGAGGGGCTTTGCAGGTAATATCGCAATTGAGAGCAGCTACCCAGTCGATGATTCTACCTTTCTGATGAGTAGGTTGAGCACTAAGTTGTGTGAAGCCATGCTCAGCTAGAGTGTTAGCTAAGGAGGAGGATGGGGAGTCATTAGGGTCATTGAAACCAAGGTTAAAATCTCCAAGGATGATAATTTGTGCTGATGGCTTAGAGTTCCTTGCTATTAGAGAGGTGATGTCTTCCTCAAAGGCTCCAGGATGACCTGGGGGTCTATATATTAAGTGAATGGAGATAGTGCTATTGGGAGAGGTTTGGAATTTGATTATAGGGTGCTCACATGATTTTAGTGGATGGGAAATGACTGCTCTGAGGTCTAAAGAGGATTTAAAGATGATAGCTACACCTCCTCCCTGAGCATTGGGTCTGTCGGCTCTGAGGATGGAGTATTTGTCGGGAATAGCTATGGTTTAGTGTGGTCCTGCTGCCTCATGTAGCCAGGTTTCTGTTATGGCGAGGAAGTCAAGATTGTTAGTCAAGATGAGGTCAGCGATTTCTGTGGGATGGGCAACGAGGGACCTGACATTTAGTAGTGCTCCTTTTAGGAGGAGTGATTTAGGCTTGTTAGAAGCTGTATCATTTTTCTTAGTCTTGGTGTGGGGTTTGGCAAGAAGCTTACTGGTCATGATGGGGAGTCTGGTGCCTAGTTTATTGTTCCGGGCTGTGAGGTTAGGGATGACTGTGAGTGTGCTTCCTGGCAGCTTAGTTATGAAGGGCTTGGTACTAGGTTTGGTGTGTTTGGGCTTGATACTAGAATAGGCGCCATCCATCCAGCATGGAATACTTGGTTTAGGGTGACACGTTCTACTATCGGAGATAGTGTTGGTTTGTATGTTAGCTGGACAGTCACTGTCTTTGGTGGTACGGATTTGGTGGTAGCTAGGTGGGAAGGGTAACCAAGTGGGCAGCAAGGGTGTGTGACATGGGATGGGGAGTGTCTCAGGCAACCAAGTTTGGCAAGGCCATTGGTGAAAGCTATATAGTTATTGCCGCTGCAAGGTACATTATCTTCCATGACACAGAAAGGGAACATGATGAGTGTGATCCAGGTGAAATCTAAGGCTGGGTACGCCGGATCGACAAGGGCTGAAGATGCCTGCCACTGGGCAAGTTCAACTTCTGCTAGGTACACGCAAATAGGCAAGTTCGACAGGGAGATTCCCGATCTTACACATTTCTTTTAGTTGTTCTACTGTTAAAATTATCAGGGCTTTCTGACTGAAGTTATCCATATTTGGATTTCACAATTGCTGTTCTAATGGATCTTAGCTTTGTGGAGGTTTTAGTTGAACAAAAGCAAAGCCAATACTCAATGTAACAACTCGACAATAGATTCCCACCACCTGCTACCGTTGTTAGGCAAGATTGTGTGCAGTATCCTTTGGGAGACTACAGCAACCGTGTCCTCATGGCAATAGCTAACCCAACCTTTGATATAAGTCTGTACTACAAAGGTTGGTAGTGTGGCTGAGCAGCCAGGCTTATCTCAAGAGGGGTCAATGTGAGCAGTAGGATATTTACACAGAGATTCGCAGTACTCTTAGTATTCAAATATACTCTTACACTGAAGGTTTTTTGATTAAACAATTATGAATGTATTTAACATTCAGTTGCATAAGCCTTCTTCAGAAGGGAGCAATTATATATGTAACACAAAAATACACTTCAAAACACACCTCTTAGTTTCTCTAAATCAGCAAGTACCCATTTGTGATGGCAAGCAGATGTTTCCTGCACCCTGAGGTGACATAAGTATCTAGGACACTGTGGACATTAATATATCACTGGTACATTTAGAGCAATACTGAGTTTGGTGTCAAATAAAAGGGTATGAGAATAAAGCAGGGATCAAACAAATAATCTAAAGCAGGTAAGTACGTTTGAACACCCAATGCAAAGTAGGTTAACCCTTTCCTGGAGGAAAGGTAAGGCACAAGGTCAGAGGGAAGAAGAATCTTTTAGGGAGCCAGGCTAACCAATGTTAATTGAGCAAAGGTCTAGGCGAGCTGAAGCACTTCTGGCAGGTAAGTAAAAGTCTTGCACAATGTTTTAGACGTCTTGGTAGAAAATGTAGAATCACTGTAGGGCCACAAGCTGGGAGGCTTGTGAGGGGCAAAGCTGCAAGCAACTCTGCAAAAGCAACCAAGACAATTCTCAACTGAGAACAAGTAAGGCTACACCTCAAGAGGTAAGTCCCCTTAATTTCACAGTACCTTTGGTTAGAAGAAATGGCTCCAGCTGGTTTTTATTCTTTTTTTTTAATTTTTATTTGTTCTTGATTCTCTTACAAAGTAACAGAACCTAAACTTCACAATAAAACATTTCCTGTACCAAAACAAGACAAAGGTTAGATTTACAAAATAGAAACAAACATACTCATGTTAAAAAAGAGAAGATAATACAACATTAATAGTATATCTCTTCGCTTGATTTAGTGAGTTTACCTATGCAGTTTGTCAAACCTTGGTATTGCCATGATTGTCTAATTCCTTTTCTATCAATTTGCAAAATCTCGTTGGGGCATAAATGAGAGGTTTGTGATTGCCTTGCAACATTCGAGCCCATAGGAATAATAAACAATCAGTATAATTGATATTCACAAATTCCATGAGTAAAACAGTTCTTGAATGTTTAAAATACGGACAATATAAAATCAGATGTTTTAATGTTTCTATAGTTTCAGTACACGTGGGAAATCTACAATGCTTGTTTTCAATGCTTGTCTTCTGCCCAGCCCAATTCAAAATTCTTTCTTTGGTATACAGTAAATTAAATTTAAACCGTAGATAGGCCTTGCGGGTATAATTACAAGGAAATAGAGTGATATGTTCATATCTAGGTGTGCGCTTTTTTGTGAATAGATAGTACTCCTCATAAAGTTTGTATGATCCTATTTGGTCGATAGTTGTGCACCAGTCAAGTTCAAACAACTTTTTTTTGGCATAAGCAGGTCTAATATAAACGTCATCCACTGTAATGTTGGCATCATTCAGAATAACATGTATTCTTGTCAGATATTGATCCATGGGGGACATTGGCCTTAAATCAGTTGTTTGCTTCATATCCACATACAGGGAATTCGCCCTAGGATAAATTATTGTTGTGAAATTTGTAAGGAGTCGCCATTTCCAGCGAGTGGATAATGCTATTAGGCCTAGCTCATGCCTTAAGACTGCATTAGGCAGTGACATTGGAAGAGACATTGCATGTTTCAAGGATGTTCCTTGTAATTGATCCAAGATCGCACCCATTTCACCCAAACATATATCTACTGAATAAAGAATAACACTTTCGATTTTCAGCGTGAAGAACTCAATGAAAGGAGTTAGTGAAAACTTGCAGTATTTTCCATATATTATTTTTAACTGCGATGTGAGTGGTCTGATCTTGTTGTTTAGTAGGTCAGTCCACATTTTAATGGAGTTTTTCTCGGATAGATAGTACCCTAGGTAAATCGTATCTATATGAGGGGGGATGCTAGCTTTCATAATATACCATTTGAATTTTCCAGTTTTCTTCTGAACACCAAATTTCATCACTGCTGTTTTGGCAGGGTTGGGTGTTAAATTATGTGCTATTGTGAACTCTTTGAATAATCGTAGTTTACATTGGAGGGCTGCAGGAGTATGATCAAATAGAATGATATCATCTGCAAAGGCGAGCCATTTTAATCGGATAAGCCCGATTTTCACAGAGGACACGTTTTTCTCATCCCAGCCTTTGTCGAGGTCTGCCAGGTACAAGTTGAAAAAGGTAGTGGCTAAATTACAGCCTTGCTTTAAGCCTATTTCAGTGCTGATTGGTTTGATTGTGCGGCCTTCAGAAGTGAGTTTGATTTTGTAGGAGGTGTTAGTGTGCAAAGCAATGAACCAATACATTAGCACTGGCGGTATTCCCATTTCGGTTAGTTTGACCCATAATAGATTCCGTATCACAGTATCGAAAGCTGAAGTCATATCGATAAGGGCAATATAGACTAGATTTGCAGATGTTTGGCTTGCTCCTGCGATGGTAAATGCCATTATCATGGCATTGAGCGAGGTACTCATCCCTTCCCTGAACCCAGTTTGATATTTAGAGTATAACTCATTCGTTTCGATATGTTTTTCAAGATCATAGAGAAGAAGAATTGCGAAGAGTTTGGCTTCTGTATCAATTAGGGCGATAGGCCGGTAGTTCTGTGGCATGGAGGGTCTCCTTTTTTGAATATCGGTATGATATTGGCCGAGAGCCAAGAAGCAGGAATAATTCCCGAGTTAAGAATGGCCTGAAATTTGGTTTTAATAATCGTAGCCCATAAATCAGGATCTCCTTTGTACAGGCAGGGGGGAAAGCCATCTGGACCGGCTGATTTAGAATAGTTAAGTTTCGAAATAGCCCACTTAATATCAGCAATGGTCCAATTCAAGCGGGGAAGGTCTTGATATGGTGAAGAAGTTGTACGAGTATTCAGAAACTGATAAGGGATCTGAAATTTATTTATGATATAAGTGTGCCAAGTAGATTCAGATATGGCATTAGGAGCTGAGAGTGGCATTTGATTATGGTTGGTTTTGATAGTTTGCCAACTGGTTTGCGTATCGTGGGCTGTTATGGGTCTAATAAGGTTACAGTTAAGTATATTGTGTCTTAATATTCCTATGTGTTTTATGTTTTGTTTCTATGAAGCCATGATTCGATTTCGCTGTATTTGATACGTTTCACGGGATAAATCATTGTTTTTTTTCATGTCTCTGAGGGCCTTGTTTTTTTCTTGCTTCTGAGTTTTGCAGAGAGGGTCAAATAAATGTCGATGTTTGGTGACAGTACTTTTTTTTTAACTAAAATGTAATAAAGCAACATGAATTATTTCAGCGTAAATTAACTCCATAGCACTATTGGGGGTTTCCTCTGAGATGTGGCGATTGGCAATGGCCATTGTTACATATTGTACAAATTGTTTGCATAAAGCTTGACTCCATCTCAGAGAAACCTGCAGGCGATCTATTTCGCACAACATTGTAGAGGGATCAGCTGCCAGAATAGGGAAATTAATTTTTAACTTGCCCAGTATTTGTGCATGGTCACCATATGACATTGGGGTGATTTTTAGCGGTGCTGATGTTACAAGCAGATTGTGCATGACAAATATAAAATCAATCGTTGAGAATATTACGTCTCTTGACCATGTAATCCAGTTGGATTTTTGGTCAGGTGTAATAATGTCCAGGTCACAATCTTTCAAAAAGTTCCTCCATATGGTGCCTCTGCGCTTTGATAGTATATTACTTTTGGAGCCTCTAAGTTCAGTGTTAGTCCTACAATCACAATTAAAATTGCCTCCTAGTATTATTTCAATATTTTGGTATTCATGAGTTACAAATTCTAGGCAATTCACAACCAACTTAATCATCTCATCAATTAGAGTGTGCGCCGGATTCCAATAAATTGTAATTACAATTAGGTGGCGACACTTATAGATATTTGTTTTTAACAATATCGCGAGCAAATTGTTGGCCTTCTAAACAATATTAGAACTAAACTTTAGGGCATTATCTACTGCTATCAAGATGCCTCCAGAGGGGTGACCAGCAGAAGATCGAGTGGCCGGTAAGCAATGCGTTGTATAGTCAGGTAACGAAAACGCAATGGTTTTCATGGTTTCTTGTATCATTAATATTGATGGCCGGTTATCACAATCTATCGTTGAGTGCCATTTCATAAGATTGTGATAGCCGCATGAATTCCAAGATAGAAAAGTTAGGAAAGTTTTTGTGGGCAGCTACGATGTAGAATATGGTTCCTGGGATTTGAAAAGGGAGTTGAGCATTGGGGCTAGCCACGGGAGATCATGAGAAATGCCTGCTTTATTTAGTAGTTCATTGATGGCTGCATTTGCATCCTCATTAGTTTTAGGTAGCAGAGCAGATCGTGATTCAGGAATTGAAGCCTGAGGGCAATTATACTCAATGAATTTCATTGCTTCTTGTTCATTTTCCATTGTGCTTAGGACAAGGCCTTCTTCTTTTATACCTTCCCTGTTGAACCATGGGTATTTCATGACAGCTTCAGAGGACAAGTAACACAGAGCACGGTAGTTGTTTTCTGTAGATAATGATACTCTCAGGATATCCTCTGATTTAAACATCCGTAATTGGGGGATTCGACTGAAGAGTATTAGAAGAAAAGCTTGTTTAATGCGATTTATCCCAAGTAATTTGCGCTTTCCTTCGAACCCTATTAGATGGTGTTTTTCCGTGGTGATGTGTTGGATCTTATCAGGGGGTCGATCGGACGATTTTATGTGAGGGTCAGAGGTGTTATCAGGAGGAGGAACATGATTGCTCGAACTGATCGGGTTTGGACTTGATAGTTCATTGTCCAGGCCGGCTTTGCTGGATCTCTCGTAAAGTTCTTTCCTCAGAATATCTAAAATATCGTGATGAGTTAGCATTGTGGAGATTTGGGCTTCTAAGATAGATCTATGTAGCGCAGGGCCATGCACCAATGTGCAATTGTGATCAGGGGATGGTGGTGCACTAGGCAGGTTCTGATTGGTTGTAGGCAAGGAAAGGAATTCTGTGAATGGTAGGATTGTAAGAGATGTTACTTTACCTCGTCCGTTAACTACTATCTCTGGTCGGACTATACTAGGAGGGTCCATTTTATCAGTAGTGATAGTAGGACAGTTAGGTTCAATTAAGGAATTGGTGGTAGAGGATGATAATACATTAGTAGTACTCGGGTCCACATTTTGCAGATGTGAAGATGGTAGTTGAACCACTGGCAATACTGCTGCAGGTGGATCAATGTCCCGTCCATTTACTACTGTCATAGGACCAATGATATTGGGAGGTCTGTAATTCGAGTAGAAATTGGAACGGAATTAGGCATGTTTGTGCAGGCTTCACTATAGGTTTTGGTCATTGTAGTGATGGGAGGATCTAAGGGCAGACTATCATCATAACGGGTAGTACGAATTCTGCCACATATTGGAAAATAATTGACCAAATTCGATTTAACTCCCGTCAGTTGTGTCGGAGCCTGCTCGTTCTGGGATTCCAAGTATATGGATACGTTTTTTGTTATCACATTGTCTTTTTTATTTCTTCATTTGGTTGTTATTGGCACATTGTTGGTCTCTTTAAGATATATGGGTGCTTCTTTGTTGTCGGAGTTGACAGGTATGATTTCCTTGGGAGAGTTTGCATTGACAAACGAGATAGGCATTTGTGGGGTATTTGTTGCTTTGTTAGGTTGTTTCGAATTAGGTTTAGTGGGCAGAATTAAGGCTTCTTGGCTTTCTTTTGAAAGTTGTTGAAGATCAATGTGGTCTTCATCTGTTGTTTCAGTAGTAATGGCTAATGACTGATTAGTTGGGTCGATTTGGGTACTGGAACCTTTGGTCAGGGCGTCCTTTCTTCTTTTAGCATACCTTTTAACAGCTCTTTGATTAAGTGTTTTAGCTCTCTAAGACATAAAGCCAGGAGTCCTCTCTATTGACAGATGTTCTCGAGAGTCCAGCTGCATTTGTTCGAGTACTTTGAGCAGCTCAGTTGGACTATCAGAGCCGTCTTTAGGCTGAGTGAATTTTGGGGTATATAGCGCTATGATGGTATTCATTTTTTCTATGGCTGTTTTTAGCTCATTTGGAGCATTTTGGCAAATACATACAGGGGGGTTTGGTGAAACTTCCAAAGAGATTAAAGGAGGTGTGGAAGTTCGTTCTAGACTGCACTGAGTAGTTTTGTTTTTCAAGATTGGATTAGTCGCAAATGGGTGATTTAAAGTTGGGGCTACTTTAAGGTTTTTTAGTGTTTCCGCTGCCATAATAAACCCTTCAATGCGATCCATCTTTGAGGACATGAGTAAGAGCATTGATTTAATCTCCTTCAATTCGAGATGGGTCAGGTCGTGGCCTTTGTCGAGGAGGTCTAGGATCCGGATGATCACCGGGAAGGAACCAGGGGAATGTTGGATAGGACTCTCATCAGGAGATGGTGATCGGTGAGAGGATTGATTGTGTATTACCACAGGTTCCGGAGTTAAGGTGGTTTGAGATGGAGGTGGCTCTTTGTTTATATCATCGATAATTTCAGTGCTCATGTTCAAAAGACTTTTAGAATAGTTCGGCAAGTGCGAATGAAAGGACATGTGCTTTTTTACTGAGTTAAATACTATTGGTGTCAAGGTGCCAATAGAGCGGCAGACGGCCTGATCAAGCGCCTCCATTTTCTCCATAGTTACATCGAATTGCTTTTTGTCGGTTTCAAAGACCAGGGGTGATTCAGAGCAACTTCTGAAATCATCTATGACTTTGCGCACCTTGGGGCTAATAGAGGAGGGAGAGGCAGAAGGCGCGTAGGGTGCGAGGGGTGGAATGTGATTAGAGATTGGGGAATTTCTCTGCACATGTATTTGGGCAGCATGTGAAGCACGACAGGGCATGGGCAACTCTTCTTTGTCAGAAGTCACAGCATGAACTTCGGGGACAGTTGATTCGATGTATGAAGTTTTCCCATGACATACAAGTGAGTCAATGTTACTAGAGGAAAGCGGAAAGGGGGTAATCAAGTTGCCCTTAGCGCTTCTTAGTCCACTCGCCATGTTTATATTAGCAGGAGATCAACGTCGTTGATCCAAAAAAGGGAATTTTAGTGCGTTTGAGTTTGATGATTATAAGCACACTGAACATAAAACCAATGTATGCACTAAGTAATTTGACAGCACTTAGCTAAGTAGCAGAATCAACAAAAAAGAAATGTCTAAGTAAGAGTATGGCCCGTCAAGCAATGAGCAACAATTATTTACTCTCCTTTACCTGATGTTAGAGTGTTTAAAGCAACTAGCAACCAGCTGCCAGCTAACAGCAAACAGCGCTACTTATAGCGCATACTTAATGCCCGCGCAAATGCGCGCAGGAAGTAGATTATATGCACTTCCTGTGTTAGGGGGCGGGACCAGCTGAAATAATGGAAAAAAGGGACATATATAAGTAATATATACTTATATTAGAGTGTATAACAACAGTAATGAGGGCAAGTAAAGAAATACCAAAAGTCCAGGCAAAGTCAGGCAGGCCACTCAGTTTCCAGGAATCTTGAGCACGTAGGGCAGCGTAACTGGACAGCAAACAGCACCACTTATAGCGCGTACTTAATGCACGCGCGCAAATGCGCGCAGGAAGTACATTATATGAACTTCCTGTGTTAGGGGGCGGGACCAGCTGAAATAATGGAAAAAAGGGACATATATAAGTAATATATACTTATATTAGAGTGCATAGCAACAGTAATGAGGGTAAGTAAAGAAATACCAAAAGTCCAGGCAAGGTCAGGCAGGCCAGGCAGTTTCCAGGAATCTTGAGCACATAGGGCAGCGTAACTGGACAGCAAACAGCGCTACTTATAGCTTCTATTCCTGTGTAGCTCTGCAGATCCTGTTGTTCCTGGGCCTCAGTCATGGGGACAAGAGGTAGGACGTCCGGGGACTCCTGCACTACAAATTGAACATCAGCGTCATCAATGGACAAAATTTGATTCAGCGGCACTTCGCGGTTTCAGCTCCTCTCGTCTATAGCAAATAGCGCCACTGTGGTTGTCTCTCGGATACCACTGTGGAATGTCCTTGCATCTGGGGTCTAGCACTCTGTTGAGGTGGTTCAGGCTTGGTCAGTCCTGCTTCCTGGGAGTCTGGAGGATCTTCCTAGTGCTCTGGTACTACTCACTCGATTCTGGTTTTCCTCTCCCTGGCACTTCGGTTCCTGCAACAGCAAATGGAAGCACAGCCAGCTCAGAGAGGATCTCCAGATGAGCTCATCTTTGGGTCGATTGGTCCCACCAACCCAAGAGGAGAAGTCGTCCTTTGCAGGTCTCCTCTAGTTTAGGTGAATTCGGAGCTTCAGCACTGCAGCAGGGCTTCACCGGGCAAACCAACGGTCCAGGAGTTGCAGCAGGCAGCTCTTCCAAGTTCTTCTTCAGATTCCTTCATCCAGTGGTCGACTCTGCCTTGCAAACAAAACGCCTCACCTTTTATGCAGGTTTCTCCCATTCATTCGCAGCCTAGCTGTCACTCATACAGCAGGGTGGCTGTCCTCCAAGGGCAGCCCTCCAGCCAATCGCCCTTGGGTGCATTGCTGTAACCAAGGAGACTAAGCACAGGGAGTTTCGGGCACCTCCCTCGCTTCCTGCCCTGCTAGAAACACTGGAGCCAGAGGAGGGCTTCACTTGTGAATGCTGCCAAAGACAAAATGAAAAAGGGACCAAACCTTATTTGGCACGCAGAGTAAATCTCATGAAGGAACCTTCGAACCAGAAATGTCAAAAGAAGAAGACAAAATGGGCACCCATGGGTATCTTACTTGCAGCCCACAGTAAAAACACACAATGGTAGTAAAAGGTAAACCACTGCCAGCAGCCATTTATTGTAGAAAGGGTAAAATAAAACGGTAATATGAGAAATTAGACAAAGGGGACACTTAGTAACCCCTCCAGCACCCTATGGTAAGATAGTGTGTGCGAGGTTTAGAAAGTTACAAAATGTGAGTAAAGTCAATTTCACTTCACTGCTCTTGGAAACAGTAGTTTCACCAGGAGAAGGTATTTAAACCTTTGGGAAATCTAAGAGACTTCTCTGTGCCACTGCACTGAAGAGGATGTGTGTCACAATGTAAAGATGATGCCTATGGAGTTTGTCAGACTCCAAAGTCAAAAGAAACACAGTCCAAATCACAGAGAAATACATGAGAGAGTGGGAAAAAGGTCTCACTCTCTCCACGTTAGAAATTAAAATGTCCTAAAGACCGATAAAAGAGCCCCAAGCTCTAAGGTAGAAGGGAAGGGAAGGGAATTAGCACATTTTTGAGAATTCTCCCTAAAACAATTCATTGCAGAAGGCCCAGTGGTGCAGAAACAGAGTTAACCTATTGTGCCCTAAAATCACAGCCAACAGTTGGAACCCACAGAAGAAAAAGATGGACACTTTCCAAAAATTGATGAACCATACCAATTAGAGGTCTAGAAAACTGTTGACTGTTGTGTGACTAGTTGCAATAGAAGGTTCATTGAGATCTGAGATCACAAATCCACTAACGAAACTACTAAACAAGGTGCGTCCTGGAAATGGGTGAAGGAAAAACATGAGGTTGTAGCAAAATTATAAGACCATCTGGCCAAGGCACCATGTTCTGCTTATCCCAGAAGGGATCAGGACTTGAAAGCATGTTTCAAATAATACGATCATTGATAATGAAGCAAGGCACTGTCACAGTTCAATACATGTGAAAATACATTATTGAGTCCCTTCTGGGAATACTTACCCATTATACAGGGAGAGCAGAGTGGGTGATTATTGAAAACACACATCAGCCATTTCAATGTATGCAAAGTAAATAGATCAGGCAATGACTTTCCCAATCAAGGAAAACATTATGAGTGTTAGTGTTGCTAGGCTTCCATGTGGATGTGAGATATAGACATAATAAGAAAAGACCTGTCACCCATGGAATAGCAGATTTACATGACTGTGCATTCCAAGAAACACCTGAAACCACAGAATTTGAAAATAATGTGATTGAATATGAGCAGTCTGCAGACAAAGCGTTTAAATACGATATGTCTCAAAATCAATAGACTATTATGTGGGTGGCTGTTCATATTATGCAAACAATGATCTTGATAAGGAATCAGTTTCAGGGATTAGAAATATGTGCACCTGAAATGATGAAATACCTTCATTGGGTCTTTGGATAGGCCCTTGTGTAGTCAGGTAGCCTAGTTGGCTGCCATTTGCAAGGTTATCTCAATGGCAGTAGAAAACTAATTAAAAGAGATAGCAATTGTCACAGATTCTGATTATGCCAGAAAGACCTTTGTGAAATAACACCTGGTATACAATTTGAGAGGGATTCAATGAAAAGCCCCTCATAAATGGCAAGCTGGTTAAAGGACAATCTTGGAATGGATAATGGTGTGAGTGTCCACTGTAAAAAGATCTGTGGACATAATAAAATACCAGGTGATGGTACGGAAGGGAATGGCAATGCTGACCAGCTGTCCAGAACTGGAGAAGTAATGGGTGGAGGAGGATATTTCCCACAGATCACTTGGTAGGTGAGCTGAAGATTAATGTGGTAATACGTTCCAAGTCTCATGAGCGAGGTAATCAACCAGTTGTCCAAGGGAGTCTTGACACCCCTTACCAGGACTTAATCAGTGCCCAAACAGAAGATCCCAGGATAGGCATATTCTATAACCGCATTTTAGCTGCAGAGAAGAATCCCGTTACGGAAGAGACCTGCAATGGAAAATAGGAAATGAGGGTGTTAATGAAGAGTAAAACACAATTTCACTTACAAGATGGGATATTGGTCCAGAGGCCTATTTCTGGTCACAATCATTGGGTAGTCCGTGTTTCCGAGATGTGGAACTATATACCTGGGGGTCTTTAGAATGCACCCAATTTCAGCTCAGTTGTCTAACTCACAGCTCACCATTCCTGAGGAGGAGTTTGACCCTTTTGTGTTCCAATTTGCAGGTGGGTTTTATTCGTCCACTTCAGAGATAAGCGCATCAGAATAGATACATGCTTACTGTGACATGTTTGATGTCACAGTAGGAAGAATCTATACATGCACTGGACTGCTGCCCACAGACAGCATGACCCTAATGGTAAATCACACATTTTCAAGATTTGGCCTGTCCGAGAAGATAAAGTCTGACCATGAAAACCATTTTACAAGTGGCATAATGTCCAAAATGTGTCAGATCCTTGTGGTAAATAGAAAACTCTATATTGCAGAGCAGACATTCTTAAGTTGAGGTATAGAATGGTGCAATGTAACTATTATCAATGTCTTCAAGTTGTTTGCGGCTAAAGTGGGGCTTAGTTGTGAGTCACAATTTACATCAGTGATCATGGTCATAAGGGCTACACCCTCAATGGTTAAAAACATTGGCCCACATGAACTGATAACAGGCAGGACCCTCAAACTTCCCCAAAAGCTATTATACAGGAAAAATGAAGAGGTTTTGATAAATGCTTACACAATAGAGGTGTATGTGGAACAATTAAATAATAATTTACATCATGGCATTTACACATATGAACCGAGAAAGGGCAACTGAAAGTGCCAAGCCTTATAATAGTAGGAAAGTAACAGTTGAAGTGTATAAAGTAGGGGATCAAATTCAACTTTACAAAGAGTGAAACAAAGCATTCTGCTTGTAGTCCTGTCATGGTCCCTTCACAATTATGGATACATGTATCTACTCCTCTACTTCTATATACAATTTTGGTGAAAGAAGGCAATTTGGCGGTGGAACAATTTGCCCAGGAGAACCAGCTAAATCCTTGTCACCCTGAACATGAAATTAATAAGCTAGAGCAACCAATTGGAAATAGCAAGAGTTAAGGATGTTTGTTGCATCTGTTACATGATTACAGAGCTCATGATTATACAAGCTCTGTAGATAGTTGCAAACAATCACTCTATGTCTAGGCAAGCTCCTTGTTATATATTTTTCTCAGTGATCTTGTTGCTTGACTAAAGATTAACTGTTGTGTTTGCCCAGCAGTATATATACATTTTTGATTGCAATATTTAGATTTCATGTGCCTAAAAATGATTTAACAAAAAACAATGAGTTTATACTGAGTATTAATTTCTCACAATTGAATTAGATCTTAATTTCAAACTTTAAATTTAGTTTCTCTTATATTCCCAAAACTTATTTCCAGATTTTGCTAGTCATATATTTCCAAAACTATTAAGTTTGCCTTTCAACCTTTCCAAACTTCAAATTGGGTAACTTGTTTTGAGTTCTGTTTTCAAACTTTTTATCATATATTTCCAAAAATTGTTTTAAATTCAGTTTTCAAATCTTTCAATCTCTGAAGTTCTGTTTTCACACCTTTTAAATCTCCATTTTTTAATCCCTGGAGTTCTGTTTTCAAAACCTTTCAAACCTCTAAACGTGTTTCTCCACTAAGGCATGGCTCGTCAGGAGGTCAAATTGATAGTTGTGGTCAAAATTGTGAAATTGCTTTGAATTCAAAAGACTTAAGTTTTCTTGTTTATGTTTTGATTTTATTTTTAACACATCTGAAATAAGAGTTTAAAAAAAAAAGAAAATAAGAAAATAATGTCATCAAGGATGATTGTTGCTTTGGTTCATAAAGTATTTCATTGGTTAAATATACTTTGAAACGTTGTGTTCCTTTCATAGCAGAAATAAACGTTACTATTGCAGCAAGCTTGTAATAAACGTACCATGCTATATCTATGCAGGTAATGACATTGAGTTGCAAGTTTACTCTGTTCCTTTATATGCTGGCACTCTTTTGTAGTTCCTCCATTTTCTAGAGTAGAGAAAAACAGGGAGTGTGGGTGGCAAAAGAGAAAATGTGTGTGAATTGGCTTGTTCAGCCATGTTCTTGTTCAATATTAGTGTATGACTTTTCTACAGATGGTAAAGGTTGGAGTAGCAATTTTAAGACAAAAAGAGTTTTAAGGGAAGGGCTAATAAGTCCTAGATAAGGCCTATCAGCCTGGTACTCACTTTTTTGAAGATAAATGGATGCAGAAGGATATGGTTGTCCTTACTGGATTGACCATGAGTGGCAGACTAAACAATGACCCCTGCTCTTATACACATGAGCATCTGGGCGTCTGAGGTCACTGCGTTTGTTTATCACGTGATGACAACAAGATGTCCATGACTGTTGCTTTGCACAAATTTGTTAGTGTTTTGACGTTACTATAGCTATGCGCCTATTTAATTGTTCTTTTGTTTTTATGTGCACAAGTGTATTAATCCAGGTGCTAGTGTTTTGTACAATTTGGACTGATATTTAGCATCTTGCATTAAATAAATGGTATGATGAAGTCATTTTAGATTCAAATGGATGAACTAGAAGTTTGTTTTCGTGGTGTACATTAGGAGAATATATTCGGAGTGAATTTTAGGAATATTTTATTTGGAATGAATGTTGTGAACAGAAAAATATTGGTAGAGTGGTTGTTATGGTAAATATGGTCATTTCTTTCTTGAAGACAACGTTTTGCACTGTTTGTACTTTATCCTGAAGGAATGAGGGGTTGTTATGGTTAATATGGTAATTTATTTTATTGATGACAACTTATTGCACTGTTTGTGTTCGATCCTAAAGGAATTACCAATATTCATTGTCCCGATTGAGACCACTGTGACAACTGTCCATTAACTATCCATTTGGATTCCAGCTGCCTCAATTATTTGATTCTGTTACCAACTATCAGGGTTTCCTTAGTGGTTGCCAGACCTACACATTTTAAATCCCCGACTTTCTAACTTCTGTGTTCTGAATTATGATGAATTGCCAATGGGTATCTTAAGTTTTGATTTTTTATCGCTCTTATGTGTTCCATTATTCTTATTTTCAATTTCCGAATGGTGCTCTGAGTATACAATGTTTTGCAATGACATACAATTCTGTAGACCACAAATTGTGTGTTGGAATTAATGAAGTCTGAAATTGCTTTTATTATGCAGTTTGGCAAATGTGTTTCCTTTAGGTTTTCCTGTAGTTGGGGAAACACTTTGCACCCTCCACATTTGTGATTTCCTGAAATGTCAGTAATTATCCAGATTGATTTGATTGTTCCTGGTGGTTTTGACTGAGTTGGTTTCATGTAACTAGGACTAATGATTGTTTTGATGGATGCTGCTTTCCTAAATGTTATCAATGGTGTATTGTCTAAATGGTGTGATAAATGTGGATCCAGTTGAAGAATTTTCCAATGTTTGTTTAAAATGTTTCTTATTTTATAGTGGTCAGAGCTGTATGTTGTTACTAATCTGATTTTTTTCTTGATGTCTGGTCTGTGTCCACTATTAACTCAGCTCTGTCCTTTTTAATTGCTTTTGATTTTGCTGTGTTAAGTGTCGAAATTTAATAACCTCTTTCTCTAAATTTGTTATCACTTTGAAGAAGATTCGTTTTTAATTCTGTTTCTTCACTACAATTTCTTTTGATGTGAAGAAATTCATCATAGGGGATATTTTGTATTGTGTGCATTGGATGATTGCTAGAGGCATGAAGGATACTATTGCCGGCTGTTGGTTTAATGAATAAAGTTGTATGAATATCCCTATCATGAACGTAGATTTACAAATCAAGAAAGTTGATTTTTTCAGTGCTTTCTTCTATTGTCAATTTGATGTTTAAATAGTTATGGTTCAGATATTGTGTGTATTCTAAGAGAGAGTTTTTATCTCCATTCCAAATCAATAGGATTTCATCAGTACATCGACCACAAAAGACAATTCTGGCAGGTTCTGTGAACCATTTATGAGCCCATGCATGTTACAACAAAAACAAAAAAAACATAAATAAGTTTGTGCATAGATATGTGCACATTTTGCTCCCATTGCTGTTGCTTGTGTTTGCCTTTATCTAATTCGATTGTGAGGAATTAAAACTCAGTATAAACTCATTGGTTTTTGTTTAATAATTTCTTAGGCACATGAAATCTAAAGAGTGCAATCGAAAATGATTATACAATTGTGTAATGCTTGCCAAGTGTAGAGAAGATACCTACTTGATCATTAGTGGATTTATGGTAGCATGTTATTAAGGATGTTTAGAGTGAATACAAGAATGAGAATGAGGTCAATATTATTTTTTACAGGATTCATTGCAATGAAATGAGGTGACATTGGATGCACTTATTTGCTAGGTACTTAACCTATGTGTCTGCCTACTCTGTTTTAGAAATGTGTAACTCACTTTCCTCCATGCAGGTCACCCATGACCCAACATTCATGGTAGTCCCCAGAGAGGATGGTATCCCCAGGACAAGAGAAGGCTGCTGGAAGCCGATGAAGACACAAGGGAATTAGACAACTAGATGCAGGTGTGAGGTAGTATTTCATAATTCGAAGAAGAGAATGCCTATAGTCCCGAGAATAATATGTTCTGCAAAACGGTCTGTGTGGTTCTAGATTCTTCCTGAATCTAATCCTGTTTCCATGCAACACTGATCATTAAGGCCAGAGAATTGGGCCAGGACTCTAAAGAGTGGGGGAAAGGGTGCAGGAGTTTGCTGCACTGGCCCCAGATTCAGGAACCCTCTCCAACCAGGAAGCTCCTTTGTGGCCATACCCTCTCTGCTATTTGTATCCCTGCCTCCCACTGCAGGGAAAAAGCACAGGAGTTTGGCATCCTGTAGGGAGTTTGGTGGGTGCAGGTTAGTGGGCCAACATGAGAAGACTGTATCCTCATTGATGTCTCAGACGCAGCTGATGGGACACCAGGTGAAAACAAATGAACATTGTGACATGAATGCTGGCCCACATGACATAGTGTTGCCTCACCCAAAAGAGTAAATAGAGACAAAATGGAAAATTCTCTTTGTTAAACAGCACCTGGAAGTGGGACAGACATGTGTAGGCTCTGATCTCGATACCTGTCCACAAAAGAGCCACCCTTCAGGCTCAACACAAAATCATGGAGAGGTGTATTCCTTAATCCAAGAAATGTATCAATTCCTGGGCACCAATTGCGAGGTAAAGGGGGCCCTTGGCACGGACCATAACAGCGTGGGGGCCTGTGATCTCATCCAGTGTCATCAGGCAAATATTGCAGGGGGTTCAAGATAGGAAATAAGAATGGAAAGTGTGCGGAAACCATCCCTACCCCCAAACCCCCAACCACCCAATCCTGTGAAGAGTTGAGCATCCACAAGTTCATCACTCTGGGCGCAAAGCGACGGGACACTTTTCAATCTATAAAGTACAATCTTATGAGGGTTATTAATGGAGAAGCTGAAACTAACTCTGAGGTCTCTGAGGTGATGCCAAATGAACAGCTAAATGAGCACCCGGCACCAGCACCATCACTATTTCCACAGGCAGTCCCTTTTTCTCCCCCATCAACATTGATAGAGTCCTAAGTAGGCCAGTGCCTATGTCTGTTTTGAGCTGCCGCAAATAGTCTCAAAATGTATACCCAGCCCTCACTTGAACATGCTGTTGAGTGGAGAGGCACAACCGATGAAACCCCTATTGAACGACTTGACAAACCTGCAGCCCCTAAAGGCAACCGCAATCGTAACCCTATGGGAACCCAATCCAAGTCCAGTCCTGTTTGATCTTTGCCCAGAAGTGAAGGGATTGCCAGCACCTAAGATCATATGGACTTTGTGGTCAAGGAGGCCCTGCAGGGGCCTAATAGATAAATTATGCTTGTAACTCATCCATTGCATGCAGACCCCAACCATAACAAGAACAGCTTGGAGTTTAGTTCATTACTATGCCAGTATTGATCATGTGCCCCAATATCGACTGACTTGCCAGCTCAACATGTTATTGATCCTGGTATTCCCACTGCTGAGGTGGGAACTTCTGTTCACTGTAGCTGCGACTGTAGTCTTGTATTGGTGGAACTTAGGGATTTGAGGAGTCTGCTTATGGTTTTAATTGGGGCCCTGTGGAGAGGGGGAGGTCTGGGGGGTCTACCTTTGGGCTTGGAGGATGCCATGGGTTCAAAGCCAAGATCTATGGAGTCAGCCTGTAGTAAAGTGGGCACCATCCATAACACAAGGAAGTTAGGAGACCTGACCAACCGTGTGCAAGTCGGGACCCAAATGGGCTTGAAAAGGCAAGGACCACTGAGGTACGCCCAGCCCCAAGCTGTCAGTTTGAGCCAATCTCAAGTCCATTAAGTCAACCTACACATCCAACTAAAAGGATTTCACCCAAGGGAGCAGACCAGGTTTATGGAGGTAAAATTCCAAAAGAAAAGCCAAGCCCACGGGTTAGATATCCTGCGCTAAATCATGGCAAGAACTGTGGTTTCTCTATGGCCAGCAGGGGGACCTGGGGAAGGCCTGATGTGCTGGCATGTTAATTTGCACCAAGTCCCGAAATTACCCCCAAACCAGTTTGAATTTAGGGAGGCTCTGGTAACAAAAGCATGCATTGGCTCTGCACCACACGTGGCTGTCTATTTGATCATATTGAACTATGCAAGGATACACCACAGGGGCAAAGAGTGATTATGACTCTAGGTTGAATTCCGGGACCAGTGCACAGTGAACTGTACCTTGGGTCTCATTAACAAAAGCTCCCCACTCCCCAACAGTACAATTTTAACTAGCCCTCATTATGAATCTAAATTTGTTGTCCAAGCTGTGACATGGCCCTGTAGCCATGTTTTATCAGGGACGAATGCTTTAACTTTGAGAAAACAGACTAAGGCAAATTGCTGCAGGCATTCTGGGACTTTTGTGAAGTGGGTCCAAACGGAAATAGGAAATATTGATGTATTTACTGTTTTTGCTATGTTTTGATTTGTGTGTGTTGTTTGCATTTTTATAGCCTAAAGTAGAACAAGTTGAAACTTAAAATAGAGTGTTGCAGAGATAGGTTTATATATCTCACTGGAAGTACTAACATGGTTGTGTGAGGGATTAGACCATCCGCACGGGAAGAGTGCGCTCGCCTGGGATTTTTTTGTTTGTTTAAAGGAATGAATGATGGGAGATCAACCTCTGAAAATATGTAGGGCCATTCTTGCACATATTTTCCACGCTCACTGCACAGCAGAAAAATAATCATGTACTCTGGGAGGACACAGCTTACAAGAGCCGCCCTCCCCCGTCATGTGTAGCTGACACCTGACAGCCATGGGTACATCAAAAGCCTGTGGCTGTAGGCAGTCTGATTAGAATTTCAAGGCCCCATGAATTTCCATTTCCATTGTCAAACCTTGCTCTTGGCGGCAAATAGTGAAGAATGCTAATTATCAGGCCTCAGGTAAGGCCTGGGTGCAGGAAGTGACAATGGATACGAGACACCAAAAAGCCTCTTTGTAATGCAATGTGTCAACTTGGTACTAACACCCCTCCTTGGCATGAAAGCGCAGTGAATGTCCTGCCTGGAACCACTATTTTCAGAGCAGGCTAAGTATGTGAATTGTCAGAGACAAAAGTCTGCCTGCAACCTCCTACTTCAAAGGAGGCCCATGTTTTGATCAAGCACCACATAGGGCTCATTTAATTAGGGAGACACTTTGATGTACAGCAGACAGGAAGATGGGTGGGACGTAGAAGTATATGTTGTCATCCTTCCCCTGTCTGTTGCCAAGCGCTCTGATTTTGACCTGAAGCATCACTGAAGATTGTTGATGGAGACCCAGGATTGGATGACTTAAGTTAGGCTTGGTTTACACCAATCCCTGGCCCTGTATGGTTTTAAAAGAGAGCTGAGCCCCTCACTGATCAGATCATCTGAAGACTTTGCAAGGAGTCAGAAGAAGGATTAATTTGGACCCAAGCTGAAGGTGCAGTCTACCTTCCATCTTCCGCCATTGAAGGAAGGCCAGAAATTCCAAGAGGGAAGCAAGATCCCTCCCCTTAACATCTCCCAGGGAACAGAGGGAGATACCGGACTTGGGGGGCCTGTCCAGCAGCTGCAAAACCGGTACCCAGCCACCACACAGCATGCCCTGCTAGGTTCTGATAGAAAGCTTCCTAGGTGGGAAGTCCCGGAGAGTCTTTGGACAAAGCACAGGGCTGTTGCCTGCTAACCCCCTCCTGAGCTTTGGACCGTACACCTTGAAAGAACATGAGCCCTGCAAAGAAGCTAGGAGGAGGACCACACAAGCATCATCCAGCATCCATCTTTTTAAGGACAATTTCGAGACAGTCGGGTCCTCAAACCATATCCAGCTGCACTGCTGACTGTTGTCATGCCACAGTCAACAGAGCTGTCCGTGACGCCTCAACCAGCATTCCAGATCCACCAAACAGCACAGAGACAACGATTCTTGGCCCTGTGCCACCATGCCGGGCAGCCTGCAGATGTCCTTCCAGCCTTGTTTGCCGAACTGCCTGCCACCTGTTACCCATAGCTGTCTTCCGCCACTAACAATAACTCTGTCTCACAGGCTGCAAAGCACCCTGGAACCACCTCGACGCTGTCGAGCACCAAGAACTTCTTTAGCACCAGGTACATTGTGGGTCTGCCCCCCTGGTCCTTCTCTGAAGTCCCATAGAGACAGTTATGACCCTTTGCCCCTTTGGTGTTGAAATCAAATAATCTTGGACAGTAAGACTGATTGCCTAACCAACTACCCTGCTGTCAGTAACCAGAGTGCATGCCTTTCCTTTGTGAACCTGTCTGTCCTCTGTGTTCTTTTACAGTGTGGGTTGTAATTGGAGTGTGCTAGAACGGTCTGTTGTAGTAATAATAAAGTAGATATTTTTATAAAACCTTGACTGGACAGTCCCTTTTATCTTTCGGAAATAATTATATGTTTGCTGAGTTGCAAATAACCAATTATCCACGACCTTAAGGAGATAGGCCTGGCATTCAGTCCATGTTACCAAAATTGGACATGGAGGTCTTATAATTCACTTGTATTCCAATCTGTTCGGATCGCTTCTGGTGTACTAGAGGTGTGGGGTTGATGTATGGTTTAGAAACCGATATTCACCCCTGGATCACTGGTGCCCCGGATGTTTATTCGTCACAGGGTGCTCAGCCATAGGTGTACAAACATAACAGGGTTATTTGTAATTAAACTGCAGTGAAGCACTAGCAGCAGTCTGAGTGACGCAATTACAGGAATTATGAACATGTGCCGTGATGAGGGATGAATATTCTAGTATTATAGAAATGTTAATATAGATTATAAGCCTTGAAGGGCAAACGTTCCTTCTGTGAAACAGAAAACTTAATTGTTCTGAATGAAACGTGCAGTGGGAGCTGGAGAATGTGTTTAGGTTTTCCACAAGTGAAGGCTGAAAAGGATTTATTGTTATTGTTATAGTTATTGCCAAGAAAGCATGTAATTATGGGGGTATGTAATGTAAACACTACAGACAGAAGGGGTTAGATATAGAACATGTATAAGTGGGAGCAACAAGGAGAACAAGTTTAAATACAGTCACAGAGATGAAGACTTTTTTTTGTTTTCTGTGTGTCGCTGTGAACCTTGATTTCACAGTCGAGATAGGAAGCAAGCTGTTCCTTTCGGAATGAGGCTGTCAATCTCATATTGAAAAGGAGGACTGAGGCCTGCCTTGGCTGTGGATTCATGGAGGTGCTTGATGAGACAGGGCCGTTTGGGTGACAGATAAGGTGAAAAACATCCAGCCACACCAGATAATTGTAAGTTACAAAGGAACCTAAGGAACGTTAACTTGAAAAAAAAGTCGGTGTTCTTTCTGGGCTTGTGGGCAATTCATGATGTGCTTTCTGAATTCAATAAGAGTGGACTTTCCTTCCTTGGTGACAATGCTGTGCTTTACATGCTACATCACATCGCTGCACGATCAAAAGAAATATGCGTGATTCCGTATAACCTGGCATGTTTGTGAAATCGTGCATATCTCACCATTCCTTGCAATGCTGTTAAAAAGAAATGAGTGGGCGACCATTACTATTCATTAATCATTTGTTTTGTGTTAAATGTATTGGATATATTGGGTTAACAGGTAAACATTGTGCCTCTTAAAACATTATACAAATATATTCACTTTATAAGAAGTGTGAGAGTTATTTTTACATACTATTGTTTACGTGTATATGATAGAATAGCCTAGCCTTCTCAATCCACAATTCAGAGTGATGGTACTAAACTGGAGGATGTGTGGCTGATGTCTAGAAAATAGAATGTAACATAAGAGGGAAACTAAGCATACACTCTCACACATCAGTTTGTGAAAACATTGCTTTGTCTCAAATCCAAAATGGCTGTGCACAGAACGAATGCTAACAGTTATTCATCACGAAACAAAAAACGTAGAATTAAAAACATGGTGGCTTCGTTTGGTTAACGCATCATGTGATTTTGAAAGGATTAATTGCATACTGTTCACATTCTATTGCAGAACACATGTTTATAAATTGTAGCCTGGGCAGTTAAATAATGTTCACTTTATATAACCCACATACTCGTTTAGCTGGAAAATCCTCAATATTGAAAATGTGATAGCACGGAAAACATGCTCAGTCATGAATATCAGGCATACCAAATGGAGGCCATCTGGGTGTAACTATAATGAGGGTGAATGTGCATTCTAATGTGAAAGTTCATAAGTAAACATTTTGCAATTGTAATGCTAATGCAATAGACACCAAACCTTGCATTCTGTTCCTTTGATCAAGGACTGTGGGAGCAGCCAGAAATGTGACAACACTGCCATTAAGTGGCATTTCCACGATGGTGTGCACTCTCCTAAGTAAACACTTTGCAAAACGAATGGTATTTCAATGTGCTGTGTACCTCACATTTAGACCCAGAAGTATGAAACCACTGATTAAATATTTGACACCTACTTATGAAGATTGACAAACAAAGGAAAGGGGCAGATTCAGCTGAGCCTGAAGCAGGGAGTGCTTGTGGCTTTACAACTAGCTGCACAAACAGCAAGGAACACATATGGGCCAGGTCGCTGAAGAAGCCAAATGGGGGCAGAGTGTGGAGTACAAAACTGATTCCACAAAACTTGACTGCCTGTTTAAGAGAAAGCAAGCAGGTAATTTAATGCCTGACCGATGACTGTAGTTTTTGCTGTGGGGGTAGAATTGGCAAGGGCGGTTAATTAATATTATCCTAAAAGCAACCTAAATCTATGGATACACAATTGCAGGTGAATCCCACTGCAAGAATTCTCTCATCCCTTCTCTGTACCTTGATGAAGCCAATTACCCGGGTGAAAGAAATATGAATTGCAGAAAACTGATGTTATTTGCTGTACTGAAACTAAGTATTAGAATAAAATCAGTATTTCAACATCAGATATGTGGTTGAGAGGCACCTACCAAAAAATACGTAATGGAGTCCTTTTATTATGCAAATATGTAAAAGATAGTTTATGTTGAACCTGGGCCACCTATATGTGTGATACTTGGCATACGTAGATGATGTTGTATTGTTTGATCAAAAGCCAATTCGTCTGCAACATACATTGGATGCTTTTAAGGTATTCACTAAAATCATGATCTGTTAATTAATTCAACTAAATCTCAAATCCGAGACTTCTCTTTAAAGAAACAATGACCAAATGTTCACTCTGTAGCTTCAGATGCATTCATCCTGGGACAGTAAACTGCTCATGGGCCTAAAACTTGGCACGTTGTCAATTTTTCAAAATTCTACTAGCTTTGAATGTTTCGATCTGAGATATGGAGGTAGGGTTCTAAAACGCATGTGTGCATTTGTATCCAACTCGAAGGTAGGCCATGAGTGGCTAGGTCGCAATATTATAAAATCCATATGTGCATTGATTAGCCATCCCAAGGTAAGCGGGAGTGGCTATGACCGTACTAGTAGCCCATAGAACTTCGAGGATAGGATAGGTGCCCTGACAGAAATCAGAAGAGTCCAACAAGCATTCACAGTCAGATAAACCAAAACCTACCTCTCCTAAATTCCACACATATAGTTGGGATACGTCTAATAGGGGTGGGAGTAAGTGTAGTGGTCTTCCTGCTATAAAGCAGACTCCCAGAGATCCTAATTCAGTTTCTCACATACCTGCCACTTGTCGGGGATGTGGGGCCAAGGACACAGGAATGGTGACCCCAATTGTAAAGGTAGGCACTTGGAGTCCACACTGTCAGCCTGACTGACCCTTACCTATGCCTGAGGTGGAAGCCATTTCCCTCCTCCTCTCCAGGAAATACCGTTGGTGCTCCTGCTGGGATTTCCATAATTTCCGTAGGGGCCTGGGATCAGTACTCAGAAGTGCTAAATAATCTCCCAATGAATACCAAGAGATTTTTGCAAAGTGTCCTGTTTAATGGCCAGCCTTCCACTGGTTTGAGAGAAGCTGGGGCTAGCATGACAGTTATAGACAGGACCTACCCAGGCCAGAGGAATATGTAGGTGCTCCTCTGAGAAACACCAGGTTAGCTAGTGGGCCTCCCAAACCTGCCCCTGTAGCCTTAGTCACCATCCTGATTGATGACAAGACAGCCAAACTACCTGTAATTGTGCCTGCCCAGGTGATGTTGGGAAATGACTTGGCTGCATTGGCATTGGTCTCTGATTGGATACCTCTGGCTGCTGCTGCAATCACTAGGCAACAGGCCTAACAGGGTGTGATTGACAGTCAGTTACCCAAAATGTAGGGGAAACCCAAGGCAAGAAAGAAGAGCAATAAGTCCATCTCTGTGAAGGGGACCCCTTCTCTACCTGCTGCTTTAGCAGTGCCCACTGTGGACAACGCTCCTGAGGGGCTGGATCCAGTGGTGACCTTGGTCTCAACTTCTGAGGGAGACTAGCCAGAGGACCCTCCTCAGGGAGAGGTACTTAACCCCGAGGATCACCCTGACCTTCAATGCCTGCTGGCTGAAGGTGGGCCCTCTAGGGGGGATTTTTGTAAGAGTCAAAGAGAGAAAGAGAGTATCACTTTCTTGAGGGTCTGAGAAGACAGGCCCAGGCCCAGGAACAAGGTGAAAGATAGTGAGCTAAAGACTCTGGGTAAGGCTCTTGTAACCAGGACTCATGTCGGGCAGAGAGTCTCCCAGGACCCTTCTTGTTATTTGCATATTTCAAGTAACTTTGGGTCTCACCCTAAATACTAGGGGAATCCAGACGTGGACCCCCTTGCTCACTATTCTTAAAGAGGCACAGCTACACCCTACTGATGAGGTTCAACCAGACCAAAACACGTGTCTGGGGTTGCTGTTGGTACACTTGTTCAGAGGAGAATTGCCTAGCATTTCGGTGCTGGACTGCCCCAGGGCAGGACAAAGACTGATATGTTTGGGATATTTCTTCTCTGTGAAAAATAGTGAGCTAAAGACTCTGGGTAAGGCTCTTTTAACCAGGACCTATGTCTGGCAGAGAGTCTCCCAGGACCCCCCTTGTTATTTGCATATTTCAAGTAACTTTGGGTCTCACCCTAAGTTACATGGGGAATCCAGGCGTGGACCCCTTGCTCACTATTCTTAGAGAGGCACAGCTACACCCTACTGATGAGGTTCAACCAGACCATAACACGTGCCTGGGGTTGCTGTTGGTAGTCTTGTTCAGAACAGAATTGGCTAGCATTTTGGTGCTGGAATGCCCCAGGGCTGGACGAAGACTGACATGTTTGGAATATTTCTTCTCTGTGAAAGATAGTGAGCTAAAGACTCTGGGTAAGGCTCTTGTAACCAGGACTCATGTCTGGCAGAGAGTCTCCCAGGACCCCCCTTGTTATTTGGTTTTGGTTGTGTGACACAATGCCTGAGCCAGCCCTAATTGAACCTGGAAAGAATGCAGTGTGATGCACCGAAAAGCCCCCAATCCACATCTTGTATTGTGGGTTTCTGGTTTCTTGTGAATAGCTTGAATGCCCGTGAGCCTGATTGGGTGCTGGCTGCATGAATGCAGTTGTGTGTGATTGGCTGGCTGAGCCTGGCTCAGCCTGAGTGAATGGGGAGTGTTTTGTGTAACAGCGTGCCTCACAATCACCACCTTGTCATAGGTGTAACAAGAAACCTGATGCAGATGCTGAAGTCATCTTAAGCTTGCATCCTGGAATCCAGTTGGAGGAAGAAGTCTGCGGTTACATCTCTTCATCAAATTCAAAAACTGCTTGCTGATTCAAGGACTGAACTAGAGAGGACCTGGATAGACAACCTCTTCCCATAGCCACAGGGCTACATCGTACAACTGCTGCTCTTCACCAAAAGTGTCCTGGAAGCTAGTCAAGTGTGCCTGCTGCTGAGTATTGCTTGGCAGAGTGGGTGCTCTGTCATAATGCTGCTTGGCATTGCTGCTTGACACCCAGACCTGCAAAAGTTCCAAATCATTGAAGAATCCTTTAAGGGGCATCCCTGGCACCGCATCGGCCCACTTGTCCATGTGGGAAATGGTCCAGAGCCGCTGCATGCAGTAGAGTGTCTGCCTGTGGGTTTCCCGACACCAAAATCCAAAGAAGATGTCCCGAGTGTCTAAACTTGGTGAGGGTCTCCAGTCTAGTCCAGTGGTCATGTCCAGGTTGTCAGAAGCCATCCTGAGGTGTGGCTGCAGCTGCAGGACTGAAGAACTGAAAGGTTGTAAACTGCAAAATACCCAAAAACCGACACCTAATTCTACCACTGCACCCGTCACCACTGAAAGTCATCCCTGGCCACCAATGGTCTTAATTTCTTTTGGAAGGCCTTGTCGAGGACCACAGCAAGATTCACCTTGATGAGACATCCACAGCCGGAGTAACGACCCACCAGCGGAGACCACAGCGTAACCCAAAAGTGCTGCCTTCCTGACACTGTTTGGTTCCCTTCTTCTTCTTGACATCGATATCCCAGTGACTTCTTCTTCCGCAGGGGGTTGGGGGTCCATCCTCGAGGGGTCTCATCGAGTAAAGCCACGTAAATCCACTACTTTGCTTGCCAGGGCACCCAAGGTACTTTGACGGGAAAGAGCATCTTCCATCCTCAGGATTCACCCAGGGGTCCCAGATTCATCTTGGACCCAGTTCTCCTGTTGCTTCCCAGGTGCTTTGGAGTAGCAGAATATGTAGAAAGAGAAGCAGACCATTATTGAACATATTTGGACTGGGCTGTAATATACAAGATAAAATATAACTTAACTTTTCTTTACAGGTTACCCAGTTGGGGGATCCTCACACAGTATTGTGTATCTACTCTAAAGAAAGCATTCTGCCACTGTTCCTAATCTAACCTGCCCCTCTACAGTAATCTATGAAGTGACACCTTGCTTAGAATGCTCATGCTTTTTAATAACAGTCAGCAGTTGGGGCATTTTTACTGAATCTATGAATATTGTGGTACCACGTAGTGTGTATAGTATTGCCATTATTAGGATAGTGTTAGCACATAACATAGTTTGTGGACATTCCTTTGAGGGGGCTTGGGAATTCACTGTACCTAAGAACCAGCCTGCATCATCTCCGTTGAGTCTTAGTCTTGGTTGCTCATCCATTGCTACCATTAGAGAACCTTGGCTGCGGTGCTCTGTTCCTCTGTGCCTCTACCCCCACTGTATACGGGACAGAAATACAAATACCCCCTCCAGTCATTACACTTGGTACCAAACAGGGTTGGGGGCCTGCCTCGGCATGCTTTTGGAGGTGAGATGTCTTTTGGCGGGGGCCTGATTTTGCTGGGGTGGGTGCAGGTGACCGATTGGCGTTGTTGGTGAGGGTGAGGAAAGCGCTCGCAGGGTCTGAGTCCTCTGCATATGTGTGGGTATTGTTGTTGCTAAGAGTGGAAGTGTACATGGTTTTAGAAGAGTGTAGACCCTTGTTTGAGGTGTGTGAAGGTGCAGATCCAGCAGTCCACAGGCCGGCGCACGTATAAACTACTAATAGTATTGTAGCAAGGCCTTAGGCCCAGGTAGTGATGCAGTGGTCACAAGGGTTGGTGACATCACCTGGTAATTAGAGTATGCCTATAGCTATGACACACATTAGGGAGCTAGTAGGGAGTGGGGCGATGCAGACAGCACATGTGAAGAAGGGTAGGACCAGATGGAATTGGGGTTAGTACATGCATACGAAGTCCAGGTAGGTGAGGCTTGGTTTTCTCATGTAGCTTGGATTTTATTAAATAGTGTTGTCTGTTTTTTCAGAGAGCAAGAGATTGGCCATATTGAGGCCGGTTAGTGTTGAAAATTGCAGATTGCCATGATTTAGCTAAAGGCCACAGTATCTGTTTAATTGAGTTTTATTTTCAATGCTGGACAGAGGAGCTCATGGTAAAGAGATGCCAAATGGAGTTCAATTAATTGTTGCAAAGGAATAGTTTCTCAGGGGAATGAAGTTGCTTTACAGACAGCAAGTGCCGTCCCAGATGATAAACTAATGAATACACAGTGATCGTGAATGACACAGAATGATATACGAGGGGCTTGAATCAGAGCAATGCCAAAATATAATATTAGGATAGGAGCAACAGCGCCCCCATTGACCAACAGGACTTTCCAAACAGGAATAAAAGTGTGTTGTGGAACCAATAAATAGAAGGAGTTCATTTTTTAGCAGCATGGCTGCACACACATTTTTTTCATGCAGCTGTCCGTTGTGGGACGATACCTAGAAGAATGGCCGCAAAGTTGGCCACATGTATCAACACGAGAGGTACAGAATGAGCAGTTGCAGGGGGCGAGGGACAAGGGCATCTAATCAGGAGAAAGGATATTATTTTCCAACAGCTGCAACATAGTTTTGCTCTGACTGATTTCCACACATAATAGTACTGGTCGGTCCAGTGGGATGCTACTTCCTGCGCTGTCTCCAACACAGGAGTATAATTAGTATCGAGCATTTTATCACCTTGCGCTTTGAAGGATGCCGACCAATCAGTGTGTCAGGATTTGTGCTGCCCAGCATAGTATTTTGCCATCGAGGGGTGGTGACTCTTAAGGGTGGGAACTGTGGGATCATTTGACATATTGGGTTCTGTAGGGGATTGATACCGAGCAGCCAAGCATCATGTCAGAATTGTATTCATTGTTGCAATTGTAGAAATTGTTAATTCCTCTTTAAAAGATGTAGTCCAGAAGTGGCAATTTGCGAAATGATTTTTCAGTTCAGTTCCAAGGAGCTTTTTCTCTCAACTGTTAATAAAACTTGTTTCTTTCCGTCGCTGCTTGTACACTCCTTTTGAAGTACTTTTGGATTTTTCTTTGGATTACAGTGCGGGACTGCACCATTATATTTGGAAATCCCAGTGAGATCTCCAGTTCCCTGGCGAGGTGGGGGCTCGTTGCCGCACACCTTGGGGTAGTGGCACCGTCCTGCAGAGACCAGATCGAATGAACAAAAGAAGCAGGTTTTTCAGACGCTAAGTTTATCGACGGTCTACTTGGTCCTGTGCCTGCCTGTGGCCCAGTTGATGCAGTCAATTGAGAGGGGAGACTCAGCATTGTGGGACCTCAGAGTTCCTAGAGCATGTGAGTGTAGCAGTGCATGTAAAGATAATATTGTGCATGTTTTGGTTGATTATTATATTGGTTAAGTAGAGTGGATGGGAAGGGATCTCCACTTGTGGGGGAAAGATGGCGCTGTGTAGTAAAGTGTTTATGATGAGATATTGAGGGGAACTCCTCTGTTGGGAGGAAAGATGATGTCATAAGTAGAAAAGAGTTGTGAATTGGTGTGGGAACTCCTCTGAGAAGAAGAAGGGCAGCGCTCAGTAGAGGTAGAACACAAGACTATGTTGTTATTGATGGCCCAATGAGGGGGCAAGAGAGTTTTAGTGTTGCATAGAGGGTGAGGTTTGGTTTTGTGATTGTGAGGAAGTTTATGGTTGTAGGAGTACATAGAATGTATTGAAGTATTGAAGGGTTCTATTATAGTTGCTTGGTGGTGTGGGTATATTTGTGTTGGAGTGAGTGAGGATTATTTTGGTTGATGTGACAGGTAGGAAAGGTGTATGGTGATTGGAGGCTGAGGTGTGAGTGATGGCACTGTGAATGCAAAAACAAAAAACGGTTGAGAATTGGAGGTTTTAACAATTGTTTAGGGATTTTGTGTTTGAAAAAAGTGTTTGTGGGGTTTGGTGGACTGTTCTAATATCAACGGATATTTTTTTTTTAAATTGGTTCATTGTTTTTTGGAATTTTTTTTTTTTTTTATTTATTTGTTTATAATTCATACTAAAGAATTTTTACAAACGGTTGAGGACAGCAGCAACCCCAAGTGCGATGCGCCTCGAGCTTTCATGTTGTTATGTCAGATTCCAGTAAGAACGGGATTACCTCTTTCAGCTCAGTATGGTGTATAAAAGATGTAGGTATGGGCTTAAACGGACATAGATGTCCGAGCGGGGAATAAATACCGAAGTAAGCTTGATCTACCTTATCAACATTGTTGTGGGGGAGTGGAGTCTTCGGGAATTGTACTCTCGCTCATAGTTTGTGAACTGGAACTGATAATTTCAAAGACAGATTCCAGGATTTTGACAGTCGCGATTGTCCATCTGGTTTTTTCTCCCGACATTAACCTGTTCCACCACATAAGTTCTTCTTCCTCTCCGAAAGATGAGTGTTCGCAGATTAGTGTCGACAGGTAGGTGGCTCGAATTTTTCTCACATTGGGACATCTAAGTAAGAGATGTTTGATTGATTCTGTCATAGTGGAATTGTGGCAAAGGCGACAGATAATGTCAGTTGAACTGGATCTGATTGCTAAAATTTCTCTCATCAGCAGAAGGTTGAAACGAGCTCTCATGAAAAATTTTCTTAGCTGTTGGCTTGGAAACTTAGAACAGTATGGTATAGGTACCATGAGTCTGTTAAAGGTAGGTGGGAGGTTCATGGTCAGTTTGTTTGATTGAGCTTTTGACAGGGTCAGGATCCAGTCCAGTTCCTTTAACTTTCTTTTTACTCTTTCCGGATTATGCTTAAGGTCTTCAACTGAGCATGCAATATCTGATAGCTTTCCTTTTAAGGTTTCTGACCATGCGTTTAAGTTCATTGTTCGCTGCTTTGCGATTTCATCAGCTACGATTTTATAAATTAATGGACTGTCTGATATTAAGGTGTTTCTGAAGAGAGTGAGAGCGTGAAGCATTACTGTTGCTTCTAACGACTGTAGGCCCAAATCTCGTCTGATGAGATCCATCGAGGTGGAATTTGGTAGTCCTAAAACTGATTTCCAAATCAGACTTTCTAATCTGCGCCAGATGCTATTTGGTATGGTCAAGGTTGCTCCCATACCGTATGTGAGTGTAGGCACCACTTTTCCTTTGTAAAATTCAATCGCTGGTTTGAGAATTTACCAAATCTGTTGTTAACTGTTTTCATTTGGGCTGCGAGGTTGCGTGCTTTGTCCCATAAGGTTTGTTGCATTGTGGCCTCCCTGGCTGAACGGTCGATGTGTACCCCTAGGTACTTAATGCTGGTAACCACCTCAATAGGAATTGAGTCCATGGTCCATGTGAAGTGTGGATTGATCTTTTTTCCACCTTTTCCGATTATCACGATTTTTGATTTCTCTTTGTTGATTTTCATGTTGTTCTTTCCCATGTACAGGGCCAGGTTGGATAATTGGCGTTGAAGTCCGATCTGAGTCTGATCTAATAAAATTAGATCGTCGGCAAACATGAGATGTGATATGTGTTTGTTACCCAGCTTCGGTGGTGCCATCTTAATGGCAGCTTCTGTATCTTTCATGTCTCCTAAGAAGGTGATGAATAATTGAGGGGTCATCGGGCAACCTTGTTTGACCCCTCTCTCTACGGATATCTCTCTTGACAGAAGACCTTGGTTGTTTAGTCGGATTCTTAGTTTGGTGTTGGTATGTAGAGCCATCACTGGGTCCAGTATTTTGGGAGGGCAATGCCATTTTTCCAGTTTGTCCCAGAGCATTTGCCTGTCGACTCTGTCAAAAGCCTGGGACAGATCCACAAAGGCCAAAAAGAGAGTTGGTGCGCCCTGTTTGACCCTGGCTTTTAAGATGTTAAGAAGCAGGATATTGGCAGACGTGCTCCCCCCTTTTAAGAAACCTAGTTGGAAGGGGTCGTACGCCGGAGATTGATTTGCCCAATTCCTGAAGTGTTTCAGGAGCAATGAGGCGAAGATCTTTCCAATTATGTCAAGAAGAGCAATTGGTCGATAGTTTTCTGGATCTTCTCTGTTCCCTCGTTTAAAAATCGGGACAACCACCGCTTTGGTCCATGAGGGTGGGATGGTCCTAGTCCTGGCGCATTGAGTAAAAATAGCGCTGATCAAGATTGACCATTGCTCAGGGTTTTGTTTAAGATCGGTATTGGAAAGGCCGTCAGGTCCTGGTGCTCTTGATTTTTTCAATTTAAGAATGATCTCCTTTATGTCATCTTTGGAGGATAGGTTGATCCAGGTCTGCAAAGTGCTCCTGTTTTGATCTGGCAAGATATGGGCCGGAGTTTCGAACAGGTTTCCGAAATGGTTGACCCTCCGATTTTCAGACACTGTGTTGGCCATGTGCAAGGGTATTTTATTTTCAGATTTTCTGATGGGAGCCCAGAAGTCTCCCGACTTTTTTGAGCCTGGGACCTGGAGCATTTCTTCAGCATCTCTTTGGAACATTTCGTGTCTGTGGGATCTTAGCCATGCTTTGTATATATTGGTTTCCTTCTTCCATCTGTTCCAGGTATTTGGCGAGTTTTCATTTTTTGCTTGCCTCTTCAGCTTTCTCAGTAGTCTTTTCTTTTCTGCGACCTTTGCGTCAAATACGTGAAGATTTGTTTTCTTTTGTAGGCTAATTCCTAATTGTGGCTTCTGGTGTTGTAGGAGGAATGGTAGATAATCTGGATTTTGATTTGAGGTTTCTTTGCTCCCAAGGCGCATTGTGTATTCATCAGTAATTCTTTCCAGGTTTGTCATTGTCAGATGGACACGTGTTTGTTGGTTGTTGGATGTGATTTGGTAAGGATAATGATCGTTTTTCGTAATTTGTGTCTTCCATTTAATTTCCAGTAAGTTGTGGTCGCTCTCTTTGGTCTGGACCACTGAATAGGCTACAATATGATCCACCAGACTGTGTGACACAAAGAAGTAATCGATGTTAGCACTGGATATACCCCGTTCCCAGGTGGGGGTATCGATCTTCCAGGAGTTGAGCCTTGAGACATCGTGAAAATTTCGCGATTTCATCAGCGACAGCCATGAGCGTCCTCTTTTTTCGGCTGGAGTTTTGGGCGATGAGACCTGATGTTCAAGCTCGTAGTTGCAGTTTGCATTTAGATCGCCACATAATATTATGTGCGAATCTGGAGCATCAGATCTGATGTCGTCAATTGTGTTAGCAACTTGGTTGCAAAAGTCTTCAGTGGAACGTTTCGCCGGGTTCCAGTAGACCGTAATAAGTACCAAGTTTTCTCTTGCAGTTGAGTTTGGCAGATCACTTGCTTCTTCCCATTCAGTTTGTATGGCTAAAATATCTCGCGACGTCTTCAATGTTTTCTTTAAGGAGATTCCCGATCTAGCTTTTACTGCAATTAGTAGGCCAGAAGATGGACGACCCAGGATGCCTTTTGACGCAGGGGAGAACGCTATTTCAAAACCATCGAGCAGTGGTTTCTCCATCAGCCAGTGCTCTTGGAGGCATACTATGTCGAATGCCCCCAGGTTTAGGTTATCCGGGTTTGCCAGGTGTGAATGCCCTCTAGTGTTCCATGAAGCCATCGAGATCAGATTGGGCAAATTCTTTGAGCTGGTGTCGTTAGATGAAGTTGGGATCGGCCGATGGCTGCTTTCTAGTTGCTATTTCTCATTATGCCTTTTGAGAGCACTTTTTAGCCACGACCATGGGCCTTTTTGACGGTTGTCTTCGCCGTTCTTCTTCCCGTAGTTTGTTGTCGTGATGTTTCTGTCTTCCTGGCGTTCGTTAGTGGGTCGTCTTGTTTCAAGGTAACACCGCGCATCAGCATCGTGGCGTGCCGTTTTCCGTCTGGAGCGCGACTCGCTTCTGGGAGGTGCGTATGGAGCATAACTTCTCTCTCCACTTGTCCAACGACTCTGTTTACCGTCTTTCTCTTTTAGTAATTTCCTGTTATAGCGATCGGTCCAACTAACTCCTTTGGGACGTGTCCCGTCTTGTTCACTCAATCTGCCATCATTTGTCTTTTCGTACCGCGCCCTTTTTATTTCTGTTAAGGCAAAACCAGCTTTCCTTAATTCCAGATAGGCCGCTTCTGGCATCACTTTTAGTGAGGAGATGTAGATGTGTATGTAGCTCTTTGCTTTTTGTTCACGATGATATGGTTCGATTAATGGAAAGTCATCCGATTTCAGATGATCGAGGCATCTGATCTTGCGCAGGATATGAAGAACCGTTTTCCTATTCAGAATCATGAATTTCGTTTGACTTGAGGTCTGTTCTATTTTGAACACTCTAACTTCTCTTTTGGAATTTTTTCCATTTCCTGAGCTCTCCAGATTTCTGGGAATTGGGTATGACCTAGGTTCATCTTTTGGCGATAGTCGAGGGGAAACATCGGTATCGCCATTGGAAGATTTGTTTCGGAGCTTTGGTGTCTCGGACCAAGACAACTTCGGGCGCTTGAAGGCGGTGGTCCCCTCCGTTTGTTCCCCTCTGCTTTTTGCGTCAGTTTTCCCATCAGGGATTGCTGTCGTGGGACGCACCAGATCGCTTTTATAGGGCTCATGACTCTTGTTTTCGCCATCATTTCCTTCCGGATCTTCGTATAACGAGAGGTCCATTAGAGGGCTCGATCTAGCGAATTCATCTATGGTTCTCGGAGATTTTGGAGATTGTACACATGAGTCCAGAACCTCGATGGCATCATTGTTTATGTTTGCGAGGCTATGAGGTGATTTTGTTCTCTCAGCTTCTGTCGTCACCCGTATGTTTGCGCAGGCTTGGTCTGATTGAACAGTAGATCGGTTGCCATTCGCAGTCACGTTGGAGGGCTGCAGGCCCGCTTTTTTCTTTGTGGTTACCTTTGCCTGTTTGGTCAATGTTTTAGCTTCTCGTACTTCGTTTAAATGTATATAGGGGCAAGTATGGCGAGTTGGTTCAGGCTGACCTGCGTCAGATATTAACACTGTTTGTGAGGCAGTTTCTTTTAGTATTTTTACCAACGTTTCCGGGCCTTGTCTTGCTGGTTGATTCTTAACTAAGTTTAGATGGGTCCTTTCATGTTCTTCCCATCTCTTATTGTGCCTTTCTTCTGACGCAGTAATGAAACCTTCCAGGAAGTCCATCTTGGATTGCAATCTGCATAGAATAGCTGTGTTGTCTTTAGACACGTCATTTAGTGATTTGTATAATTTACAGAATGGTGCAAGGGCTATGGTTAAGGCTGACATAATCGTCGTCAGATCTTGTTTTTTTGTTGGAGAAGGTCTTTGGGTATCCATCAAAATTTCACTATGTCTTCTATGTTTTGCCGGAGTGTTCTGGACAACACGGCTAGAGCTTGGCTCGACAGGTGTGCAAGTAGGATTTCCACTTAATGGTTCGATTAAGCTGGGTTCTTCCTCTTCACGATCTTGCTCGTGGGGCGAAGACTTGAGCTCCGACGAAGTACGTTCTCTGACATGCTTAATGAATTGACCTCTATTTTGCTGCAATTGGATGTGGTTTTTTGCCCACAATTGGTCGCTCATATTAGGTGGTCGATTTGTTTTTGACTCATTGGATCTTGTTCTATCTGTTTCATTACCTTCGATTTGGTGAAACTCTTTCAGTTGACTTTTATCGATATCGATTGCGCTGTTTTCATGAAGTTTCTGGTTTCTGCTCATCTTGTCACATGTGGATCAGGTGAGTGGAGGCTCCTGGATTATTTGGGACAGTGAGGCTTCGGATCCGGTTGCGCCCCACCTTTGAGGAGTAGAAAAGTTATGATGATCACCGGTAAGATCGATGGAATTTGCAGTATCCTGGCCATCAGTTTGGTTCGTTATTAAGGAACTAACATCTTTGGTCTTTATATTGACGTTCCGTTGAGTATTGTCTAAATCACTAGTTGACGGACTGAGTGTCTCGAGGTCTGGTTTGGACGATTCCTTGTTTACACTTTGTATGTGGTGCTCCTGCCCAGCAGAGGTTCGTCTGGATTTGAAGGCTGGCAAAGATCCTTCGATCACCTCTAGAATCTCTGCGTCTGTAATTTTGTCATCTGTTTCCATTTTTCGTTTTGATTGTTGCTTCTTAAAGTACGTATGGAATGCGTTTGGCTTGGCATGTGGTAATGTCTTTTCTTGTATCTCAGCACCTTTTTTTGTTGTCCCGTGTTGAATTTGGAAGAGTTTTTTCCGACTATCTTTTTTTGTTTCTGTGATGTGGGACTTACTTCCGAATTTTTGGAGTTTTCTGACCTCTGTATCTGAATCTTTTTTCTTTTTAGGGGTTTTATATACTTTCTTTTGGTGCTACCTTGTTTATGGGTCTTTAATGACTCTGATGGCTCTATCTGACCTGAGGAATTCAGGTCCAGCCCGTCGCCACTGTCATTAGTTAGGTCTGTAAGAGGTTCGGCTGGACGAATCGAGCTGTTCGCCTTAGCTTTTGCGTTATCAGTGGTTGGTCGCTTCACGCCTCGAGTAAAGGTACTGTTTGTATCCCGACTCAGATTTGGTTTCCCTGCAGGTAGGGCATCTGAGGCTGCCACTTTATAAGTTGTTGTGTTGTTTTGAGAACAGGCAGGCATCGTGTGGTCTGGTGGCTGCTCATCATCTGTTCTTGTGAAAGGACCCCCATCTGTTATAATACGAGGGTAAAGGCACGTTGCCGGCGGGGACTCTCAGACTCAGCAACTGCCTGGTTCCATACGGCAGGTCCCCCGATATCGAGGCACGGGGACAGAGCAAGGTCCAATGGGACACACCCTTCGGTGTCTCTCATTGGGAAACCTCTCGCCAAGGCAGAGCTCTGATCCGTTGTTTTATTTTTGGTTGGGTTCATCCTCGGCGGTGATGATGCTTGTTGGGCAGAGACCAGTCTCTGGGGGGGTAGGTTTCGTCCATCCACCAGGTGAGTTCCGCCCACACTCCTCGGACCGGCATCTCCGCCCTTCGTTTTGCCTTTTTTAAGGCTGCCAGCCACCACCAAGGGAGAAAGCTTTGTCGAAATCGGGTCTCCTTGGAATAGACCCTTTGCTTTGCTTCGCAAAGTTCTGTGGGGTTCGGTGAGGATTGGGTTGACCCCCCCCCACCGTGTCGGCCCCTACCTCTAGGGGTTGCTGCGCCATGTCAGGGTTGGGAAGGAGACAGGTTGGAAATATCTTTAGCTTACAAGGTGGCGCGTCCGTTTTGTGTGTTGCAGATTGAAGGTTTGGGGACGCTGATTTACAGATCTGCGCGACAACACAGGATCAAATCGTCGGGGCCGCAGGGAGACACCAGGGATACGCCAGGGGAACGCCAGGGAACACGGGAAACACTTGCCACACTCCGCTACGCTCCGCTCCGCGTAGCTGGGCGTTTTATGGGCGGGCTCCTCCTCTTCCTTCTCGCTCCAT
Organism: Ambystoma mexicanum; assembly: GCF_040938575.1. Lineage (NCBI taxonomy): Eukaryota > Metazoa > Chordata > Amphibia > Caudata > Ambystomatidae > Ambystoma > Ambystoma mexicanum. The sequence continues at coordinate 934,456,395 of NC_090928.1, read as the reverse complement.
GTTAGGCAAAAACAGCAGAGTCTCCACACAGGAAACACTCGCCACACTCCGCTCCGCGTAGCTGGGCGTTTTATGGGCGGGCTCCTCCTCTTCCTTCTCGCTCCACGTTAGGCAAAAACAGCAGAGTCTCCACACGGGAAACCCTCGCCACACTCCGCTACGCTCCGCTCCGCGTAGCTGGGCGTTTTATGGGCGGGCTCCTCCTCTTCCTTCTCGCTCCACATTAGGCAAAAACAGCAGAGTCTCCACACGGGAAACACTCGCCACACTCCGCTACTCTCCGCTCCGCGTAGCTGGGCATTTTATGGGCGGGCTCCTCCTCTTCCTTCTCGCTCCACGTTAGGCAAAAACAGCAGAGTCTCCACACGGGAAACACTCGCCACACTCCGCTACTCTCCGCGTAGTTGGGCATTTTATGGGCGGGCTCCTCCTCTTCCTTCTCGCTCCACGTTAGACAAAAACAGCAGAGTCTCCACACGGGAAACACTCGCCACACTCCGCGTAGCTGGGAGTTTTATGGCCGGGCTCCTCCTCTTCCTTCTCGCTCCACGTTAGGCAAAAACAGCAGAGTCTCCACACGGGAAACACTCGCCACACTCCGCTACGCTCCGCTCCGCGTAGCTGGGCGTTTTATGGGCGGGCTCCTCCTCTTCCTTCTCGCTCCACGTTAGGCAAAAACAGCAGAGTCTCCACACAGGAAACACTCGCCACACTCCGCTACGCTCCGCTACGCGTAGCTGGGCGTTTAATGGGCGGGCTCCTCCTCTTCCTTCTCGCTCCACGTTAGGCAAAAACAGCAGAGTCTCCACACGGGAATTTGGGGCCTGTTGTTAGGCGATTGAAGTTTTTTTTCCAAATTGGATTATTACAGTGCTGTAGAAGTGTGGGGATACATGACCTTATTTTTTAACACTGTAGGTAGAGATGCAGCAGGAGAGATGCAGACAATTGGTATTATGGAAACCCCATTGGAACACATATGCAGTAAATTGCCACAGTATAGACAAAATATAATAAAGTACCACATAGGGTGGGTGTGTGACAGTCCAGGAAAAATGTTCTCATCATAGCTCGGAGAAGGCACATTTGACCGGAAGATTGTAGAGAACATGCACTCATATATACTGTTCACACACAAGGGACAAAACTGAAGAGGTGACATAGTGTACATAACTGTGGAAGACGTTCGAAGAAGAGAAAGCCCCCACCCAAACAACAGCTAAAATTAGTGACACGGGTAACGTATCCTCAGTCCCGCCCACGTATGGGTTCCTTCCGGCATTGCAACCTCCAATGGGATATACCAACCCCCGTCATGTTCCTCCTGCCGAGGATCAAAAAGGATGATCAAAAGGAAACCAGGTACTAGTATGACCACCTCAGCGGGTACCTCTAGCAACAAAACAAATGCCCCCAATGCAGAGTACCTACTGGAAGAAGCAGATGCAGAGCTTGTGAGGGCGGCACAGGGACAGCAGGAGGGACAGTGTGGAGTGATCACAGCAAACACCTGAACGACAGGAAAAATAATGTTTAAATTGAATGACAGGAGAAAATAAGTTTTAAATTGGACAGTTAAACCCACTTTAGAGGACCACCCCACTGCAGAACCAGTGGAGAGTGACTATGCAGATGACGAGTGTCTAGTGTAGGAGTACAAGGGGGAGGAGGTGACAGCGGGGGACTTGGTATTTGAGGGCGATGATAGTGATCAGGAAAGGGCAAGGGATACAGAGAGAGAGAGGGGGAAAGAGTGAAAGTGAGAGAGTGGGACTTTGCCCTTGAGAAAGAAATGGCAGGGGTCATCTTTGCTATAGGGGATATGAAAAGCTTATTTGACTCTCTCATGGGCGAGCAGGTGGGTGGAATATGGAAAAGGGTAGGGTAACATTGAGCAATAATGCCCACTATGTTGCACCATTCAATAACTGTTGAACACACATATTGAAAGCATTAAGGGACATGTACCCAGACACTACAGACATGCAGTCTACCTTTGCATGCATTATGAGAACATAGGAGGACCATACATATAGCAGATACAGGAGATGTGGCGGTTGGAGACGCAACAGCCATGGGAAACTAACATTCCCATTTTCCTTACAAACCATTCAAGGGCCTCCCCGCAGATGTGCAGATAGATTTTGAGATGGTGGTAGGAATTGAAATAAAAGGATGGCCTGAAATACAAGCACACATATTGCACCATTGTAGAGCAAAGCAAGAAAAAGAGAGAAATATTGAAGAGCATGCACTACAAGCAGAAGCGAAACTAGTACAAAGAAAGTAGCTAAATTTAACATTACTTAAAAACACTGCTTAAAAACACCACTCAATGGCAACCCGAGCGCAGCACAGTGCAGGCAGGAGGGGCACATCCTGTGTTTGTGCAGCAGAAAGGATATTACCCACAGGGGGAAGGGTATGTCCATCAAGTAGGGTATACCCGCAAGGGTATTCTCCACAAGGGGAGTATGGTCCACAGGGGGACCAGGAGGTATATCCCACAAGGAGGATATTACCCACAAGGAAGGGGAAACTTCCAGAGATGGAGGGGATTTGGAGATGGAGGGGCAAGGCGTATGTTCGGAGACCTATGTTTGATTTGTGGAAATGTGGCACACATTGCACAGGGGTGTGGGAGAAGACCCAAGCAATGTATGGCCAGGGTGGACTCCCAGCATATCAGACCCTAACCTATGCCCCATAGGAACAGATACAGACCTTACAATGCAATCAAAGCCTCAAATGCAACACCCTGCAATGCAAATACAGCCACAGACACAACAGATGAAACCACAACAGCGACAGATGCATCCCCCCGCTGACACAAGTACTGCAGCAGCCCCCGCAAAACACTACCCAGCAACAGCAGCTGCCCCATTATCCACAACCGAATGCCCTTTAATCACAAGTGCAGTCACAACCACCAGGCCAACAATGGGACAATAATTTGTTACCCCAGAATGCAGTACGGAACTACACAGAAGTGACAGTGTTCGGTGGAAGCCTTTTCCCATTCCCAGGGGTGGCTACATTTTTCCAATAGGACACCGCACTGAGAGCTCTGACATGCCCAGTCCTTTCGGTAACTGGAGACCCAGAAGAGGAACCTGAGGTAGCAGTAAAGATAGTCCACGAGGAATTTTCATTTTTGGTCGACACAGGATCCACCAAATCCTGTATTAAGAAAGGAAGGTATCCCCTGTCGGACAAAGTAATGGATACAAAGGGTTTCTCTGGGGCTAATGTAATGGCTCCTGTCACTGAGGATTTACCTCTATACATAGGCACACAAGAAATTGTAGCGCCCTTGTTATACTCATGAGATACACCAATCAACCTACTCCGCTGGTACATTATGAGTACATTAAATATGACCATTTTGTTCTCAGACAGCAGTATTGTGTGTTCCACTCCAGGCATTTATTGCACACAAGTTACAGCAATGATACAGGCATTTGGCACTGACAGTGTGTTTCAATGTGCACATCTCTACTAAGAGGTTTTCCTCTATGTGAGTACAGGTATTGTTAGGATGGGTGCCCAGAAGTAAGGACCACATGTTCCGACTGCCCACTGAATTCCTACTCAGACCAGCAGTGTACAAGGAAATAGCACAGAGAATCACTTTCATCGTCCACTTAGAGGCAGCACTCACAAGGAGAGGTATGCTGATCCTGAAGGGCACAGATGACAAAGGTACTGAAAGGCACATTATATTATGCATTGACCCAATACTACAATTGACAGATCTGACAGATGAACAGCTTTTTTATGATGATGACACAGGGGAGGTGGTTTTCCAAATATGCATGCCTTCTTTGTTCATTATTGAATGCAGAGAGGTTCTCCAGAGACCATAATTACAAAGGCATTATCAGCACACTTGCAGGAAGAGTTAAATAAGGTGCTCAAAGAACTCTGGACCCATGATGTTGGCCTGCTAAAGGGAATAGGAGCCGTCAGCATTTAGCTGAAACAAGGAGCCATTTTCCCTGTATAATAAAACAGCACACCCTATCACGGGAAGCAAATGAGGGTAATTTCTGAGACAATTTTGGCCTTGTGGTGACAACGAATAAGTAAAATCTCAGAATCCCCATGTAACACAGCCATATACCCTGTGAAAGTGAAAGGGTGGTAGTGGAGGATTATTCCGGATCTCTGCCCTTTAAACAACATAGTGGAGGCAGAGTTTCCAGTGGTGCCGAACCCAGCCACCATTTGTGTAATATCCCCACAGGAGCAACAAAATTCACAGTGATAAATTTAAAGAACACATTCTGCTTGATTCCATTGCACCTAGACTCACAGTATCTCATTGCGCTCACCTACCGCAAGACCAGGTTCCAACACACACCCCGAGTGTTTTGTTGTATTAAAAATGGATTTGAGTAACTTGCAGACACCTAGCACAGTGATTCAATACATTGATGATCTGTTAGTGTGTAGCACCATTGAAAGCTAGTGTAGGGAGGATTCAGTAATACTCCTGAAACTGTTGGCTGACAAGAGATACAAGGTTGACATAGTGAAACTTCAATACTGCCAAAAGGAAGTTGTATGTCTAAGACAGATAATATCCTTGTATGGGAAGAGGGTCACTCCAGAAATGGTGGCTGCCATAAACAACATAAAACACATCACACGCTGGGAGGTGAAAAAATTCAATTCACATCCTATACATCATTGAAAAATCGATTTATTAATTGAATAAAATATACCGTAAGGGTTATAAAATCTCATGATATATCAAAAACATAAAGATAATAAAATACATTTCAAAACATACTAATACATATGTATCAAATGGTATTCATTCAAATTAATGTGCAACACAACCAGACTCAATCACATCACCAATCACTCCATCCATACTAAACTCATACAAAACTAGAGTGCATACTTCAAAATTCTATTAATTTTATTCCTATGCCCTGAAGGTCTGATCATTACTTGCATTTGACCGTTTGTAGGTGAATTTCTTCTTATAAAGGTCATTTTGATCTTGCACTTATGCCCATTGATAGAGCATAACACATGCAGTTACTGAACTCATTGAATGGATTGATATGAGATTAGTAATTTTTTGTTCCTTTGTTTGGGTGTTAGGCCAAGACTGGTATACAGAGTTGTGTAACTGCCCAGTACCATTCACCACTGAAGACTTCAGACCTCAATTTACCCTGATGAATTTCCACTGAACTATTTCAACTATGAAGATGGAAAGAAACATGTCGGTTTTATGATTGGTCTTCTTTTGTGTCGATCCTATTGTCAATTAAAATGACATATTAAGGTCTCCTATTTTCGGACACTTGATTTTCTAGTAGTACAGTACTTGTTACTAACTATAATTCATCTATGGTACTAGGATATTTTGTGCAAATAGTTTGCTGATGTTGGTGCACTTTTCGTGCACTTTTGAGATTATTATTGTTTTTTTGAAGTATGCACTCTAGTTTTGTATGAGTTTAGTATGGATGGAGTGATTGGTGATGTGATTGAGTCTGGTTGTGTTGCACATTAATTTGAATGAATACCATTTGATACATATGTATTAGTATGTTTTGAAATGTATTTTATTATATTTATGTTTTTGATATATCATGAGATTTTATAACCCTTACGGTATATTTTATTCAATTAATAAATCAATTTTTCAATGATGTATAGGATGTGAATTGAATTTTTTCACCTCCCAGCGTGTGATGTGTTTTATGTGGATTTAATTGTATTAGTAACTAAATGTTTGAACTTTATCCAGTCTTGTCCCTTTAGCCAAACTAGGTTTCATATCCCGGCCTCTTAGTTAGTCTATTTTCACATGCTTTTTCCAGGCACGGCCGTGGGTAATTCTTTTGCTTGGAATCCCTCCGTTGTTTTTGTGCCATAAACAACACACAACAACCTTGCACAGTAAAAGAGATGCAGACATTTCTGGGGCTATCCAACTACTGCAGGTCCTGGATATTTGATTACTCCACATAAACCAAGTGCCTCCTCCAAGGGTAAAAGGAAGCACTGAAAGAAAAGGGGGCCCATAAATCGGACAGAAGAAATGAAGGCATTCCATGAACTAAAATATGCACTTAGCAATGCACCCATTTTAGCAACTCCAGATTATACGCAAATGTTTTTTCTTTTCCCTCATTCCAATGGTCAGGTGATGACGGCTGTTCTCACCCATGAAAAAAAAACACAAGGGCACAAGCCATTAGCTTACTACAGTGGTCATTTATATCCAGTAATGCAGGGATATTTTCCATGTGAGCAAGCACCACAGCAGCAGCATTTGCAATACAGAAATTGTCTATAATCACTATGGGCTGTCCAGTAACACTCTATCTAGAGCACATAGTATTCGCTATCCTGGACAAATCCAAGTCTACCTTCACCACCAAATGAACTTTGGGGTATGAGGCAATACTGTTGAACCACTACATTAACATAATGAGATAGCACGTTATTAACCCAGCTACATTTCTCACAGAGCCAGTGCAGGAAGGGGATTATATACATGATTGCACTACATACAAGGATACATTCAACAATCTTGTTGTGGTTCAGGAAGATCCCTTAGGGGAAGGGGAGGTACTTTCCATTGACAGGTCATCAGCAATCAATCTGAACTCTTGATATCGGCACATGGAGGCAGCAGTGGTGCGTTATATGAGGGGGGTTTCAGGTCATGTCAAAATTACAATTGCACTATTCTTCACAAGTAGCAGAATTGGTGGCTTAATAACAGAAATATATCTGTCAAAGGGGTGGTGTGTTACCATTTATTCAGATTCAGCATACGTAACATCCACAGTGCACCCAGAGTTGGCGAGATGGAAAATAAGAGGGTTCGGGAAAAGTGATGGCACACCATGCAGATTTACTGTCAAGATTAATAGAGGTTTGCCTCTTCCCTCAGCATTGGAAATCGCAAAATGTGCAGCGCACACCAAGTGCACAGATTTAGTATCCAGAGGAAATGATGCAGCAGGGACAGCAGCTAAATAAGCAACATATTTACCACATGTCACAGAACAAGTTCCCATGTTCACAAACCTTTCCCTACAATAGTCTTTGCTCACAGACCCTCACAATGCTTTGCCTGTAACACAGATAATAGAGCTACAGGGAGGTGCTCCACAACAAAATCAGAAGTTATGGACAATGAGAGCGTGTTAACTATCGCACATAGATTTGATATGGAGACAGAACAATACAGGGAAGCCCGTAATGCCCCAGCAGTTGCATGCGCTTCCCCTGCATCAATTGCATTACCCAGCACACACATCCAAAGTGTATATCACTCCAGGAACATTGGTCCATCCCAAACCTACAGCAACACATGGCCACATTCATCAACAACTGTGTGACCTGCCAGTGGTACATTGCCAGGCCGCTTATACATATGGCCTCATTACGTCCATGGCGCTCCCGTAATGAAGGGTGCCGGTACGGAACCGTCACCCTTCATTATGGGATGCCCTATTACGAGGTTCCCTTGTGGGACCCGGTAAGGATGCCTGGTAAAACCAGGCATCCTTAGCTGGTCCCTCCAGGGGACCAGGGAGCTAATAACAGGCCCATTATTAGCTCCCTCCTCATTCCCATTGAGCCCTATGGGGGCTCGAATGGGAATGGGGGTGGGTTTTTCCAATGAGGATTTACTGGGTCCTCCATGGTTGGAATAGCCTGGTAAGTCCTCATTGGAGGAACCCGGTACTGGAACCCGATATGGAGGCAGCCATGCCCTTGTTAAGGGCATGGCTGCCTCCATACTCATAATGAGGCCCATAGACTTTGTTGATTTGACCACCAGGTGTAACAGCTTTTGCTATTTGATTGTGGTGGTGTGCCCATTCTTGTATTGACTTTGGGCAGGACCCTGTGCCTATGTTGATGCCAAATCAGAAGCTACATTTTGAGTGTGTGATGTTTTCCTCACTGTGGGGGGGGTGTGAGGTCTTGAAGTCTGACAACAGGACACATTTTTTAAATGACCTCTTCAAAGAGATAACTGCATACCACCCTCAAGTCAACTGAATTGTGGAGTGCCTCAATGACTTGCTTAAAGAACGCCTTGCAAAGACATCGCAAGAGCTTGCTTCACTGCTTGCCGCTTGCTTTGTTCGCCCCATGTAACCAGCCTGGCTCTGACCAACACTTAACACTACACAAGATCATTGCAGGCAGGATAATGTGAGCACCGCTCACTCCTGCACGTACTATCTCAGATGCTCACAGCTGTGCTGAGGTATTGGGGGAGGGGTCTTGGGGATATCACAAAGAACTTGCCAATTCCTTAATGTTTAGTTTTAATACTGGTTGCACCTTGCACAAGTCGGCCAGCCACATCATCTGCAGACACCCCCAAACCACAAGAGGAAGAGGCCCTGCTGCAGAAGCCACCACTGAACCAGAGGAAAGAATATACATTAAAAACATCACCCGTCGTTGGAGCAAGCCCTGCTTTGTGGGACCTTTCACAGTCACCTATGTCACCCCGATGGCTGTCAAGGTGTAGGGCCGGTGCGTATGAATCCAATTGATGGACGTCTGCAGGGACAAAGGCATCAAACCCCTCAGAGGAAAAGATCATGAGTGAAAGGAAGTATCATCCAGTTAAATTTCAGTTTTTTATATCTAGCTTATGTCTTTTAAGGAGCCCAGATTATTTTATCACAGCATCACAACATAAAAGACCTGGAGGAGCGCAGGAGTATATGAATTATGCATTGTATTTTAATATTGCTTTATGTTTTCTAACTCTTCCTTTTCTTTTAATTACAGTCGAAAGGGGCTCGTTAGTAGGAAATAGCAATGCTTTACATGTGTCACAAAATGTTAATATGACAGTGAGTCGAAGTAAAAGAAAGGTTCTGGCATCTGAACTACTTGTGGGCATTGGGAGGGGAGAGCATCACACTGACACCGAAAACATGTGGTATAACTGCATGAGCGCAGTGGAAAGTGAGAGAGCAAATGGAACTTATTATGCGTGTTCCTTCATGCCCCACGAGACCGGTACTTTGACGACATTCATCCATCAAGAAGTGCCAACACAGACAGCACACTGTTTAGTTCATCTAACTCTGTGCAAAGTTTGGGGGTTGGTCCAAGTACAATGGTTAGTGGAGGGCGATGTTGTTTATTAGGATAGTTACATCAAGCTCAAAAAGATGGCAGAAAAGGAGGAAACCAAATATGTGGTATTGCATTGTGAGTCAAAGGGGTGCAGAAGGGGGAACTCTCCTTTACAGCTCACCACACACTGGGCCTCATTATGAGATCAGCGGTAAGGGTTAACGGCGCTGGTAAGGATGCCGGTGCCGTTAACCCCTTACCGCTGCATTATGAGGTCCCTTAGCGGGAGCTGATAAAGAACCAGGGAGCTAACAACGGGCCCGTTATTAACGGAACCGTTGTTAGCTCCCTCCCCATTCCCATTGAGCCCTATGGGGGCTCCAATGGGAATGGGGATGGGTTTCCTGAATGGGGAAATACCAGGTCCTTCAAGGTTAGAATGACCCGGTAAGTCCACATTCAGGCAACCCGGCCCCGGTATGTGGTATGGGGGTAGCCATGGCGCTAATAGCACCATGGCTACCTCCATACTCGTAATGAGGCCCACTGTCTTGTGTGAATGAGACAGGGCAGTCACTGCCATGGTGCAGAACTATGCCTCTCCCCACCCTATTTCATTCCTGGTCATCTATCGTCCCCCCGGCCCTCTCTCTTCCTTCTACGAAGACCTTCATCACCTCCGCTCACTTATCTCCCCCTCCCCCTCTCCTCTATCTGTACTTGGCGACTTTAATATTCATCTTCCTTCTCCCCCTCAATCCTCTCCCCTCTACTCCATCCTTGATTCCTACCTCCTCTCCCCTCTTCCTTCATCCTCTACTCACTCCTCTGGCTCCACCCTGGACCTCATCTTCAACTCCTCCTATCCCTCTTCCCCCGTCTCCTCTCTTCCTGTTTATCTCTCTGACCATGCCCTACTCTCAATCTCCCTTTCTCCTCTCTCCCACTCCACTACTACTAATCCCTCCCTTCCAACCTATTCACGTCGTGACCTTCGTGACTTTAATGCTACCCGCTTCTCCAACACCTGCTCTTCTTCTCTTCCATCTCTCCAAGACTTTGCTTTACTCTCTGCAGATGATGCCCTATCTTCCCTTTCCTTTTCTATCTCCACTGCCCTGGACCAACTCCACCCTCTTTCCCTCTTCCGTCCTACCCGGAAACCTTCTCAACCCTGGCTTACTTCCCATCTACGCTCTATGCGGCGCCTTCTCAGAAGATTAGAAAGACTCTGGCTCAAAACTCCCTCGCTTTCTAATCAAACCTCTTACTTCACCTACCACGCACTTTACAACTCTTGTCTTGCAGCGACCAAATTCTCCTACTTCTCCAACCTTCTCCAGTCCCAAGCCTCCCACCCTCGTCGGATCTTTCAAACTCTCTCTCGCCTTCTCTCTCCTCCTACTCCTGATCCCTCTTCCAATTCCACACTTTCTCCTCTGGACTTTGCCAACTTCTTCACCTCCAAAATCCTCACCCTCTGGCAAAAAATTAACTCCCCCTCTCTCTCCCCCTCTCCTCCCACCGCCTCTCCCCCTGCTTCCGTTATGTCCATCTTCTCACCTGTTTCCCCTTCTGAAATCTCCTCCCTACTATCCAAAGCCCACCCCACATCCACCCCCTCTCACCCTCTCCACTCCGCTCTTATCCCCAAGATCTACCCTCTTCTTATCCCTTACCTCACCACTTTCTTCAACTCCTGCCTATCCTCATCAATCTTCCCCTCTGCCTTCAAACATGCAACGATTATTACTATTCTAAAGAAGTCCTCTGCCGATCCACTCATCACTACTAACTAAAGACCTATCTCTCTTCTACCTTTCCTTTCTAAGCTTCTTGAGCACCTTGCCTACTCTCAACTCTCACCCTTTGTCAATACTTCCTCTCTCCTTCCAATCTGGCTTCCGTCCCAAACATTCCACTGAAACTGCTCTCACCTCTATCCTTAACTCCCTCCTCTCTGATCGACATACCAAGCAATCCTCTATCCTTATTCTCCTTGATCTCTCTGCAGCTTTTGACACTGTCGATCATCCACTCCTCCTCCACACGCTTTCCTCCTTTCGGGTTTAAAGACCATGTCCTAAACTGGTTATCCTCTTACCTCTCCTCCCGTTCCTTCACAGTTTCATGGGGAGGTCAGACCTCTCCTTCATTCCCTCTTATTTACGGTGTTCCCCAAGGCACTGTACTTGGTCCTTTCCTCTTCTCTCTCTACACATCCCTCATTGCGCCTGTCATCTCCTCGTTTGACATCTCCCACCATTTCCATGCGGACGATACCCAACTCTTTCTCTCCCTCTCCTCCTTCACGACTGACCTTCACCTTAAGCTCTCCTCCTGCCTCACTGCTATCAAAAACTGGATGTCCTCCTGCTTTCTCTCTCTCAACACCGATAAAACTGAAGTCCTTTTCTTCCCCTCTAATTCTCTTCTACCTCCCTCTCCTACCCCTTTCATTCACTTTCCTCCCTCCAATCTCCCGTTCTCTCCCCAATCTCGTAACTTAGGCGTTCTCTTTGACTCCTCTCTCAACTTCTCGCAACACATTTCACTCACCTCTCGCACCTGCCGATACCACCTCTATAATATTTGTAAAATCCGTCCCTCCTTTACTTTCCATGCCTCCAAACTCTTAATCTCCTCTCTCGTCTTTTCCCGCCTCTTCTACTGCTCTTCTTTACTCTTTGGTCTTCCCGCATCTCAGCTTGCCCCTCTTAAGTCCGTTTACCACTCGGCTGTTCGTACCCTTTGTCTCCTTACCACCCATGACTCCATCTCCTCTTCGTTCTCTTACCTTGGCTGGCTACCTTTCCACTCGCAGCTAAAATTCAACTTTCTGTGCCTTGTCTTCAAATCCCTCCATGGTCTTGCTCCTCCTTATCTTTCCTCCCTTCTCTCCTTCTACTTCCCGTCCCACTCCCTTCGTTCTGCTGACCATTTCCTTCTAACTGTACCTCCATCCCCCTGCGCTTCCTCCCGTTTCCGCTCCTTCCAACTCCTTGCTCCCCTGCACTGGAACTCTCTCCCTCTCACAATCCGCTCTACCACAACCTTCTCCTCATTTCGCACTTCCCTTAAATCCCTCCTCCTCCATTCTCCTCCTTGAAAACTCCCCCTCTGCTCTCTCCTCTTCCCCCTTCCCTGATTCCTTTTCCCCCTTCTCCTGCTCTCTCTCCCTTCCATTTTCCCTACAATCCGCCACCACCACCACCCACTTCTAGTCCCATTCCCCTTTCCCCACCCCTACCGTTAATTGCCCTTTCCACTGTTTTATTGAATGACTCATGATGTAAATTTTTGCTCCCACTGTTACTGGTTCTTGTTATCTTGTATTTTGTTGTTCCAATGTACAGCGCCTTGGTGTAAAACGCTCTATAAATAAATAAATCAATAAATCAATCAATCAATGCCACAGATGCATATTGAGGCTGCAGTGTTCTATAATGAGGAATGGGTGGAAGGGTGGATAAGATGTAGGGGAGAAGATTGGTAGGGTTGTCAGAAGAAGTAGCAGTGCATATGAATAACACTTGTTGCAGTATCTGGAATAGTAATGTTAAGGCATTGACCTTGATTGATGAAAATAAGCAGACAGTACAAATGAAGGCACTCACACGCTTCTCTTTATGTTTCAGATCAAACGGGACACCCATCCTGGGCCGTAATAGAGCATGCCAGATGGTAATGGAGCTCCCGAGCCTGCAACAGGGATGGCGGCCTTGATAGACTTCTTTTGGGCCTGTGGCACCCAAGCATACACCCAGCTCTCACCATGCTGGGCAGACTTTGCTAGCTGGTCCCTATGCATTCCCCTGCACTCGTCTTGCCCCAGTCAGACATTTTACCAGTTTCTGAACATCCTGCTTTTCGGTGAATGCCTCCAATGTGCACAATAATATCCCTGAACTTAGATATAAATGTGAAGTTGCATAAATGCTGCAAAGAGAACAATTATTGGTCACAAAATTCCACAGGTGTGATGATGGAAGTGGATTCTATGGTGGGTAGGAGGATGTGAGGGAGTATAGGGCGATGTCATGTCCAGCAAGGACACGGTTAATGCAGAGACACGGATCCTTGTCATACACTACCTTGGACCAAAAGGAATGTGTGCCCTGGTGCATGCGCAATAATGTTTAGCCGCGTTCGAATGAGAAAGAAAGAAAAAGTGAATAAAGATGTATCCTTTTCTCACAGTCTCTGTGTCCCTTATTTTGGGGCGCTTTTTCCCAGTGGCAGTTAGGGCCAGCAGGGTCCCAACCAGAAGGGAGGACATCAAATCTGGCCATCAAGGCGGGATATACACACCTCCTCTTGCAGAGACATCATTGGTGAGCACCTCACTCCCCGAATATTAAGGCTGGAAAATAACTGAGTGCTGCAACATGTCTGAAAGTGGAGAGAGGGAAAGTCAGAGGAGGGCAGATGAGAAGTCTGAAGATGAAGTGCCTAATGCAGCTGTGTTTCGCTGACCAGGCCCTTTTGACATGAGGGATCAGTAGATTGGAGGGATGGCTGCAGCTATTTGAGAACTATACGGTGACTTATGATGAGAAGGCTCCAGACAAGTTCACCACGAGGTTGCTCATCAACTTAGTGGGTAAAGAAGTTTAAGATCTCATCCCTACATTCATGCCCAAAAAAGTAAAGACATATGAGGGGCTCAAGGAGGCACTCTGCACCTATTTCGACCCTTAGCGCAACGTGGACCATGAAAGACATACATTCAATATAATCTGCCAAATGGTGGGTGAGTCCATGGATGCATTTGCGACTTGACTGTGCAAATTTGTGGCTCACTATGACTTTAACACATTTTCAAATGAAGAAGCCATTAGGTTGAGGATCATCAGAGAGTGGTTATCATCGACTTTCAAGAAAGAATTACTCCACGAATCTCTTCCTCTCGTTACCATTCTGCAAATGACATGGACGGAAGCGAGAGCGGAAGCCCAAGCCATGTGGATAGAGACAAACAAGGGACAAGGAAAAGAGCAAGTGAACTACATCAGTCAAGGTGCAAGAGGTAACAACTTTGGCAATGCCCCGTCAAGAAGATATGGCACCAACACAAAATGCTATACGTGTCGTCTACCATTCCCACACGAGGAAGGCAAGCTACGCCCTGCATTTGGACACAGATGAGCCAACTGCAGAAGGAAAAACCACATGGCGAGAGTATGCAATGTGCCACCAAACAGGTTCGGGGGAAGCAGCGGAGCGAGACCGGAGCATAAAATGCACACTCCAGGGCCCAGAAGAGATGTCAATGCGAGAAGGGATTTGGTCAGCCACGTTTGGCAAACCACCGGACGATCCCCATCACCTCCATCAGAGCAGCAAAGAAGCCAACACGAATATGTGCATATGATGAATGATGTGGTGACTGTCCCTGAAGGAGACATTGACATCCAAGTATGTCAACACCATGTTTGTCATTGACACAGGGGCTGAATTTCATGTGCAGTTTGCAAAATGACCCATCCGCCTACATTGATCCCATCAGAACTGAAGGTATTCCAGTGGGCTGCCAGGGGTCCAGTTCGAAATCATGGAACAATCTTGATGCAACTGAGCTAGAAAGGGCGACAGGCCATGGCAGAGGTACATGTCCTTCAAGGAGAAATGCCGGGAAGTTATCTCTTAGGCAGCCCCAGGGCTCTTGAGATTAAGATCACTGCAGTGATGTACACTATGCAACATGGAATCTCAGTGATGCAATGTTTTCCAGAAATATTTTAAGGAATTGGATGCTTTAAAGGAGACTTAGTCATCCTTCATATAGATGGGTCAGTACCTCCAGTAGTGCAACACCTTCGGCGAATACCCATTCACCTACAGCCACAAGTGGAGAAAGAGATTCAGTGCCTGTTGAGGGAGCATATCATAGACCTTGCCTGTAGACCCAACCCGTGGGTCTCGCATGTGTTGGCGGTGTCCAAGCAACAATCATCTGCTAACATTTGTTTGTGTGTGGATATGCATCAAGCAAACAAAGCATTTGAATGAGAACATCATTCTGGCATGCATCTGGATGACATGATTAGTCTGCTCAATGGGGCCAAGATATTCACTAAATTGGACTTACAAAGGGTAACACCAGATACAATTAGATGAACAGTGAGGGTACATAACAACATTTGCGACCCACGAGGGCTTATTTTGGTATAAGCGCTTAAACTTTGGGATATCGTCAGCTGCCAAATTCTTTCAGGAGAGCATCAGGAGAGTAATTCGACACATAAAAAACTGTTTCAATTACAGCGATGATATTTTGGTTTTTGGGGTGAATCTTGAGCAACACAATCAAGCACTGCATCGGGTATGTCTGGCATTCTCTCAGGCGGGGATAACGGTAAACACTGAAGAGTGTGCATTTCACAAGAAATACCTTAGGTTCTTTGACCATGTCATCTCCAAGATGGAATGAGTCCTGACCCTCTAAAAGTAACTGCAATTACAGAAATCTCACCCCCACAAGACGTGAGTGAGCTAAGGTAATTTCTGGGGATGGTCAGCTATTGCAGTAGATACCTGAAGGATTTTGCTACCATCAGTGTGCCATTGAGAGAGCTCACCAAGCAAGGAAAAGAATGTTAGTGGGACCAATCCAGTGAAGATGCGTTCTCACAGATAAAGAAAGAGATTGGATCAGCTGGGTGCATGGCCTATTTTGACCCTGCTAAATGCACTGAATTGACAGTGGACGCCAACCCTGTAGGCCTGGGTGCCATTCTGTCGCAACACAGACTAGGGAGAGACAGCCCAAGAGCCATTGTTGCTTACGCCTCTAAATGTCTGACAGTCGTCAAATGAAAGTACACATAACTGGAAAATGAGGGGCTGTCAGTGATCTGGGCGTGTGAACATTTTCAGATGTTCTTGCTAGGAAAACCATTTACAGTTGTTACTGATCATCAAGCCCTGTTCACTATCTACGGAAACCCTCAGTGTAGGAGGCCTCCTAGAATAGAGAGGTGGGGGTTAAGGTTGCAAGATTTCAACTTCACAATCACCCATAAGCAGTGCCTTAAGTGGCACTACAAATCGAACCGGGGCTCATCGAGGGGGCGTGGCCTAACAGCGGGGGTCCTGCTGGCCCGTGAGGCCACGCCCCCTTGACAAGCCTTGGCTCAATGGGCTACTGGCACCCCTGCCAGGCAGCCTTTTGTAGAGATCCCCAGAGGGGAGAGGGTGCTGATCTCTGCATTTGTTTTCTATAGGCTTGCCTGGCAGGGGACAGCGCCTCGCCTATTCAGCCTTAATGGTGGCGCTGCCCTTCGCCAGCTGGGGAGGGGCAGCGTAACCATTAAGGTTGAAAGGGTGAGGCCGCTGGAAGCAGAGGCCTTTTTCCTAAATACTGAAACTCCCGCGAATCCGCGGTAGCTTCAGTATTTAGAAGGCAAGGCCTCTGCTTCCAGCGGCCTCACGTTTTCTCTATAATGGTGGCGCCGGCCCACAAGCATCCCTTGATTAAAGGGATGCCTCGCAGGTGCGGCGCCACCATTATGGCTGAAAGGCATTTTTTTCTGAAGCCTGAAGCTCTCGCACACGAGCGAGAGCTTCAGGCTGTAGAAAAAAAGCCTTTTCGTGTAGGGGCTGGGGCTGCAAGGGGAGATTAGTGGGCCCCGGCAGGGCCCCGCCTCAAAACGAAATTTCGGAGCCTGCCAGGGCCCAGCCCTGGCAGGCCCCGGCCCACTTAAAGCCCTGCCCATAAGCCTGGAAAGGAGTACAACCCAATGGACTTCATGCCTCGGCACCCACTTGTGAAACAAGAATGGAACATGTCCATGTCAGAGGAGTACATAAATGTTCTTTTTCAGCAAAGTCCTCCAAAGCCGCTCACGATGAGCATGGTGAGAGATCACACCATGAGTGGCAGAATATTGCAGAAAGTGAAGGAACTCATAATGTCTCAAAGGTCGAGAGACAGTGATCTGGAGTATGCATGTGGAGACCAAGAGACCTTCAAGCAAGAAATGCAAACATTCACACGCGTGAAGGATGAGCTGTCAGTGACCACAGAAGGCCTTGTGATTCATGGAAGGCAGATAATCATTCTGACTAACCTACGCCAGCAGGTAATGGATTTGGCACATGAAGGGCATTGGGGCATCGTGGCCACTAAGCAAGAAATAAGAGATACCATGTGACTCAATGGTCGAAAAGCACAGTAAAAAGATGTCACCTGTGTCAGTGAATCTCAAATCCCAACAACCTGGAACCACTCAGGATGTCAGAGCTGCCAGAGGCTCTGTGGACACACGTGGCCGTTGATTTCTTTGGACCGTTTGGTGGGGGAAAATATGGGATGGTGCTGATAGATGAGTTCTCTCGGTTCCCTCTGGTACAGATGACCTCGTCCACAGCTGCAAGCACAGTTATCCCTGCATTAGACAGCATATTCTCGGCTTGGGGCATTCCTGAGATATTGAAATCAGACAATGGGCTGCCATTTAGCAGTCTGGCGTTTGCACGATTTATGAGTCACATGGGCATATGTCACCGGAAGATCACGCCGCCATGGCCGCAAGCTAATGGAATGATTAGCTAGGACACCCAAGCAGGGGATTAATGACATGGGTGAATATGAACATAAACTGGCGGGTGATAGTACGCATTTAGAGGCACATGGACTTGATGGTCATATTTATATCCTGTTTAATGTTTATAATAGGCCCAGTGCTAGTCATCACCCCACTATCTTCACAAAGATACATGAAATGATTGATAATAGGGAGGCACTTCACCCGAGACAGTCCACATAGTAATAGTGGGAGATTTTAATCTCCAGTTGGAAACTGTTAAGGAACTTGAGGGCCTGTGGGAGGATCAAGACCAAGCTTGGGAGATTCCATCTTTAATAGCAGAACCCCTGTGGAAGGTACATAACCAGGCATTGGACATAGCCCGTATTACTTATTATCTGAAAATGTGGGCATGTAATTGAAGATACATACTTGATTGGCCAGATAAAGATACATACTTTGGCCATCAATCCTCCTCATGTATAGACTACATCTCGATCCCTTTTGGTCCGTCAGAGCCTAGACAAAATCCTGGCTCTTCGCCCAAACACCCACCTAGCATAGCTAACTCTCTTTTACACAACTGAAAGTATTTATCTGTATTGACAAACTGTACACTTTGCTATGCGTTTGTACCTTTGGGTATTGTAAAGACGGTATATTTACTGTAAATATGAATATTGTTGAATCCTGTACCTTTGTACAAACCTGTTTTTACTGTTTGAGAGGTGATCTGTCCCTCACCTTGTACCTAGGTTTAAGCACCCAGATACCCCTTGGTTGGGTGCACTATATATGTAAATAAACTAAACTTAACTAAACTGGCTAGGGACAGGGCTCTGCTTGCCCACTTTGAGGTCCTGAATAGGCATGATGGCGACCAGAAATCTCTGGTAGCAACTCCACAGGTTATGTGGCGAGGACCTGAGTTCAACCAACAATCACAACCGACCCAGGGAATTGAAGTGACGGGAAATGCTCGCAAAACACTCAAATGGGCCAAAATATTGGAGGGAAACATAAAACCAGAAATATAGGATGCCTGCATCCCCCACATCAAGAATATGTGCAGTGTTGGAAGCCCCAACCGGATGCTTGTGACCGGGTTTAAGGAAATGGTAGAGAGTATTTTGTCCCAGGTCACCCTTCATCAACAGGAGGTGAGAAAGTACGCACTGAAGCGGGAGAAAGGGTTTGATGACGAGTGCTGAAAAGCAAGCAAAAGTTTGTGGATAGCCTGGCAAGCGGTCCAAGCATGGATAAGACAAATTTAAGGAATTATAGGTGGTTTTAAAAAATGTTGATGAAGGGCAAGAAAGCTTCCCGTGAGAGATCTAAATGAAACTGACTACTGGCAGCATTTGAGAAAGGGGATATTACAACTTTCTGGAAGTCGTTGCAATGATGACCACAGAAGGAGAGGGCTCATTCCAGTCAGGAACAATGGCGTTCCCATTTTTCAGAATTTTCCAGCAGATGTTCTCCTGAGAATTTTGTGGGGAATTACCTGGAGTAGAATCATTATGCCCCTGTAGCCACTTTCTCTCTACAACCTAGAAATGAATGATGTGCTGGAAGCAATTGTTCACCAAAATGGGGCTAAAGCAGCAGGCACTGGTTAGATCCCCATAGACCTGCATAAAGATGAACCAACTATGGGTTGCAACCATGATGAAACGTGGGGACTGAAACAGGGCTGGTCCTGGCAGAAGGCAATTATAATCCTGATTTACAAGAAGGGTGGAAGGGGTGACACAGCAAATTACAGGCCCATTTCCCTGCTCGACAGCACGGGGAAAACATTTGCAAGGGGAATATTGTGCCACCTCCAGGACTGGGTTGACAACCACAGTACAATACACCCATTACAAGCCAGATTTCAGAAACAGAAATGTACCATCAACCAGTGTTTCTGATTATTTGTCGTAGCCCAGAAGTACGTAACCATGAAGGGAATGAAACTCTATGCAGTCTTCGTGGACCTCCAGACAGCCTTTGATGGTGTCCCACGAGATCTATTATGGAGTGCACTTAGGAAAAGGCAGATCCCTTAGCATTTAGTAGAAATTATGAAAATGTATCATGAAAAGGCGGTAGTACATTTTGGGCTAGAAGGAGAAGTCACAGACTGCTTCTGAGTCACATGTGGGGTGAGGCAGGAGTGTGTGGTTGCCCCATTGTTGTTATGTTTGTTCATCAATGAGTTCATCAGAGACCTGATTGACAAATGTTTGGATGTGCCAAGGATGTGATCAAGCAGATCAGACTGGACTGCCCCTTGGGGGGTAGGATCAAGCCTGATTTGCATATGGTCTTTCCCCCTTTTGTAATGGCTTAGCAGGCGAAGAACGGTGGTATGGAGGGTTGCCCAGAGCAATGCCAGAGGTTGAGATGTATTCTAAACCTTCCCGCCATAACCTCTTTTGTTTTGCAACTGTCACCCCACAAGTGGGCCGGGTAGGCCCAGAAGTGGGTCCATTGCCTGCTGGGCCTAGAGACCCAAGCTACTCCTCCTGATGATGCTGTGAAGGGTTTTGACCCATGCTGAATCAATAGGCTGGGTAGATGTGGGGATGAGCTGCCGCCGCCCATCATTCCATCCCAGAGTCCAGGAGAACTGCGCAGTTGGCACAAGACCACTCCAAAGATACAACCTTCTTGTGGGGGGGTTCCACATCACCACTCTACTGTAAGGATGCCATCAAAACAATGTTAAGCAAGGGTCCTATTCTATCAAGCAAAAGCCCACTCTATTGAAATGCAGTAATTCAAGACATATCCCAAAAATGGATGCAGTACCGACAAATTCCACAAGGCGGCGCTAGTGGTCTAAACTCTGACAGGAGAACTGGCTGACAAAGGGACCTGAGTCAACTGAACTTCAAAGGCCTGTTGGTTAATTAAAACATCTTAGCCACCTGCTCTTCCCAGAGGCCAAGAGGCTGAGAACTCTTAACACCCCAGAGACTCACAACAGGAGGCAGGATATCATATGGCCCTTCTGAGTGAGAGGGAGGGGGTTTCCCCTTCAGCCTGGAGGAGAGAGACAATAGCCCCTTTCAGTTGAATGGGGTATGTTAATTTTGAGTGTTTCCTGTCAACAGCCGTCTGCCAGCAAGGAGAGACATGTGTTCATTGACATACCCAGACTTCTGGAGGAGGACCCAAACACTTTGGGGAGTTGAATTGCAACAAGGATATATTTTATAGAAACAGGAATAACCTATTGTAACCAAATGACAGGAATGTACAACTTTGAGAGTCTTAGTATGGAAAATGCCCTCACGATTTGAGTCCAAACTCCGATTTGTACCATGTTCTGGGGCAAAACCCCGCTAATTATGAATATTGTAGACACTGTATTTAAGCTAGAGACATGGAAAGTTACTGGGATATATGTGGAAGGGAAATGTACCCTTGTATAATTTTTGATGAAAAACCAATGTAGCAAAACCCACTAAAATCGAAAATAAGTTGCCATTTTTTAATGCAAGCTCCTAGAAACGCCAGAGTAGGGACAGGGACTATCTTTAGTTATATATGATGTGTGTATGTGATGTCAAACAACTGTGTACCTGGGAAATATGTATTTGGATCAGGAATAGATTTGTGTGCACATTAACCAGGGGAGTGTCATTTCTGCAGGTCATAAAAATGACATCACTCTGACACACTATCCCTTCACAAATCAGGGACCAAAGAATCTATTGACCTATCAAATCAAGAGAGGGCAGGCTTAGTGATGCTAGCCTCTCCACCCACTTTTTAAAACACATAAAAAGAGACTGCTGGGACAGGTAGAGACATTCAATTCCATTTGCTGCGGAGCGTGCTGACCAACGACTTCACATCCAGAGATCCAACACTTAGACTTCTAAGCTAAACAGAGACTACAAAACTTTGAACCAAGAAGGCCCACTGCAAGAAAAGTATTTGTCAGCAGGCCTCAAAATCTTTTGCAAACTATTCCACAGCCGAGCGAGCTGTCTGAATTCTTTGCCAAGAACTGTTGCCAGTACCCAGAAACCAGTGTTCCATCCAGAATCCACTTGATCGATACCGGAAAGCAGAGCAGTATCCAGAACCAGAGGCCGCTGTATCCAGAGAGGCTAGACCAGCAGAGCAGAGCTGACCCAGACGCTGTGAGCAGAACCGCCCGAAGTCCAGCCCAGTTGACCAGATCCGTGACGAGGCCCATTCATTTCAAAATTAGGAGTGAGTATCCGCCAGAACTGTGCAGAACCCAATCTCTTAGTTAAAATAATCTAATCCAAACAATTTTAACTTAATTAGAACAGCCTCCTAGAAATCTTGTCATCTGTCATTTTTAAAGCTGCACAACTGTCACCTGTCAATTCTGCAGCTGCAAGCTGTCACCTGTCATTTTGAGTTTACTTTAAATCCGAAAAACTACCTTCACAAAATCGTCCGTATCTCTGGAACCGTTTGTCCTATGAACAAGATTTAACTTTCCTCTGAAAGCTTAGAATCTAAGCTTTCCAACATGCCTAGAACCAATCGTGTTTTACGCACTCGCAAAATTTACCGCGATTTGCAATTTGGCCTGATTTCGTCATCTGTAAAAAGATAGCCGCTTTTGCCTGAACTGTTAAAATTTGTTTGCAACCTAATAACCATCCCTGAACCATTGTTACGGCTGACCTGAACTGATTTAAAGTGTCTACCACTCACCCTGAATCTCCTGTAGGGAATTCAAAGCAATTTTAGCATTTTTCACTTCCTTGCCACCACATTACAAAGCACTCTTGCCCGTGTTTTAAAATGCATACCTGTTGTCTAAGCTTGCTGGGGGGGGGGACTGAATTCCGTATTGTATTTGATTGTATTCCTGAAGACTGTGTGTGTTACTTCCATCTCTTTGCATTGCATATAGGGGGGGGGGGGTGAATTACCACCAGGGGAAAAGTGAACATATTATCTCTTGTGAAACCATATCAGTTTATTTTCTGTACTGCATTTATTCCACCTTGCATTTCCTTGAAACCATAAAGCATTTCAGCTACCTCATCCTCTATACTACTTCTAAGTAACCAAATCAGTTTACTAGTAGAACATTATCCATTGTGATCACTGTCATATTTTAAGTGTGATATCCAATATTAATTTATTATAAAAGTGTGATAGATATATATTGTTATATTTCTCAAATAAACCTTTTAAATTTGCAAAACAGACCTACTTCTTGGCTCAGTGGGGTCAGGAAGATTCTAAGAGAGGGGTGTTATATAAGGGTTGTCATCCAGAGTACATGAACTGGACCTAAAAATATATCAATAAGGGTTTCCCTCAGCATCCCAGACTAGGCATTGACTTAGCTGAAGTGTTGAAGTGAAGCCGCTTAACAATGCCCAATGAGGCTGAAACATGTCTGGGGATACTTGTGGTCTTGTGCAAAAGGGATGTGAGCAAGCAGTTCGGACTGACTGCCCCTTTGGGGGGGACCAAACCTGATTTTCATATGGCCTTCCCCTTTGTGTAATGTCTTGGCAGGCGAAGAACGATGGTCTGGAGGACTGCCCAGACAATGCCAGAGGTTAAGATTTATTCTAAACCTTCCAGCCATCACCTCTTATGTTTTGTTATTGTCACCCCAAGTGGGTCGGGTATGCCCAGACCTGGGTCCTAGAGGCCCAAGCTACTGAAGGCATTCACTCCCCGCATCACCAACAAAAACTCAGAATGAAGGACACATCCCAGTAGGGAATGAGACCAAGAGATTGGTTTGGAGATTCAGAAAAGGTTTATATAAGAGTCAGCATCAAGAGAACCCTGCTGCCTTGAGAGCGCTATGGCAAACAATACAGAAACAGTACATTATAAAAGGTTATAAGTGTCATCAGTGACGATTTCTATACAGTCTACAAGTTACAGTTTCATTGGTCAGGGAAGAGGTGCGAGTATAGCGCTGTAAGGGCCGGCTCCAGGAGATTGGCTGATGAGTTTGCTGGAGGTTGGACATCATGTGTTTCAGCTGGGCCGTTCGTAACGAGGTGAAGGTTAGGTCAGGTCCGGAGAGGCGGCTGGTTCTGGCAGACTAATCTACACACGTATCCTAGACATACAGTCAATAATGATCATTAATATAGCTTTTAAGTTTTACGAGAGGCCTATAAATTGTTCACGTATGTTTGCATTATCTCACTTTCGGTGACTAGCGAGTTGAAGGGTTTGGGGGTCTTGCCCCTCAGGTAACCTGTAGGGGCTGGAATTGATTGCTGTCAGGTCTGGCACATCAGAGCAGGGAGCGTGGGGAGTAACACATGTTGGTTTAGGACAGAATATACTGTGACAGGAGTCTGGTTTTATTGGCGGCACTCTAGGGTGGTCAACAAGGAAGGGTCACACTCCAGGTACATCAAAAGAATAGCTTTGAAGGGGAACAAGATTGAACAAGCAGTCATTTTCCAACAGCAGGGTTGAGAGGTACGGGAGCAGGTTTGTTGAGATGGATGAACTACAAGTCATGGTTCGGCCCGGTCACACGTAGGACAGTGATCTCAGAGGAAGAATGAAATGAATACATTGTTTGTCTGCAACATTTTGTCTCAGAGCATCCGTGAGAAAGGAACTTGAGAGGCATAGGCACGGGAGGAAAAAGGTGGGAGCTGTCAGTGCTCACTGTGTGCGCGGTGCTGCTGAGGGGAGAGGAGACTTTGCAGTACCAGATTGCGGCCTAGTCCAAAGATAGAGTTGAGGGTACACAAAATGGAGTCCAAGTGTGTCTTACAATAGCCCCACCTCTGCTTATGCCAGGGCCTTGTCCCCTAGGGCCGCAGAAGGGCAAGGAAGGTGTCCCCCCACTAGTGCAAGAGAAAATGGTCCCTTCCGTGTAGAATATATAGGGGGGGCTCAACCGACCCCCTCCTTCCTTACACTACTCCTCACTGATGACGCCCAATGAGGCTGAAACATGTCTGGGGATACCTGTGGTCTCGTGCAAAAGGGATGTGACCAAGTAGTTTGGACTGGACTGCCCCTTTGGGGTGGGACCAAGCTTGATTTGCATATGGCCTTTCCCCTTTTGTAATGGCTTGGCAGGCAAAGACCGATGGCCTGGAGGGTTTCCCAGAGCAATGACAGAGGTTAAGATGTATTCTAAACAGCCATCACCTCTTTTGTTTTGGTATGAGCCAAGGATAGGCAAGGACAAGGTACCAGTGTTATTTTTTGCCATCCTTCTAGCAACAGTGCCAATGGGCATTCAGAGTACAATGGCATTGTTTGTGAGGAAATGCAATGAAATGGGAAAACCCTCGGAGCAGCGTAGGAGTGAGATTAGAGTGGCTGGTTTTTGCGTGCTATTCACTGGTTTTAATGAACAGTCACTAGCTCTCCCTTGGAAGTATGGGCCCACTTGCAGTCCATGGTAGTATACAAATCCTTTGTATGAACATTGGCACTTCAAAATGTAAGGAAGGTCGTTTTGAGATTTCAGAAAAAGATGGCAGTTAGCTTGTTGGTTGTCTACAATGCTGGAGGAATTCCCAAACCATTTAAGTTGAGCCAGAACATTAAGGCTATTTTGTGTCGAGCTAATGGGAACAATTGCCGATTGATGGTGATTCTCAAAGATAACAGTCATCCGATGATTGACAAAGTTTATCTAAGTGCTGGGAAGGCTATGGAGAAATATATTCTCATGGTTTTTAATGAGTCTGCGTCTGCAGCAAAGCTACCTGTTGGATCGGGCAGTTTTGGAACCATCTTGAGAAGCCGGAGTACACAGAAGGAAGATAATGTACAAGTCCCTGCTGTAAAAAAAAAAAAACAGAAATGGGACTAACACTAAACCAGAATAAAACAAAAACGAAAAAACGATGGGCTTTAAACCAAGAACAGCATGCAAATGCACCTTGAATGTGATAGTATATGGCCATAGTTTGAGCAGGTCACATGCTTTGATTATTTGGGGCTGCGATTCCAAGAAAACTGCTCCTGGTCTGCACAACCAACGAAGACAAGTGTCGGAAAAATGTAGTGGTGCGGCCAACGAGTTTCATATCAGTTTACCAGTAGAACATTATCCATTGTGATCACTGTCATATTTTAAGTGTGATATCCAATATTAATTTATTATAAAAGTGTGATAGATATATATTGTTATATTTCTCAAATAAACCTTTTAAATTTGCAAAACAGACCTACTTCTTGGCTCAGTGGGGTCAGGAAGATTCTAAGAGAGGGGTGTTATATAAGGGTTGTCATCCAGAGTACATGAACTGGACCTAAAAATATATCAATAAGGGTTTCCCTCAGCATCCCAGACTAGGCATTGACTTAGCTGAAGTGTTGAAGTGAAGCCGCTTAACAATGCCCAATGAGGCTGAAACATGTCTGGGGATACTTGTGGTCTTGTGCAAAAGGGATGTGAGCAAGCAGTTCGGACTGACTGCCCCTTTGGGGGGGACCAAACCTGATTTTCATATGGCCTTCCCCTTTGTGTAATGGGGAAGGTTCATACTTGTTGTTGTGGGGGAGCAGTTTTGCCAGCCCTCAAGCTTTATAAGAAACAATCCATTCCCTCTGCATTATATGGGGCTGACGTATGCGGTCATGTTAAAGTTTCTAAACTTGTGGTAGTAGAAAATGTGTTTATAAAAAAGTTATTGAGGCTACCCCAGGGCTCACCAAATGCTATAATTCACTTAGAAATAGATTTGTGCCCAATAGCAGACCAGGCCACGACCAGACCAGCATTATACTTGCTTAGGCTATGCACAACAAAGGGCTTGGAAGGCTGTAAGGACGCATTGAACCCTCTCTAGGCGGGGGAGGGGGGGAGGGGGGTGAGGGGGGTGGCTGACATGGGCTAAACATGTGAAGGAAACCCTTGGGAGGTTCTAACTCCTTGGAATGTGTACTGAACCAAACGTATTGCGAGATCCCTATATTTAGAGTTCAGAATGGGCACACTCAAGCTGGCAATTTTCACGAGCACATGGAGGGCAGGCAACACAAAAACATGCCCACTGTGCAAAACTGGTGAAGAAACTGTTTTACACTTCTTGTTCTTTTGTGACCAATTGCAATCTCTCAGGGCGCAATATTTGAAACCTATCTTCAGGGCAAGAGGCATTGCTAGTGATGCTGACGCGATTGAATGCTGTAAAAGCACAACAGACATACTGGCGGTGAATTTGGTGGCCAAATACATACACTGTGCCTGGCTGCATAGAGACACCTTGGTCAAGGTCCAAGGTACAGCGGTAGTGTGAGTTACAGCGGTAGTGTGAGTTATGGTATCCCCGCACTGAAATTGAAAAATGCTCAGAACTGCATTGAACATCGCACTTTCTGCAATCGTTACACAGAGTATTTGCTCTTTGTAGAATATCTACCACATGGGCGGTTGGAAATCTATAGATTAGGTTGGGGTCACCGTGTGGGTAGTGAATAACATGCAATTAACTGCACGAGAAACAGCACTTTGTTCCTTCATACAGAGATTTTGTCTATTGGATGCACCCTGAAAATAGATTCCCGAGACATTCCCTGCTATTGATGTATTTTTATTATGATGCACTAAGATGACATTGTAATTATATAACTATAAATTGTTTGTATGTAAGTGATGTTTTTATGTCCAATGCCGAATACAACTTTGTTGAACTCAAATCAAAATTCTATTAAAAATAAAGTCCAGAACGGTGTGGCTATGCCTAATTTTGCCCCAAAGAAGGGTCAACCATTCACCAACTACCTCAAAAGCATGCATTGTATTGGCCATTGCCGCTGGGTGCTGCCTACTTCTGCAGTAACTATTGGAACACGAGAATGACATATGCATACTGGGAATACTTAGTCTCGCATTGTATTTCCTGGTAAAGCAGGCTTGGTATTATGTCTCACCCCCTCTTAATTTGCCAAGCTCACTTGGATTTAGGAGTGTGAGACTTCCCATCCCACTTTCCATCTCTCTGTGTTGTGTCTCTCTGAATTCAACTGCACGTGGCCAGCCACTCCTTGGCACTGATATTTCTGAACATAGGCTAGACGCCTCTTATTAGGAGGGAAGCCAATGTGTGTGTCGGTTGTAGAAGCCTGCACTCTTCATAGGCGCCCTTCAGCACATCTCAAGGCCATCACGTGCTCATGATGTGACCCACGCGCTACTTACTACCAGACTGTAGTAGAAGTGGCCTTTACGGGTGATTACTTGCCCCGTTCTGGCCGCTTTCCCACTTCCTTCTCGCATACCAGTTAAAACTTGATTTCACATTTGCTTTTGAAAAACAAAAGTTGATACCTTTAGAAAATCATTCCTAACAGTACATGTAAACTTGTTGTCTCGGAATTGGACGTGTGAATGGAGCATTTCAAACACGGCTATGGTCTCCGTTTACTTAGCTTTGTTCGGGAAAATCTAATGCCAAAAGTATGTTTTTTAAAGTATTTTACACTGACGCACATATCATAGGGATGCACGCTTCAAAGTGCATGCATTGAAAACACGTTAGCTTCAGCATAACGAATGGGCCTCTTATCATTGAAAATAGAAGTAATTGTTTTATGTTGGATGCCCGTGTCATGCGCACATGATTTGTTGCCTCCTTCTGCTGGTTCGGGGCCAAAGTCAGCTTTATACTTTAACATGAAGCCTCCACTAGTTCCCCTGGAAACTCCCACCCCGAAATGCCTCTTCCACCCACGACAGTCTATTTATCAGCCATGACGTTGAAAGCCTCCTTTAACCGTTCTTCCTGCAGAGTGATTTTCAAGCAAGGGGTGTATGATCGCCATTCTCTTTACGATATAATGCCAACAGGGCAAAGGAATAGAGAACGTACAGCTTTTTAAATGATTTCATGAGTACTGGCCAAGATGCGCTTACGCTCATAGAAAAGCAAGAAAGAGTGCCACGCTGATGTGCATAGCTCTCAACCATGTCTGTCTGCGAAAACACCCGATTTTGTTTTTGGCGGGTGAGAGCCCATTGAAATTAATGGGCTTGGTGGGTGAGTCAGCTCTTTACAAGGAGGGTGACTCCCCCCCAAAAGCGTGTGGGATTGAAAGCCTTACTATACTTATTTGAAAACAGCTGCTCATTGTTATGTTAAGAAATCTTGTAAAGCGCGCGGTCACCCATAGGTGTCTTGGCGCTAGGAAGGCAGAAAGGCAGACTGGATATTCCGTTCTAGAAAAGGTGGGTCTTTAGAGTCTTCCTGAACTGAAGATGGTTCGAGAACTTTTTTTAGTGGCAGCGGTAAATCATTCCACAGTTGAGCCGCTGTCACCGAGAAGGCCCGACCTCCTCCGATACGCTTACAATGGAAAGACGGAATTGCTCATTGAGCAGTTTAGTCATAGGAAAAGTACAACGTTTTGGCTGAAGCATGGGCATTTGTCAGTCATTGGCATCTTATGCATAAGTATTGTGTTTGCCAGCTATTTAAAACATGGGTAGAGGAAATACCATCAGTGCCTTTATTCTATTCTATTCTAATTTATTTTTGTATAGCGCCAACTAACCTGCAGGCCTCAAAGCGCTCAAACAGACAAGACAGCATGAAACAGGTAAAGAAGGGCAGCAGCAGGAAACACCAGTAAGCTACAATCAACGGGTAATCAGCATGGCATTGGCTTACATGCCGCCTCCGCGGAATAAGAGAGTCTTAAGTGCTTTCCTCAATTGGGCCATGGACAGCATTTGTCTGATGGACAATGGGAGACATTCCAGATTCGGGGTCCCCAAGCATCAAAGCTCAGATCCCCATAAGCTTATGGGGCTCCAATTATAATACCATGATATGCTCTAGTACTCATATAATGAAGCGGTTGCCAGTGGCATATACCAGGAGCTGCCTTCAAAAGCCGGACGTACTCACACCAATGTCATGTGTTGTTATTAAACTGTGAGCTAATAACACCAGTGCCATCCTCGCACCCTTCTCACACACCACTGTGAAGGAAATGAACGGAAACAAGGGCAACAGTGCCAGGTTCCGCCATGCCAACATACTTTTTCATGTGGTTCTTTCTTAAGAAATGCGAGGCTTGCACTCCCAGTCATACACTGCATGGATTTAGAAATGGGTTCTTTCAAAGAAATATGAATTGTGTCAGTTATACATTGAGCTTTCATTGAATTGTGAGGCCTGAATTACAAAACATTTTTCAATGGGACTTTCCCATGTTAAAACATGTTTGTAAATTAGGCTCTTAGTGTTTACTTTCCCAAATGGCTGCCTGCTTTTTGATTGCACAGTGATCCTGGCATGGAAGGATGGAAAAGGAAACAGAGTGAGAAGACGAGTGAAGTAAGTATATTGTGGCCAAGTGGATGATAGTAGGAGCTCTGTACCAGGGCTAGAGCGTGTGAGAGACGGGGGTTACAGCTAGGATAGTTTGTGGTCAACATGAAATAACAAGAGTCATTTCGAGCAAAGGAGTGTTGATATTGTAGGTGCAAGGGTGAAAAGTGATTGTACTACAAGAGTTAACATAGCAGAATAGTGGCCAAGCGAGATTGTACTACAGGAGTTCACACAGCAGGGTAGTGTCCAAGCAAGATTGTACTATTAGAGTTCACATACCAGGAAAGTGGCCAAGTGAGACTGGACTACAAATGTTCACATAGCAGGGTTGCGTACAAGCGAAATTGTACTACAGGAGTTCACATAGCAAGACAGTTGCCAAGTGAGAGTGTACTACATTAGTTTACATAGCACAATAGTGGGCAAGTGAGATTGTACTACAAGAGTTCACACAGCAGGGTAGTGTCCAAGCAAGATTGTACTATTAGAGTTCACATACCAGGAAAGTGGCCAAGTGAGACTGGACTACAAATGTTCACATAGCAGGGTTGCGTACAAGCGAGATTGTACTACAGGAGTTCACATAGCAAGACAGTTGCCAAGTGAGAGTGTACTACATTAGTTTACATAGCACAATAGTGGGCAAGTGAGATTGTACTACAAGAGTTCACACAGCAGGGTAGTGTCCAAGCAAGATTGTACTATTAGAGTTCACATACCAGGAAAGTGGCCAAGTGAGACTGGACTACAAATGTTCACATAGCAGGGTTGCGTACAAGCGAGATTGTACTACAGGAGTTCACATAGCAAGACAGTTGCCAAGTGAGAGTGTACTACATTAGTTTACATAGCACAATAGTGGGCAAGTGAGATTGTACTACAAGAGTTCACACAGCAGGGTAGTGTCGAAGCAAGATTGTACTATTAGAGTTCACATACCAGGAAAGTGGCCAAGTGAGACTGGACTACAAATGTTCACATAGCAGGGTTGCGTACAAGCGAGATTGTACTACAGGAGTTCACATAGCAAGACAGTTGCCAAGTGAGAGTGTACTACATTAGTTTACATAGCACAATAGTGGGCAAGTGAGATTGTACTACGAGAGTTCACACAGCAGGGTAGTGTCCAAGCAAGATTGTACTATTAGAGTTCACATACCAGGAAAGTGGCCAAGTGAGACTGGACTACAAATGTTCACATAGCAGGGTTGCGTACAAGCGAGATTGTACTACAGGAGTTCACATAGCAAGACAGTTGCCAAGTGAGAGTGTACTACATTAGTTTACATAGCACAATAGTGGGCAAGTGAGATTGTACTACAAGAGTTCACACAGCAGGGTAGTGTCCAAGCAAGATTGTACTATTAGAGTTCACATACCAGGAAAGTGGCCAAGTGAGACTGGACTACAAATGTTCACATAGCAGGGTTGCGTACAAGCGAGATTGTACTACAGGAGTTCACATAGCAAGACAGTTGCCAAGTGAGAGTGTACTACATTAGTTTACATAGCACAATAGTGGGCAAGTGAGATTGTACTACAAGAGTTCACACAGCAGGGTAGTGTCCAAGCAAGATTGTACTATTAGAGTTCACATACCAGGAAAGTGGCCAAGTGAGACTGGACTACAAATGTTCACATAGCAGGGTTGCGTACAAGCGAGATTGTACTACAGGAGTTCACATAGCAAGACAGTTGCCAAGTGAGAATGTAGTAACATTAGTTTACATAGCACAATAGTGGGCAAGTGAGATTGTACTACAAGAGTTCACACAGCAGGGTAGTGTCCAAGCAAGATTGTACTATTAGAGTTCACATACCAGGAAAGTGGCCAAGTGAGACTGGACTACAAATGTTCACATAGCAGGGTTGCGTACAAGCGAGATTGTACTACAGGAGTTCACATAGCAAGACAGTTGCCAAGTCAGAGTGTACTACATTAGTTTACATAGCACAATAGTGGGCAAGTGAGATTGTACTACAAGAGTTCACACAGCAGGGTAGTGTCCAAGCAAGATTGTACTATTAGAGTTCACATACCAGGAAAGTGGCCAAGTGAGACTGGACTACAAATGTTCACATAGCAGGGTTGCGTACAAGCGAGATTGAACTACAGGAGTTCACATAGCAAGACAGTTGCTAAGTCAGAGTGTACTACATTAGTTTACATAGCACAATAGTGGGCAAGTGAGATTGTACTACAAGAGTTCACACAGCAGGGTAGTGTCCAAGCAAGATTGTACTATTAGAGTTCACATACCAGGAAAGTGGCCAAGTGAGACTGGACTACAAATGTTCACATAGCAGGGTTGCGTACAAGCGAGATTGTACTACAGGAGTTCACATAGCAAGACAGTTGCCAAGTGAGAGTGTACTACATTAGTTTACATAGCACAATAGTGGGCAAGTGAGATTGTACTACAAGAGTTCACACAGCAGGGTAGTGTCCAAGCAAGATTGTACTATTAGAGTTCACATACCAGGAAAGTGGCCAAGTGAGACTGGACTACAAATGTTCACATAGCAGGGTTGCGTACAAGCGAGATTGTACTACAGGAGTTCACATAGCAAGACAGTTGCCAAGTGAGAGTGTACTACATTAGTTTACATAGCACAATAGTGGGCAAGTGAGATTGTACTACAAGAGTTCACACAGCAGGGTAGTGTCCAAGCAAGATTGTACTATTAGAGTTCACATACCAGGAAAGTGGCCTAGTGAGACTGGACTACAAATGTTCACATAGCAGGGTTGCGTACAAGCGAGATTGTACTACAGGAGTTCACATAGCAAGACAGTTGCCAAGTGAGAGTGTACTACATTAGTTTACATAGCACAATAGTGGGCAAGTGAGATTGTACTACAAGAGTTCACACAGCAGGGTAGTGTCCAAGCAAGATTGTACTATTAGAGTTCACATACCAGGAAAGTGGCCAAGTGAGACTGGACTACAAATGTTCACATAGCAGGGTTGCGTACAAGCGAGATTGTACTACAGGAGTTCACATAGCAAGACAGTTGCCAAGTGAGAGTGTACTACATTAGTTTACATAGCACAATAGTGGGCAAGTGAGATTGTACTACAAGAGTTCACACAGCAGGGTAGTGTCCAAGCAAGATTGTACTATTAGAGTTCACATACCAGGAAAGTGGCCAAGTGAGACTGGACTACAAATGTTCACATAGCAGGGTTGCGTACAAGCGAGATTGTACTACAGGAGTTCACATAGCAAGACAGTTGCCAAGTGAGAGTGTACTACATTAGTTTACATAGCACAATAGTGGGCAAGTGAGATTGTACTACAAGAGTTCACACAGCAGGGTAGTGTCCAAGCAAGATTGTACTATTAGAGTTCACATACCAGGAAAGTGGCCAAGTGAGACTGGACTACAAATGTTCACATAGCAGGGTTGCGTACAAGCGATATTGTACTACAGGAGTTCACATAGCAAGACAGTTGCCAAGTGAGAGTGTACTACATTAGTTTACATAGCACAATAGTGGGCAAGTGAGATTGTACTACAAGAGTTCACACAGCAGGGTAGTGTCCAAGCAAGATTGTACTATTAGAGTTCACATACCAGGAAAGTGGCCAAGTGAGACTGGACTACAAATGTTCACATAGCAGGGTTGCGTACAAGCGAGATTGTACTACAGGAGTTCACATAGCAAGACAGTTGCCAAGTGAGAGTGTACTACATTAGTTTACATAGCACAATAGTGGGCAAGTGAGATTGTACTACAAGAGTTCACACAGCAGGGTAGTGTCCAAGCAAGATTGTACTATTAGAGTTCACATACCAGGAAAGTGGCCAAGTGAGACTGGACTACAAATGTTCACATAGCAGGGTTGCGTACAAGCGAGATTGTACTACAGGAGTTCACATAGCAAGACAGTTGCCAAGTGAGAGTGTACTACATTAGTTTACATAGCACAATAGTGGGCAAGTGAGATTGTACTACAAGAGTTCACACAGCAGGGTAGTGTCCAAGCAAGATTGTACTATTAGATTTCACATACCAGGAAAGTGGCCAAGTGAGACTGGACTACAAATGTTCACATAGCAGGGTTGCGTACAAGCGAGATTGTACTACAGGAGTTCACATAGCAAGACAGTTGCCAAGTGAGAGTGTACTACATTAGTTTACATAGCACAATAGTGGGCAAGTGAGATTGTGCTACAAGAGTTCACATAACAGGATAGTGGCCAAGTGAGATTGTGTTACAAGAGTTCACATAACAGGATAGTGGCCAAGTGAGATTGTGCAACAAGAGTTCACATGGAAGGGTAGCGTCCAAGTGAGAATGTGCTACAAGAGTTCACTAACATGGTAGAGGCCAAGCGAGATTGTACTACAGGATTTTGTATAGCAGTGTAGTATCCCAGCGAGATTGTACTATAAGAGTTCACATAGCAGGATAGTGGGCAAGCAAGAATGTACTACAAGAATTATTATGGCAGGAAAGTGGCCAAGTGAGATTGTACTAAAGAGTTCACATAGCAGGATAGTGGCCAAGTGAGATTGTACTAAAGAGTTCACATAGCAGGATAGTGGCCAAGTGAGATTGTATTACAAGAGTTCAAATAGCAGGGAAGTGGCCAAGTGAGATTGTATTATACGAGTTTGCGTAATGTATCGACTGTAATCCGTCTACTCTGACACACTGTAGCTCATTTAAACATGTGCGCACCAGGTTTCTTTCTCGCCACACGAAACTCACCGTTCATGCTGTTACTTTTCACAGCTTCGCCACCTTCAATCCTTGCGGTCGAGGTCAAGTTCTCTCCCCCTACTCCCCAGGAAAACGTGCATTCTGCCACCACAATGGAGGTGCCACTTCTCGCCACAGTCTCCTCTCTCTGACCTTGCTGGCACACCTGAAACACGGCTCCTTCGCCCCGCTGTTACTGACTGCCACACTCTGCATGTCCTCAGCTTCTCGGCGTCCTGCTCTCCACAGGTGTCCTTCTGGATGGCCCAGCTTTCCACCTCCTCTGCTGCTCTCTTTCCTCTTGCTCTCTGAGCTCCAACTTTTATACATCGTATCCATGTTAATGGTTTTCAGGTGAAAGTCCTTAATGTACATTGCCTGACCTTTAGATTTATGTTCCTCCAAGTCCCTCTTCTTCATCCCAGTACCAAAGTGGTGAGAGTAAGTGGTGTTAATTACTCTCAGTGGCTTCTTCCTCGTCTCAGTACCGGGGGGTGTAATGTTCATTTCCTCGTTGTCTCAGTGCTGTCATGTACCCCAAGAGGGAAAGAGGGAAGGAAAAGAGAACTCTTCTATATTTACCTCTATTTGTCGGGGAATGGTTCCGCTGGTTGTCACAAGGATGAGGGAGATACTGGGCCTCATTCCGAGATTGGAGGCAGTCATGGCGCTATAAGCGCCATGACTGCCTCCAATAACGATACTGAGTCCGCCCTGGTTCAATGGGGACTTACCAGTCTATTCCGACCTTTTCAGGACTGGTAAGTCCCCATTGAAAATGGCAATCCCCATTCCCATTTGAGTCCCCCTAGGGCTCAATGGGGAGGGCGCAAATAACGGCCCGGCGCATGCCAAGGTCCGACCAAACGTACCTTACGGGTCCCGTTGGGGGACCTCGGAATAGGGCGCAAAGGGATTACCGGCACCGGTGTCTTTACCAGTGCCCGGTATCCCTTTGCGCCCAGGTCAGAATGAGGCCCACTGTGTTCTGTCCCAAGGCACCTTATCCCCAACCTTTCTCCTCCTCTTTCTAACATGTCTGGGGTGATAATATCTCCTGTCTTTCTTATGGACAAGAGGACATTGGGAACAATATCCCATAACCACCTCTGGGATGGGGTCTTCTTCCTGAAAGGAGGATGTGTAATACAGTGTCTCACCTAAGTGTGTCACACCTCCAATCTACAAGGACCCACTACCCAGGTGATCCTCCCTCATTTGTCCACCCCCATGGCTGAGATCCAAAAGTGATGGCCCTTCCCTGGCCACCTGTGCACAGGACCCAAGTAGGGACACCCTCAGGTTTCTCACATGCCCTTCCCCTATAAGTATGGCCTCTCGCACAAGGGATAGCTGTTATTGGGTTTTGAGGCTGTTATTCACCCTGTAATTTTTCCTTGATCTTAATCCAATCCCACACGCCATTATCTGCTTCAAATGAATTTCCCTGAAAAGTATAAGATGGTAACAAAGATGTTTGTGGGGGACTGACTTCCTATAATAATGATGAAAACCTGGGAAAGTCATGTCAACAATGGTCTCTTTCCACAGCCCAGAGATACTGGCTGAAAGAAAGGATTTATTTCCAATAGTTTGTGATGTTATTTGTGCTATTTGGGGATCCCTTTGATAAAACTAGGGTAACTCCGTTCCCAAAACAAGTTGAACTGGTAAGTTGGGGAGGACAGCTACTCCCAAATGTATCTCTTTACCTAAGATTATATTGGGGATTTCAGCTCGTGGGTAAGCTTCAAGATGACAATGTGCACAGCCTATTTCTTTTGTCACCCGTTTTCCTCCATTTATGAGGAAGTAATTCTACTCGTAAGCCACATTTCCTACTCCCACTATATAGTTGGGCCCAATAGGTTTTCCCTTCCAGGACAGCAGGAGCCTTACTGGAGGTCTTATTTCCTATAGATAAGAAAATATCGGGTGGTTCCTTGCATTCCTTCTTTTTATTGGGACCTTCTTTCTGATTGGGTTCCATTTTGTTAGGCTGTAGGTGCAACTCCTTATCTGATGGTACACTCCTCTTATTTTTCTGAATCTGTTTAGATGGTGAATGGAATGTGTCAGTGTTATTCAATGGACAATGTCTTGCCACATGCCCATACCCCCTACAGGAAAAGTAAGGGTAAAAAGGGGGCTTATAATTGGAAGATATTCTTTTCCTTTTCCTTCTTCCCTTAGGGATTTACATTTTAGTTCTATCGCTGTTGTTATTAAGGCACGGTGGATAGCTAGGCGTTCTCTTGCAGTAGCTAGAGAGCTATCTGACAACTCACCAGAACTGGCTGACGTATCCCTAGAAACCTTTCCCTTAGCGCTTTGACTCACTAACCTAAGGAGAAAAACAATTTCTTCCAGGTTGTTGTATCTAAACTACCCACCAATTGGCCACGCTTAATTTCCTGGATTTAATCTGAAAAATTCAAAAAATTAAGCTTCAGTTCATCTCCTCCCGAGAGAACAAGAGAGATCTTTAATTCTTTGTTTTCCGGAGGTATTACATACAAACCTATACCCGAGGGAAAACCTATTTGTAACCCTAAAGAGATCATTACTTTATCTCTTCTGTGTATATGGCATTGTATGGGCAAAAGAGTTCAACGTCATTCCCTGTACAACTTTCCTAATAGGAAGAATGGCTTGAGGGTTCAATACCCTAAATTGTATTCCTAACCAATGGGTCTTATAATGGAGAATGTGATGATTGAGCCCCAAAGCCTCACTTTGCTGTTTTGGCCAGCTAAAAAAAAATGTTTGGTCATCTTATGCCTCTTGGGATTTTATCTCCCTTATTATTTCGTTGAAATCTTAGGCTAATAGGTTCATTGAATGTCATAACCATTCCCCAAAAGTTCTGAGTTTCCTCATAAACTTTTTCTTTGTTGATTCCTCTTAGAGTCTGGGGGGCATAGCTAATTACAGTATTCCTTGAGGGATTTTATGGCCACAGAAAACTTAAAAGGGGTTCTTTCCTTGATGCATTACCAGTATCTTCACATCCCCTCTGAGGTTTGTGTCTATTACCGCTGCTAAAACATTGATCCAAAACTCTAACCCTAACTTGAGTGTGATTCTGATGTAAGTATCTGGGGGTGGAGTCAGTATCAAATCTGTGGATATTAATCTACTCTCCCCTGGAGGAATTGTCTCATCCCTACTGCTAAATATATCAAATCTGATAGAGCCCTTTGTGGCCGCTGAGGGATCCAATGCTCTGGCACTTATCTTTTCATATCTTGGGTTTCAACAACTTGTATCAGTTGAACCACATCCCACCACTGACACCATTTGTGAGGTTGCCATCATGGAAGGTGACACAAACAACAGATTCAATGTATAACAGAAAGGCTTTTATTAAAGTAAATGGCAGGATGGAGTAAAGCCTCACTTTGGCTTATGCTAAGATGTGATTCCCCAACCTAGAGAAACCAAGGATAGTCTGTGTCAAGGAGTTCCACTGAAGAGTCTATCCATGTCAGCAACCTATGCTTGCCTTCACAACTAAGATAGAAACAATGTGAAGGGATGTCAGCCAGAAACCAAACAGTGTCTAAACGTAAAGTGCTGAGCTATTCCTAGCTGTCATTTGATTTTCAGCTTCTTTTCCCCAAATGTGCATAAGTTCATCACATAGTTCAATTTACCTTTACTCAGACTTAAAGTAGAAAAATTCCCCCAAGTTAAATATCAAAAAAGTGTCACAAAAGAAGTATCTTGAAGCTTTAGTTTTGAACTGACTTTCAGCATTTCTTCACATCTCAGGGTTCCCTTCCCCAAGTCTCATAGGCATCAATATTAGTGTATAGGGGATCTCTGGTTTTGGCGTAGTTGTTAGACTGCACAGTCCACCTACTAAGGGTTATGCAAGCAGGAACCTTGAATTCGCTTTGTGTTGTTCAATATTAAAAAAAACAAGTAATTTCTCAAATGCAGTTTCTAGCTGTTTCTGGCTGGCTGTTTCATTTAGTTCAATATTCAGTAAACAAGTGTGTTATTCAATGCAGAGCTTCAGTTCAATATTCAATAAACATGTGGTTTCTTAAATGCAGAGCCCCCTGGTCGTGGTGCAGTTTACAGACCGCATGGTCCACCCACTTAATGTCGCGCAACCAGGGATCCTGGTAGCCTCCTTATTCAGTATTCGCAATACCTCACTTGTAAGTTATTTAGCCATCTTCTAAATGGCATCTTTCTTTTGGCAGAGCAGGCTTTTGCTCCCACTTCGCTGCTCCCCCTTCTGCCTTTCACTTTGTGTACGTTTGGAGACTTCCGCGAACGCACTACTTATGCACGGCCACTCCGACACACTGTATCACCAAGAAAGGTCTTTTAAATTATTAGACTTTCATCGGTTTGCTTTGGGAGCACACCAACTGTATGCGTCCACTCCAACACACTGTAGTTCATATGAACATGCACGCACTGGGTTTCTTTCTCCCCACACAAAACTCGCCGGTTACGTAGTTACTTTTCAAAGCTTTGCCACCTTCAGTCCTTGCGGTCAAGGTTAGGGTTTCTCACCTGCCCCTCAGACACTCCTGGGTTGGCTTCACCACCCAGGAGAACAAGCATTCTGCTGCAACAATGAAGGGGCAGCTTCTCAGGCCAGTCTCTTGTCTCCGACCTTGCTGGCATACCTGAGATATGGCTCCTTAGCCCCGCTGCTACCGACTGCCACATTCTGCACATCCACAGCTTCTCTGTGTGCTGCTCAACACAGGCGTCCTTCTGGCTGGCCTGGCTTCCCTTCTGCTCTGCTGCTCTCCTTCTTCCTTTTGTGCTCTCTGAACTCCACCTTTTATTTTAACAAGAACCATTCAGTGGTCTTTCTATAGGGGAATTTAATAGAAATATGCTAAGGGTCTACATAGTTTTGCCCCCAACCCACAATTAAGGGAAAGTATTAAGGCAATCAGTTCCCCCACACATTTAATAGCATTGGGATATGTCTACTTACATGAGAGATTTCTGTTATTAGCTCGGAGGCCAGCCAGGTTTTAGGACCCTCTTTTGGGAACAGGTAGGAATCAGCTCACTCCATGGGTATGGACAGCACAGCTATTCTCAGCAGGGCCCAACAGGTTTGTAGGCTGTCTCCCTCAAATAGGGCTCCCAGTTTTCCAAGCAAAAAGTCCCCAGACTAATTTTGCCCGCGAGGGCATTTTGTATATTAGTGCACCAGAGTGTATTTTTAGGGATGTTATCAGTCGGGGGTATGGGTGATTCCATTTCCCGGAGGATGGAGAATAGTTCCTTGGTATCTGATTTAGCCTTAGAAATTCTGTTGTTAAAGGTGTTCCTTTTGGTGGTTATAATTTCCTTTTTATACTGGCAAATGTGTCTAATTTGATTTTGTTCTCCAGCGTGGGTGTGTGTTGCCAAATTGTTTGTAGCTTTCTTTTATGGATTCTGAGGTCTTTCAGCTGTGGTGTGAACCAGTTGTTCAGGTGACAGAGTTGTTTACTTTTGCGAGTTTTGGTGGGAGCAATCAGATCTAGTGCCTTAGTCATCGTGTTGTTGTATACTTCCACAAGCAGAGTAGGGTCTGTAGTAATGTCTAGGTTGTCGAGTGTGGGGAGAAGATGAGGTAGGAGTCTTTCTGCTGTGATATCTTTTTTATTTCTGGTGGGGAGAGGCGGGCCATGAGTATGGGTTTGGGTCGGATGAGGTCAAGTGAGGCGTTGAATACAATTAAGTAGTGGTCGGTCCAAGATTGTGGCAAAATGTTAGTGATGCTGATGTTGCAGTTGCGATCAGCAACCCAGTCTAAGGTCCTGCCTTTGACGTGAGTGGGGGAGGAGACTTTTTGAGTTAAGGCATAGTCATTCAAGAGTGTAGCAACGGATAGGGCGTGTTTGTCATTACAGTCATTGAAGCCTAAGTTAAAGTCTCCCAGTAGTAGGATTTGAGCATGGTCTTTAGTGTTATTGGTTAGGATACTAGTTAGGTCATCTTCAAAGGATCCTAGTGGTCCAGGAGGTCTGTAGATGACGTGCATGGTGAGGGTGCGGCTGCACGAGAGGTGAAGTTTAGCGATAAGGAGTTCACATGATTGGAATAGTATGTTAGTAGCTAATTTGATAGGTAGAGAGGATTTGTGGATAATGGCTAGGCCACCTCCTTTGGTGTGAGGTCTGTCAACTCTTAGTAGTTGGTAGCCATCCGGTATTGCTAGCATGATGGCTGGGCCAGCCGCCTCATGGAGCCATGTTTCGGTTATGACTAGTAGGTCTAGGTTCTCATTCGTTAAGGTGTCAGAGATCTCTGTAGCGTGGGCTACCATGGATCTAGCATTGACTAGTGAACCAGTAAGTGATAAGGTATTGGCTGGTGTAGTAGTAGGAGGTTGTTTATTTTTAGTTGGGGTGTCTCTTTGTGACGGTGTCTGGTTAGGTGTTATGAAAGGGGCAGATTTGGTGTGTTGCGAGCGTTTATTTGCTAGATCAATGTAACCTCTGTGGTTATGGTAGGATGATGGTTCGTGTAGGCTGGGTAATCTTGCCCTCAGCCTCATGTTTCTGTCTTTAGGAGGGTGTGAGGCGGCAAGTGCAAGTGCCATAGTGGTGAGGAGGCTCAGTATAAGGTGAAGTGTTTGGAGTGGGGGAGTTTTCATAGTGGTCATAGGCAGGGAAGAGTGGAGAGGCAGCTCCAAGTTTGGGCTAAAGGGTGTAGGCAGGTGGCGTGTGCAGTCTAGTTTGGTAGTCTAGGCGGGAGCAGGAGTGCTAAGACCTATGTGGGCCGGTGAGCTGGGCAGGCAGAAGTGGTGGCAAGCTGGCAGTGCAGGTTAGTTGACAAGGCAGTATTTCGCCTAAATGCGAGAGTCACAGTGCAGCCAGAAATTACATTAAAAGCATAGTAAAAACCAGGGCAGTGTTTCACCTAGATGCAAGAGTCACAGTGCAGCCAGAAATCACATTAATAGCATAGTAAAAACCAGGGCAGTGTTTCACCTAGATGCAAGAGTCACAGTACAGCACAGTGCAGAAATCACATTAGGGAACAATATGTAGCTAGTGCAGCTCTCAGTTAGACATTGTTTGCAGTGTTTGTTCATGCATCAGCTGGGTATCAAAGGTTGTTAGAGGTAAATATTAAGGAGGTGATTTGCTAGAGAATATGTGGCATAATACTTGGGCTAGTGATTAATAAATCAATTACATTCTCACGGCATGTGAGTCAACATCATATGTCCTCAGTGGTAGGGTTAGGCAGCCGAGTGCAATAAGTGTCACATGTGGTCCCCGAAGACAGGTAACACTTGACATAAGGCAATCGGTAGTGACAAGGTAATGCTGAAGATTAAGTACCTGTTTGTTGGGGGTTCTGCCAGGGATACCACGCTAGCCGGCAGTGATGCAGGGTGACTAGCCGACGGCAGGATAGGCAGGGACAGGACTAGAGCCTTTGTGCACAGCCTGATAGGGATCGTTCCATGGGTGAGGCTTTATTTCTGTAGGTGCAGCTTATCTGAAGAGGGCCAGGGGGTCTGGCAGACGGCACTCACGGCACCGAACAGGCACAAAACAGGTGCTGGCCTTGCCTCTCGTGGGCCTTGGAGTGAGGGGGCCGGCTTCGCCTGCCGGCGGCCAATGCGGCAAGAGGTAGGCCCGGCAGCCAATCAGCTGGCTGCTGGAGGCCTGGCTTCGGCAGATGCAGAATCTGTATTCAGGGGGCGGCCATCTTGGAAAGGCAGTGAGCCTCGGCGGTCGGAATGGCGGTGGGTGGGTTAGTTGCGGTCTTGTAGTGCAGGGCAGAGTGGAAAGCCTCCACAATCAGCGTAGGTAAGACAGAGGCTCATGAGCAGTTGAGCGTGGGCGGGATGCAAATTTTCGGAAGGATTTCGCCAGAGCAAAAGCGCTTACCGAAAGGAGGTGCGCTCATGCCTGGAGACGGCTGATGAAGTCGTTGGTCCTCTGCTCCTGCAGGGACATGGTCCAGAGCTCCTGCTCCTCGGGTGGAAGGGGGGACTGCTGTGCATACACCCAAATAGTTATGACATCAATCTTCACAGAACACACATTATTTTTGCTTTCCATCACCTCACCGAATTTCAAATTTCAGTCATTTATGAAAAAGACACAATCACCTTTTTATCTATCACTCAAATTCCACACATCACAGGAAGTTGAGCTTTATATAGAACTGGCAGACATGTTGTGATCCTTACTATGAGTTCTGCATGAGCTCAATGGGACACAGTCTTCAATATGTTGATAATATTTCCCAATAATTGGGTCTTCTTTTTGTGCAGTAATCAAATCTGCATCTGAGGTTTATTTACTCCACTTGGAAGTTGAGATTTCATTGTTGGCATGGGTTTGGGACCATGTCACTGCTGAGACATGAATTTCACCCAGCAGGGATTCGGTTTCTAGTAAATCCATCTGTAGAGCTCCGGTTTTAGCCATCTGATCAGCCAAGTTATTTCCAGTGCTGGCTCCTCGATTTTGGAGTGACTTCTGA
Organism: Ambystoma mexicanum; assembly: GCF_040938575.1. NCBI lineage: Eukaryota > Metazoa > Chordata > Amphibia > Caudata > Ambystomatidae > Ambystoma > Ambystoma mexicanum. The sequence goes on along the minus strand of NC_090928.1, from coordinate 934,413,314 downwards.
TCTTTTTCCAATAGATGGTCATCTCCTTCAAGGTTACCAGTTCATCAATTGACTGGATTAATCTCCCATACTTTAATGGTTTATTGTTTGCACACAGCATGTCTCGATTTTTCTAGTTAATCAGGTGTTCCACAAACCCATCCCTGACATGATCAGAGTCAGTGATTATGACCAGGTTTTGGAGTTGGTGATATGCTGCAGTGAGGAGGGCTTGATGTACTGCCATCAACTCTGCCACCTGATTACTTCTGGGTCCTATTTTGTAACCAGCAGAGGGTTCTGGGGAATCCTTCATCCAGGCATTCCCAATGCCACCCACCAGTTATTTTTCCCCGTTATTGTCAACATGGTAGGAGCGCCTATCCACATAAACTGTGGGTATCCCTGACATGTGTCTTCTTCATAGACTTTGTGCGGGGAAGTAAGGTACACCTCCATATTGTCGTTGGTCATTAGACTTTCATCCTTGAGATAGTTTTCTTGAGCACAGTCATGAAAGTAAGCCAGTCCTTGTGCTAGTGGACTGTTCTTGTTTTGGCCATATCTGACCTCCACAGCAAAGCCTTACATGGACAGAATCCAGGAAGTAATTCTGGAATTACTTAGGTTCCCTGCTTGGATTCCGTCACTTTGTAAATATTGCAATGATTGATGAGCAGTCTCCACAATGATGTGCTTCCCCTGGATGAATGGATAGTAATTCTTCAAAGCGCACACCGTTGCCAGGAGTGCCTTTTCACAGTCATTGAATTTTTCCTCCATGGAGGACAAAGTTTTGCTTGCATATGAGATAACTCTGTTGACTTTGTCATGCTTCTGGCACAATACAGCTGTTTAGCAAGTATCCGAGAACCCTGTCTTCAAGAAGAACTCCTTTTACTTGTTTAACTGCTCGGTTTGTGCCAGCCCCACTCCCACTTGACTCCAGCCTTCAATAAATGGCCCAAAGGTCGATTGACCCCTGCATACTCTCAATGAACTTGTTGCGATAATTAGTGAGTCCAAGAAGGTTTCTTAATTCTCACAGAGCCGTAGGGTCTTTTCATTTCAATACGGCTACCACCTTCTTTGCTTGGGGATTGAGACCCTCAGGGGTGATCCCGTGCCCTAAGAAGTTCACACAGGTTTTACACAACTGTTCCTTCTGAAAGGACAGTTTTGCAAATGTCTGCAATGTGTTCCTTCACAGTTCAGCTCTTTATCAAGACATCATCTACATAAGCCAGGTTTCCCCTTTCACCCAAATGTCCTTATCCAGAAAGATGTTGAACTCATTGCTGGAGTTTTTGTATCCAAAGGGGGTTCGGGTCCACATATATTGCTGCCCCCGAAGGTAGAGGCATGCTTGTATTAGTCTTCCCTACTCATGGGTACAATCCAGTAGCCGTTAGTTAAATCAATGGCTGTGTACACTTTTGACCCTTGGATCTGTGTCAGCCCCTGGTGGATGTAGGGAAGTGGCCATCTTGACATGTGACCTGTTTGTTCAATTCCCTCATGTCTGTAGATAGTCTCCATTGGTCATTGGGTTTTCGTATCCCCAGTAACGGGTTGTTAAAGGTACTGTGGATTGGACATATTATCCCACGGGATTCTAAATTCTTAATAATCTCTGTGAGTGACTCCATGGACGCTAGAGGTCACTGGTATGGTTTCACAAATATAGGGGCCCTCTCGGAGTCCATGGGTAAGGTGGATGAATGTATATATCTGTGTCCACAGTCATATGAGTCCACTGAAAAGGTTTCCTGGAAGTCCAGGAACACCTGTTTTAGCTTCTGTCTTTGCTCCTCAGTCTCACATGCATCAGCAAGTTTGAGCCATTCTTCAACTATCTGCTTGAAGCCTTGGAAGACCTCAGACTTGACAATTTTAGTGGTATCCTCCAGTTGTGTGGAGAGATCTCTTGTTATGATGTTGACCTGGACTGAAGGTTCCAGAGAAGCAACTTAGTCATTATTGACTCGGAATGCTACCTCCTCCTTTCTGATTTCACAGGTCACCTCTTCCACCCCATAAGGGCAGGAAGAGTACACCAACATATTCCCCCATTGTCTGGTGAAATTCCTCTATGGAGGAATACTATCGCTGATGTTCAAGCAATCATTTGGGATTAGTCCAATGATTCCATTACCTAAATCAGTACATCAACCGCCATTCCAATAATGGTGTCTGCCCGCAAGATGATACTTTGAGGGTTGCTGTTATCCACTAATATTCAAATGGTGTTGTGTTATGTTATAGGTCGACTAAGGGTGTTGGATTTAAATACAAACCTTGTTGTTGATGACAATTCAAATTTATATGGGTGTCCTGATTTTTGAGGTTCTGTCCTCACTTAATTCTGAGGGGAATCGTAAATCATGGCACCTGTGCTGGGATGGTGACCTCTTCTCACACTTGAACTTCATCCTGATAAGGCAGCAGTTGAGCTGACCAGAATGCTTTGTCAGTTTTGTCAAAGCCCATGGGGTTACCCCCAAGTCATGACCAGGCTTTATAATTAATAGGGTCCAAATTGATTGCGAATCGGTTGAAAATGTCACTACCCAAATAAAAGGAAGAAGGGACATCTCTCACGACCCAAAAATTATGTTCTATGCTTTTGTCGCCGATGGAAATCTTTAGCATACACCTGCAAGGCAGGATATGTTTGGAATTTGGGGTTTTCAGACCTACTTTCCTTTCATCAATCAACATAAATGTGGGAATGGTCTGATGAAGCTTATGATGAAGCTCCTTCTGTTATTCACGCATTGGTCAGGCGTTATTCGGGCATACTCTGGTGGAAACAGTCTCTTCCCCCTCATTTATCTGAATGGGGAGAAACAATTGCTCATCCTTTTTCTGGATGTCGGTCAGACTTTGAATTGTTTTTTCATTGTCCTTTCTTATGGAACTTGGGTTTTCTTCTGATTTTAGACTAGTATAACATTTCAGAGTATTCCCTTCCAGTGTGGAATGCCACTTAAAACTGTTAAGAAGGTTGATTTTCAAGAATTGAGAAGAGTTCCCATCACCAGTTTGTTCTCCTGGATAGACACGGTTCCTGGGCTAGAGGAAGTCCTATTCTGGATTAGTTGAAGGGGGTGAAGGCAGGATAAAGGAAGATTGAGGAAGAGGCTGTTGCAGTAGTCCAGCCTAGAGTGGACCAGAGCTCTGGAAATATTGAGTTTCTGGTGGAAGGTGAGGAGAGGGAGAATGCCTCTGAGGAGGTGCAGCTGATAATGGGTCTTCTTGGCAAGGTCCGAAAATGTGAGTAGAGAAGGAGCGAGAGGAGTCAAAAATTACACCAAAGTTTGTTGCCTCACAAGAGGGTGAGGGATGCCCAAAGATGCAGCCAGAATGTAGGGGGAAGGAGGGAGCAGGGGTCCCAATGAGAAGGATCTCCATCTTACTGGCACTAAGGCAGAGATCATTGGCAGCACACCATGCCTGAATACCAGTCAAACAGGCAGGGATGAGAGAGGAGGAAGAGGAGGCAGAAGAGGGAAGCTTGCATGAGAGCTGCATGTCATCTGTATAACACTGGAAGTGAGGAGAGAAGGAGGAGATCAGATGGGCCAGAGGGGCGAGGTAGATTTTGAAGAGCCACAGCGAGAGGATAGAGCCATGAGGGATGCCATAGGTGGAGAATGTGATAGGGAGAGACATGGGCCCATATGAACCTAGTAAGGAGAGGAATGAGGTCAATCCGCCAAGTGCCAGGCCCGTGATGCCAATGGTGTCACAGAGCCAATTAGTCAGGGTGGCATGATTGACTGTATCAAAGGCAGAGGAAAGATCCAGAAGGATAAGAACGGATGGAGATTTGGAGTCAAGATTTGAGAGCAAGTCTACACGGGTGTTTGGTAGAGCAGTTTCCGTGCCTCTGGCTGCTCTGAAGCCAGAATGTTGGCAATTCATTCAAGCACACGGGCATTGAGGCACCCATCATTCATTCAACATTATGTGCAAGGCTGAACACCTACCCGTAGTTTCCTTGAAAGATTGCGGACCAGGTTCAAACCTGGTCCACTGGGTGAACACCTCAATAACTTGGTGACCACTAAATCAAGGAGTTCGATTTTTGCCACGATTTTTATTTTGAATGCACTCAGTAAACAGTACATTTAACCCCACTATTATGTTAAAAAAAGGGCTAATTATTTTTGTTTTTATTGTCTTCCTATATCCCCTGGTTTTTATTGATTGTGTTTATGCTTTCTAATTGTATTTTTGGTGCAAGACGTAAGCATGAAACTCTAGTGAATGTGTTCAGAAATGAACTTTAGTTGTTTATTATTTATTATTGAATGCATACTCTGCTGTTTTACAGTCGTGTGTTCATGATTACAGATCCATTTCTCTTTTTGCCATTAGAAAATGACATGTCCCAGAATGCACGGGTATGCTGGCATACACAACACTAAATACTATACACCCATCCTAAGCTTGCTGAGGCATTTGGGAAGACATTCTATCTTGTACATAGAAAGATTATTCACTGCTCAATAAAAGGTCCTCTTCCACAGTGCGAGCTTATTGAAAAGCACTGCTCAGCTAACACTGCTCTTCCCACATTCCTCTCCCCTCTGCCAAACATTCGCACCTGACTGATTGCTTGGTACCAAGGCGTATAGTTTTGACTTATAAACCAAACCTAGCAACACACCTTGTAAGAGTCTGATAGGCAGTACTTTCAGGCTCATGTGTTCAGGTATTGGTTGTACAGCATTGGGTGCCGTGTTGAACAACTACCTGGTGTGCCCTTCATAAATTGTGGATCATTGTTTGAACAGAGCGCGCTGGGCGAACAACTCATCAATTGGGAAAGCCAGTGGATTTGTTCAGTATCTATTGGTACATGTTTATTATGTATGCGTTTTAATTATCCACTGTGTTTTATTATGTCTTCTGTTTATCAGATGGGCACTCTCACTGTAGGATTTCAATTTGTCCCATTAGATGAGACACCCCATACTGTACATCGAACCAATCTCCACTTCTCAATTAACCCCATTACCTCACAGCAACAGCTTGTTCAAAAGTACTGTTCAGCTGGAGCACCCCTCCCCTTTATACCCCCGTACCCTACCTGTTCACATCGACCCTGAGAGTAGGCTGCAAATACCTACAGTATTTAACCCACAAGAGTCCGTTAGGTGACTTGCGGCTGCAGAGAGAGTAAATCAGTACCTTGGCGTGGCATGGCAGCACTTCAAACAGGCAAAAGAGTATGGAATTTGCATGATAGAAGGTCTGCTGCCATTGCAATGGTCTGTGCAATACTAAAAACCAAGGAAGAGATTGCCAGGGGCAACTTTGCTGCTGGTTTATTTCTGAACACAGTACTTCCCAAGACCCCATCTGATGCGACCGATCTCTAAATGGGGACCAACAGGTTTTACGACAAACAGTGGAACGTGACAAGCAAACTGCTATCCTCCATTGATAACCCAACATAGAGAAATCAAAAACATGCCATGAAATGGAAGAATCTTTAGAAGGGAATCAGCTTGTGACTCGAAAGGTCAAAACATTCTGAGTGCTGAAAGGGTAGTACAAGGCACCACTCACCTACCCTCTATGGTAAATCACTCTACTTTTTAAATGTATTCTACTGCATACTGTTTCCCAATAGGAAAATTTTGTAACTATATGGGGTACAGTAACAGCTCTTTCGTTCTTCTCATTACAACCCTTTCATCTACAAGTATCTCATTAATTCGCTTTAGAAGGGTTTAATACTGTATTACAGCACTCGTTTCATTTCTGAGAGCCCAACCCCTTAACATTCTATATATGTTATTAGTGCCTGACATGGTCTTTGATGAGCCATTGCCACTGAATAACACCATCGAGTGGCGAAAGAACAGGGACTCAACTAACCTGCCTTCGAAAAGGAGCAAGGGTCATACTCTGATCTTCGGGATGGGTGGACGGGCCAACAGTGGATCAAAATGATAAGGCTGATGGAATTTTGGGGGCCAGAAAAAAAGAACCTTTACCTGCAGGGCTGACTTTGCTCTCATAGATGCAGACCATTTTCTCTGAAACGTGCTCACAAAGTCGGCCTTTCTGCCGCTTAGGGAACAATCTGCACCTGCTAAGGAGGATAGTGAAAAAGAAGCAGGTGGCAATGATAGATGTTGCCACATATGGCAATGGCTTCTGCCTGATACAGAAGAGCATTGGCTGCAGATCCAGAACCAGATCTAGATGTAATTCACAGGAGCATGGAGTGTCACGAAGATGGCAAGAAAGTTTTGAAACCCTTTGATTGAGGTCGAAATTGACACTCAGATTCAAGTTTTCTGTTTAATCCCTATGTCTGCACCGGTTCCATGTCATTTCATCGTGGGATGAACTCATCAAATTTTTTATTTTACATTTTTAGGGGGGGTCCCCCCAAACCCTATCCCCTTTAATTGTTCATATATTCCTGTAAACCCACACCCCAACTATAACCGTAGGTTGAGGGGGGTAGGCGGGAGTTTCTTTCTGGTTTGGAGTGGTTACTGTTTATAAACATGCCAATAAAGAGTTAATTTAAAAAAGAATACCTGTCAGTGTACAAAGTGAGGTGCCTGGGAGGGACCCACTGGGGAATGACTTAAAAACTCTTGGAGTTGTATCAAGCAACCCCAGGCCTCCCAGTCAAGGGAAGCAGGAGCAGACTAGGAAGGTCAGAGAGCTCACTTTAAATGACTCTCAGTGGGTTGTTACAGAAGACCATATAACACCCAGTCCACAGGAAGAGCCAATTTCTATTTCCAGGAAGAAAGAGACAAAGGGGAAACCCAAGGTCTCAGGAAAAAAGAAAGATAGCGCTCCTGTGCATCAAACAAGGACATCCCCGAGAGGACAGTCCAAAGTCACACCAGTGACTACTCCACCAGCTGAGGCTAAGTGTGAGGTTCAACCAGGAGATGGTGAATCAGCTACTGATGACACAGAGCTGGAAGAAGACCTTACCCTGTTGGAGATAAGGATCCTAAAGACCATCCTGAGCTGCAGTCATTACTGGCAGAAGGTGGCCCCTCTAGTGCAGACTTCAGCAGAGGTCAAAGAGAGTGTCCTACTCTTGAAGGACTTCCACAACAGGCAGCTTCCCAGCTGGATGGGCAAGAGCCAGGGTAGCACAGGTTGTACTGGGAGGATGGCCTCCTCTACAGTGAACCCAATGAGTCTACCCCAGGAGACTACAGGTGACTTGTAGTGCCTCAGGGAATGAGACCTCAGTTTCTACAGACAGCCCATGGGATTCCTTTGGCTGGTCACCTAAGCTTTAAGAAGACCAAGGAAAGGATTTCTCTTTACTTCTACTGGCCTAAGATGGGGGCTGATATAGATACATTCTGTAGAAGCTGCCACACTTGTCAGACTTCTAGCAAGAGTGGAGCCAAGAATGTAGCACCTTTGGTGCCTCTCCCAATGGTGGGAGTCCCTTTTGAGAGGGTAGGAATGGACATTGTTGGTTCCTTAGACCCTCCAACATCTTCAGGCAACCGATTTATATTGGTTGTAGTAGACCATGCTACCAGGTATCTTGAGGCCATACCTAGGAGGGCTGTTACTGCTCAGCCAGTGGCTAAGGCACAACTTGGTGTTTTTAACAGAGTAGGGTTTCCTAAGGAGCTTATCTCAGACAGGGGATCAAACTTTATGTCCCACTACATGCAAGTAGTGCTTTGTCACCCCGAGTGGGACGGGTATGCCCAGACATGGGTCCCGTGCCTGCTGGGCCTAGAGAACCAAGCTACTCCTCACTGATGAGCCCCAACAAGGGTGAAATATGTTTGGGGATGCTTGTGGTCTTGTGCAGAAGGGATGTAACCTAGCAGTTCAGGCTGGACTTCCCCTTTTGGGGTGGGGCCAAGCCTGATTTGCATATGGTCTTTCCTCTTCTGTAATGGCTTGGCAGGCAAAGAATGATGGTCTGGAGGGTTGCCCCGAGCAATGCCAGTGGTTAAGATTCAGTCTAAACCTTCCAGCCATCACCTCTTTGGTTTTGCTTTGTCACCCCGAGTGGGACGGGTATGCCCAGACGTGGGTCCCGTGCCTGCTGGGCCTAGAGACCCAAGCTACTCCTCACTGATGAGCCCCAACAAGGGTGAAACATGTTTGGGGATGCTTGTGGTCTCGTGCAGAAGGGATGTGACCTAGCAGTTCAGGCTGGACTTCCCCTTTTGGGGTGGGGCCAAGCCTGATTTGCATATGGTCTTTCCCCTTCTGTAATGGCTTGGCAGGCGAAGAACGATGGTCTGGAGAGTTGCCCCGAGCAATGCCAGTGGTTAAGATTCAGTCTAAGCCTTCCAGCCATCACCTTTTGTTTTTGCTTTGTCACCCCGAGTGGGATGGGTATGCCCAGACGTGGGTCCCGTGCCTGCTGGGCCTAGAGACCCAAGCTACTCCTCACTGATGAGCCCCAACAAGGGTGAAACATGTTTTGGCATGCTTGTGGTCTCGTGCAGAAGGGATGTGACCTAGCAGTTCAGGCTGGACTTCCCCTTTTGGGGTGGGACCAAGCCTGATTTGCATATGGTCTTTCCCCTTCTGTAATGGCTTGGCAGGTGAAGAACGATGGTCTGGAGGGTTGCCCCGAACAATGCCAGTGGTTAAGATTCAGTCTAAACCTTCCAGCCATCACCTCTTTGTTTTTGCATTGCCACCCCGAGTGGGACGGGTATGCCCAGACGTGGGTCCCGTGCCTGCTGGGCCTAGAGACCCAAGCTACTCCTCACTGATGAGCCCCAACAAGGGTGAAACATGTTTGGGGATGCTTGTGGTCTCGTGCAGAAGGGATGTAACCTAGCAGTTCAGGCTGGACTTCCCCTTTTGGGGTGGGGCCAAACCTGATTTGCATATGGTCTTTCCCCTTCTGTAATGGATTGGCAGGCGAAGAACGATGGTCTGGAGGGTTGCCCCGAGCAATGCCAGTGGTTAAGATTCAGTCTAAACCTTCCAGCCATCACCTCTTTGTTTCTGCGTTTCCACTACATGGAAGCCATGTGGAAAAACTGTCGAGTAACCTACAAGTTCTCAACACCCTACCATCCCCAAACCAATGGGTTGGTGGAGAGGTTTAACATAACTATGATCAGCATAACAGGTGCTTCAGAAGAACCCCTTAGAAGAAAGTGGGACCTTCTACTGCCATGCCTTCTCTTTGCTTATAGAGAAGTCCCTCAGGAAGGGGTTGAATTCAGTCCCTTTGAGCTTCTCTATGGTCATCCGGCTGCAGGTCCATTGGCCCTAATCAAGGAGGGGTTGGAGAGTGCTCCTTACTACAAGCCAGTGAGAGTCGCTGACTATGTGTTAGGTCTCTGAAGGAGAATGACACACATGATGACAGAGGCTTTAGATAACTTGAAAGCAGGTCAGGCTCTGGTGAAGCATTGCATGACCAGAAGTCCAACATGGTAGAGTTTACTCAAGACCAGCTAGTTCTAGTTAGGGTACCTACAAGGCAGAGGGCCTTACAGGACAAATGGATTGAACCCTTCAAGGTTGTGGGAAAACTTGGAGAGGTCAATTATTTCGTGGACTTAGGCAACCCTAAGGAGGCCCACAGGGTCTTTCACACTAACTGCCTAAAGGCCTACGTCTCTAGACCGGAACTGGGAGCTTTGCTTCTAGCCTCTGCTCAGGAGGAGAAGGAGAGTGAACCTCTACCTGACCTCCTCAGGGGACAACCTTTAGATGGGAAGATAGAAGGAGTTAACCTCTCTTCTGAACTGACACTGGAACAACAGGAGGAGTGCAAAGCTCTGTTAAATCAGTTTGCCCCTCTGTTTTCACTCTCACCAGGCTTGCCCCCTTGGGGCCAGCATGAGATTTTCACTGGTGACTGTTTACCTGTTAAAAGCAGAGGTTACAGGATGTCAGACCATCTAAGAACCGATGTAAATGAAGAGGTCAACAAGATACTTGATCTTGGGGTAATAGAGCCCTCTACCAGTCCATGGTATAGTCCAGTTGTGCTAGTACTAAAGGCAGGATCCAAGGAGTTGAGATTCTCTGTGGACTATAGAGCTCTTAATGCAGTCACCACGACTGATTCCCATACTTTACCTAGGACAGATGAGCTGGAGGACAAACTTGGTTCAGCCAAGTACCTCAGTATATTTGACCTAACCTCCGGCAATTGGCAAATAGCTCTGACAGACCGTGTCAAGGAGAAAACTGCATTTTCAACCCCAGGAGGCCTCTACCAGTTTAAGGCTATGCCTTTCGGACTAAAGAATGCACCTGCTACATTCCAAAGGATGGTGAATCATGTTCTGAATTAGATGAAGGACTTCTGCATTGCATACTTGGATGACATTGCAGTATTCAGCCATACTTGGAAGGAACATATTGACCGCTTAGGATATGTATTGCAGGCTCTTTAGCAGGCATGTCTGACCATAAAGGCAAGTACATGTCAAATTTGTCAGAGTAAAGTGGTCTACCTTGGACATGAGGTAGGAGGAGGTGAAATAAGGCCATTGCCTAGCAAAGTACAAGCTATGCAAGACTGGGTCACCCCTACTACTCAAACCCAAGTGAGAGCCTTTCTTGGTCTCACAGGTTACTATAGAACCTTCATTGAGAACTATGAGACCATAGCTTCTCCCTTGAATGTGATCTCCTCACCCAAATTCCCCAAGAAGATCAGGCGGAATGAGGAGTGCAGTAAGGCATTTGAAGGACTTAAGCAAGCCCTTTGTCAAACTCCAGTCTTAAGAGCTCCTAACTACAACCAATCCTTTATTGTGTAGACAGATGCTTCCAATACAGGTATAGGTGCAGTTCTGAGTCAGCTGGATGAGAAAGTCAGGGAACACCCAATCTGCTTTATCAGTAGGAAACTGAAGGAACCAGAGATAAGGTGGGCAAACATAGAATGTGAATGTTTTGCCATTGTGCGGTCTTTGAAGAAGTTTGGACCATATTTATATGGATCTACTTTTGTGAATCCAACAGACCACCAACCCTTGAGATGGTTAATGCAGATGAAGGTGGAAAATCCAAAATTGTTAAGATGATCAATCAGCCCACAGGGGTTTGATTTTACCATTGAACACAGGTCAGGGTGTAATCACCAAAATCCTGATGGTCTCTCCAGAAAATATGACGACTAGAGTAAGGAGATTCATCCAAGGGTGGAATAAATCCTCCCGTCCCTTAGTATGGGGGGATGAGTGTCAGGGAGAATTCTCAGAAATGTGCTAATTCCCTCCACCTTAGAGACCCCCTGCAACTTTTCTGGATTTTGAGGACTTTCTTTTTTTATCTGGAGATAGTGAGACCTTTTTTTCCCCACTCTGTCATGTATTTTAATGTGATTTTGAACACTGTCAGGGTAATTCATGGAATTTCGCACAAAAGTGTCGCACGCGGCTGGCGCACAGCATGCCCGTGCGAATGTCTGCGCCAGCCGCGTGCGCTAAAATCGATTTCCGCGCACAGCGTATTCATGGATTTTCGCATCCAAAACCAGCCGTGGTGCAGCGTGGCGCAGCGACCCTGCAGCAGCGCCAGTTACGCCCCCAAGCACGCCCTCGCGCAAGGAAAAGCCTTCAAAATCCCCAAATAATCGCAAAGGGCTGCGCTAACCCTGGACCAGTTCACAGGGCTGGAAAACAGCAAACGCCAAGCGGGGAACGTGTATTTCAGTGGTTCGTGGGAAGTTCCACACGCGATTGTCCTGTGTACGTGTGCATCACGGGTGCGTGGGAAGTAACACAGGAAAAAGCAGCAGGGTACGTGTATTTCAGGGGTGCGCGGGAAGTATCACGCACAAAAGCAGCAGGGTACGTGTATCTCAGGGGTGCGCGGGAAGTATCACACGCGATTCCATCAGGGTACGTGTATTCCAGGGGTGCGCGGGAAGTATCACACGCAAAAACAGCAGGGTACGTGTATTCCAGGGGTGCACGGAAAGTATCACACGCAAAAGCAGCAGGGTACATGTATTTCAGGGGTGTGTGGGAAGTATCACACGCAAAATCAGCAGGGTACGTGTATTTCAGGGGTGCGCGGGAAGTATCACACACGATTCCATCAGGGTACGTGTATTCCAGGGGTGCGTGGGAAGTATCACACGCAAAAGAAGCAGGGTACGTGTATTTCAGGGGTGCGCAGGAAGTATCACACGCGATTCCATCAGGGTACGTGTATTACAGGGGTGCGCGGGGAGCACCACACGTGAATTGCACGTGTGGGTCCTCCCAGGTGTTACCTCTACACCCTCCACGGCCCCTGCAGGTGGCCCACACCACAGGGGCCTACCCTGCACATGTCCTGCAGGCACCCCATCCACCATGGCCATGCCCCCCAGCCAACCCACATGTCACCTTGCACTACTGCCCACCAATGCATGTCCCCCTGCACCCCCAGCCACCAGGGGCAGCCTCCACCAGGCCCCCACCCATGTCTCCCATCACCCCCACCCCCCAGCCACCAGGGGCAGCCTCCACCAGGCCCCCACTCATGTCTCCCATCACCCCCACCCCCAGCAGTGCAGGGGCAGCCTCCACCAGGTCCCCACTCATGTCCCCTATCACCACCACCCCCCAGCCACCAGGGGCAGCCTCCACCAGGCCCCCACTCATGTCCCCTATCACCCCAATCCCCCAGCAGTGCAGGGGCAGCCTCCACCAGGCCCCCACTCATGTCCCCACCACCCCCACCCTCCAGCCACCAGGGACAGCCTCCACCAGGCCCCCACTCATGTCCCTATCACCCCCACCCCCAGAAGTGCAGGGGCAGCCTCCATCAGGCCCCCACTCATGTCTCCCACCACCCCCACCCCCCAGCAGTGCAGGGGCAGCCTCCACCAGGGCCCCACTCATGTCCCCTATCACCCCCAACCCCCAGCCACCAGGGGCAGCCTCCACCAGGCCCCACTCATGTCCCCTATAACCCCCACCCCCCAGCAGTGCAGGGGCAGCCTCCACCAGGCCCCCACTCATGTCTCCCACCACCCCCACCCGCCAGCCACCAGGGGCAGCCTCCACCAGGCCCCCGCTCATGTCCCCTATCACCCCCACCCCCCAGCAGTGCAGGGGCAGCCTCCACCAGGCCCCCACTCATGTCTCCCACCACCTCCACCCCCCAGCCACCAGGGGCAGCCTCCACCATGCCCCCACTCATGTCTCCCACCACCCCCACTCCCCAGCCACCAGGGGCAGCCTCGACCAGGCCCCCACTCAAGTCCCCTATCACCCCCACCCCCCAGCAGTGCAGGGGCAGCCTCCACCAGGCCCCCACTCATGTCTCCCACCACCCCCACCCCCCAGCCACCAGGGGCAGCCTCCACCAGGCCCCCACTCAAGTCCCCTATCACCCCCCACCCCCCAGCAGTGCAGGGGCAGCCTCCACCAAGCCCCCACTCATGTCTCCCACCACCCCCACCCCCCAGCAGTGCAGGGGCAGCCTCCACCAGGCCCCCACTCATGTCCCCTATCACCCCCACCCCCCAGCCACCAGGGGCAGCCTCCACCAGGCCCCCACTCATGTCCCCTATCACCCCCACCCCCCAGCAGTGCAGGGGCAGCCTCCACCAGGCCCCCACCCATGTCTCCCACCACCCCCACCCCCCAGCCACCAGGGGCAGTCTCCACCAGGCCCCCAATCATGTCCCCTATCACCCCCACCCCCAGCAGTGCAGGGGCAGCCTCCACCAGGCCCCCACTCATGTCTCCCATCACCCCCACCCCCCCAGCAGTGCAGGGGAAGCCTCCACCAGGCCCCCACTCATGTCTCCGACCACCCCCACCCCCCAGCCACCAGGGGCAGCCTCCACCAGGCCCCCACTCATGTCTCCCACCACCCCCACCCCCCAGCCACCAGGGGCAGCCTCCACCAGGCCCCCACTCATGTCCTATATCACCCCCACCCCCAGCAGTGCAGGGGCAGGCTCCACCAGGCCCCCACTCATGTCTCCCACCACCCCCACCCCCCAGCAGTGCAGGGGCAGCCTCCACCAGGCCCCCACTCATGTCCCCTATCATCCCCACCCCCCAGCCACCAGGGGCAGCCTCCACCAGGCCCCCACTCATGTCCCCTATCACCCCCACCCCCCAGCAGTGCAGGGGCAGCCTCCATCAGGCCCCCACTCATGTCTCCCACCACCCCCACACCCCAGCAGTGCAGGGGCAGCCTCCACCAGGCCCCCACTCATGTCTCCCACCACACCCAACCCCAGCCACCAGGGGCAGCCTCCACCAGGCCCCCACTCATGTCCCCTATCACCCCCACCCCCCAGCAGTGCGGGGGCAGCCTCCATCAGGTCCCCACTCATGTCTCCCACCACCCCCACCCCCCAGCAGTGCAGGGGCAGCCTCCACCAGGCCCCCACTCATGTCCCCTATCACCCCCACCCCCAGCAGTGCAGGGGCAGCCTCCACCAGGCCCCCACTCATGTCTCCCACCACCCCCACCCCCCAGCAGTGCAGGGGCAGCCTCCACCAGGCCCCCACTCATGTCCCCTATCAACTCCACCCCCCAGCCACCAGGGGCAGCCTCCACCAGGCCCCCACTCATGTCCCCTATTACCCCCAACACCCAACAGTGCAGGGGCAGCCTCCACCAGGCCCCCACTCATGTCTCCCACCACCCGAACCCCAGCCACCAGGGGCAGCCTCCACCAGGCCCCCACTCATGTCCCCTATCACCCCAACCCCCCAGCAGTGCAGGGACAGCCTCCACCAGGCCCCCACTCATGTCCCCTATCACCCGCACCCCCCTGCAGTGCAGGGACAGCCTCCACCAGGCCCCCACTCATGTCTCCCATCACCCCCACCCCCCAGCAGTGCAGGGGCAGCCTCCACCAGGCCCCCACTCATGTCTCCCACCACCCCCACCCCCCCAGCCACCAGGGGCAGCCTCCACCAGGCCCCCACTCATATTCCACACCACCCCCACCCCCCAGCCACCAGGGGCAGCCTCCATCAGGCCCCCACTCATGTCCCCTATCACCCCCACCCCCCAGCAGTGTAGGGGCAGACTCCACCAGGCCCCGACTCATGTCCCCTATCACCCCCACCCCCCATCCACCAGGGGCAGCCTCCACCAGGCCCCCACTCATGTCCCCTATCACCCCACCCCCCAGCAGTGCAGGGGCAGCCTCCAACAGGCCCCCACTCATGTCTCCCACCACCCCCACCCCCCAGCCACCAGGGGCAGCCTCCACCAGGCCCCCACTCATGTCCCCTATCACCCCCACCCCCCAGCAGTGCAGGGGCAGCCTCCACCAGGCTCCCACTCATGTCTCCCACCACCCCCACCCCCCAGCCACCAGGGGCAGCCTCGACCAGGCCCCCACTCATGTCCCCTATCACACCCACCCCCCAGCAGTGCAGGGGCAGCCTCCACCAGGCCCCCACTCATGTCTCCCATCACCCCCACCACCCAGCAGTGCAGGGGCAGCCTCCACCAGGCCCCCACTCATGTCTCCCAACACCCCCACCCCCCAGCCACCAGGGGCAGCCTCCACCAGGCCCCCACGTGTGTCTCCCACCACCCCCAGCCACCAGGGGCAGCCTCAACCAGGCCCCCACTCATGTCCAACTCATGTCTCCCTGCACCCCCACCCCCCAGCAGTGCAGGGGCAGCCTCCACCAGGCCCCACTCATGTCTCCCATCACCCCCACCCCCCAGCAGTGCAGGGGCAGCCTCCACCAGGCCCCCACTCATGTCTCCCACCACCCCACCCCCCAGCCACCAGGGCAGCCTCCACCAGGCCCCCACTCATGTCCCCTATCACCCCCACCCCCCAGCATGCAGGGGCAGCCTCCACCAGGCCCCCACTCATGTCTCCCACCACCCCCACCTCCCAGCAGTGCAGGGGCAGCCTCCACCAGGCCCCGACTTATGTCCCCTATCACCCCCACCCACCAGCCACCAGGGGCAGCCTCCACCAGGCCCCCACTCATGTCCCCTATCACCCCCACCCCCCAGCACTGCTGGGACAGCCTCCACCAGGCCCCCACTCATGTCTTCCACCACCCCCACCCCCCACCCACCAGGGGCAGCCTCCACCAGGCCCCCACTCATGTCCCCTATCACCCCCACCCCCCAGCATTGCAGGGGCAGCCTCCATCAGGCCCCCACTCATGTCTCCCACCACCCCCACCCCCCAGCCACCAGGGGCAGCCTCCACCAGGCCCCCACTCATGTCCCCTATCACCCCACCCCCCAGCAGTGCAGGGGCAGCCTCCACCAGGCCCCCACTCATGTCTCCCACCACCCCCACCCCCCAGCCACCAGGGGCAGCCTCGACCAGGCCCCCACTCATGTCCCCTATCACCCCCACCCCCCAGCAGTGCAGGGGCAGCCTCCACCAGGCCCCCACTCATGTCTCCCATCACCCCCACCCCCCAGCAGTGCAGGGGCAGCCTCCACCAGGCCCCCACTCATGTCTCCCACCACCCCCACCCCCCAGCCACCAGGGGCAGCCTCCACCAGGCCCCCATGTGTGTCTCCCACCACCCCCACCCCCCAGCCACCAGGGGCAGCCTCCACCAGGCCCCCACTCATGTCCAACTCATGTCTCCCTGCACCCCCACCCCCCAGCAGTGCAGGGGCAGCCTCCACCAGGCCCCACTCATGTCTCCCATCACCCCACCCCCCAGCAGTGCAGGGGTAGCCTCCACCAGGCCCCCACTCATGTCTCCCACCACCCCCACCCCCCAGCCACCAGGGCAGCCTCCACCAGGCCCCCACTCATGTCTCCCACCACCCCCACCTCCCAGCAGTGCAGGGGCAGCCTCTACCAGGCCCCGACTCATGTCCCCTATCACCCCCACCCACCAGCCACCAGGGGCAGCCTCCACCAGGCCCCCACACATGTCCCCTATCACCCCCACCCCCCAGCAGTGCAGGGGCAGCCTCCACTAGGCCCCCACTCATGTCTCCCACCACCCCCAACCCCCACACACCAGGGGCAGCCTCCACCAGGCCCCCACTCATGTCCCCTATCACCCCCACCCCCCAGCAGTGCAGGGGCAGCCTCCATCAGGCCCCCACTCATGTCTCCCACCACCCCCACCCTCCAGCAGTGCAGGGGCAGCCTCCACCAGGCCCCCACTCATGTCTCCCACCACCCCCACCCCCCAGCCACCAGGGGCAGCCTCCACCAGGCCCCCACGTGTGTCTCCCACCACCCCCACCCCCCAGCCACCAGGGGCAGCCTCCACCAGGCCCCACTCATGTCTCCCATCACCCCCACCCCCCAGCAGCGCAGGGGCAGCCTCCACCAGGCCCCCACTCATGTCTCCCACCACCCCCACCCCCCAGCCACCAGGGCAGCCTCCACCAGGCCCCCACTCATGTCCCCTATCACCCCCACCCCCCAGCATGCAGGGAGCAGCCTCCACCAGGCCCCCACTCATGTCTCCCACCACCCCCACCTCCCAGCAGTGCAGGGGCAGCCTCTACCAGGCCCCGACTCATGTCCCCTATCACCCCCACCCACCAGCCACCAGGGGCAGCCTCCACCAGGCCCCCACTCATGTCCCCTATCACCCCCACCCCCCAGCAGTGCAGGGACAGCCTCCACCAGGCCCCCACTCATGTCTCCCACCACCCCCAACCCCCACCCACCAGGGGCAGCCTCCACCAGGCCCCCACTCATGTCCCCTATCACCCCCACCCCCCAGCAGTGCAGGGGCAGCCTCCATCAGGCCCCCACTCATGTCTCCAACCACCCCCACCCCCCAGCAGTGCAGGGGCAGCCTCCACCAGGCCCCCACTCATGCCCCCCATAACCCCCACCCCCCAGCCACAAGGGGCAGCCTCCACCAGGCCCCCACTCATGTCCCCTATCACCCCCACCCCCCAGCAGTGCAGGGGCAGCCTCCACCAGGCGACCACAATCTAGATCCCTGGCCCTTATGGTCAGCCTCCAGATGCCAAACACCCACCCGAGTATTGCATCCACCCACTTAGAAATGGCAAAAACATGATAGAACCACAATTGCAAGTTTGCAAATGAACACATGTCCCTCACATACACCCAATGGGTGTCAGTGAATGTCAAAACCCATATCATTATATGCATGAAACCAATGAGATGATACTACACATTGAAGTTTGAAGAAAAAATATGTATTAAATGCAACATAAATTGAATCAAAAATAAAGAAACAACAATTGAATTTTTTTTTAAATAAACCAGCAGGTACATGAAATAATGCAAAACCACTAATCATAATGCAAACGAAAGGTGTCCAAAGTCACAGTCCACAAAAGTTAATCCAATGGAAAATTAAAATCGAAAACCATTGCTCCATGGGGAAATCATAAAAAAAATGAAAATCCAAAAGTCAACTATATACAGATTAACAATCCAGGGTCCATGATCCCAAACGAAGATATGAAACCTATCTAATAACACTACCTAAAAAAATAAACTATATACAAAAATGTGGGCCATTGTCCAAAAGGTCCAAAAAATATGCTAAACCAAAGGAAACCTAACACTAACTACAGAACTATTTACAAGGGCAGCGGGCTAGTCCGACGGCTCACTTCGGGATGTTCCGGGCAAGGGCATCATCGAACTCCTGCTCAATGTCCCGGAGGCGCTCCTCCTCCATGGCCCCGAGAGTCCTCAGGGCCGTCCACATGTTCCCCCTGAACTCCCTGCGGATTGCCTCGAGGCACTCGGCACGCCCCAGGGCCCTCCGCATGAATTTCTCTGCCCTGACCATCGTGAGCCGTGCCTCTTCCGCCCGCTGCCACTCCGCATCTATGGCATGGCCCAACCGCTGCCACACGGAAGACACTTCCCGTCCTGGGTCCTCCTGCCCTCCGGCCGATGCCTGCCCCTCCGATGTCGAAGGCTCCGAGCCATCATGGCTCCCACCACGTTGCTGCTGCTGCTGCGCCTCTGCCCGTGCACTGCCTCCTGCTGCCTACACATCCTCCGCTGGCTGGGGTGAAGTCGTTGATGTGTCCACCCCTGCTGGACGTCCGACTCCCGACTGTGGCAGGGATGCCTCCTCCACCAGGCTGGCCGCACCGTCTGAGGCAGCTCCACAGGGCACCCAGGTGACTGATGGGTGAGAAGATGGCACGGAGGACGACTGGCGCATAGGGGGTTCAGTTGAGGAGGGGGTCTGAGCAAGCCCCATCAAATGGAGGAATCCTGCCTGGGTGACCTGTCCCAGTAGGCCGATGCGGTCAACGAGCCATTCGAGATGACGTGCAGTCTCCTCATGAAAAGACTGCAGGTCACCTTGCATGGCCCGTTGACGCAATGCCACACCAGTCAGGAAAGTCTCAACCCGGACCCAGATAGCCACGTCCGCAGGCAGAGGAAGGCCAGTTGTCGTGAGCTCATCCCCTGTCTGAAAACGGGTCTGGACGTAGGCATCCCTGCTGGTGCAAGATGATGCAGTGACAGGATCAGGGACAGGATTGCACACAGGCACCTCCGCGGCGACCTGTGCTGCCTCCTGTCCCTGGTTCTGCACTGCACCACTAGCACCAGTGGAATCCCCACCTCCAGACCCCGTCTCTGTTGCTTGCACGGCCTCCTCCTCAACCAAACCCCCCACCAACCTGGATGACTCCGTGCCATCTTCCCCCGTTGGGCCCTGTGGGGTCCCAGCTGCCCCTTCTGCTGCAAGGAGTCCAACTCCGACCTCCGCCTCTTGGACCTCCCACCGGCAGCTGCGGCCTGGGACGCGGCACCGGACTCCTCACTCCCCGACGAGATCACAACCTGGGAGGGGAGCCGGGCCTTGCGTCTCCGGCTGGCGGTGCGATCCCCGCCGCTGTGCTCCACAGCACCTTCTCCACCCTCTTCATCAGTTGACGCTGCAGACAGGGAGAAATTAAACACAGGCATCATGGCACTGTACAATGGACACATACACACATGACAGTTGCACATGAGTGGCATTGGCAAACCTCAGACATGGCATCACAATCGGCAACACACATGTCATTTCAACTTGCACACATGAGCCATACCACAGCCACATTGCAACTGCCAGCACCATCCATACACATACAACAGCATGAGCAGGCAAAGGTGAGCCAGACATCACATGCTACACAGGGAGTGCACTACACATGCACGCACACCACCATACTTGCATGCATGTGTACACCTCAACCAACTGTCGCAGTGTTCCGATGGGCATCCATGTCACATCTGCCAATCAGGCTTCCACATGCCGCTGTCACATGCCTCCATGTTGCATCACTGTTGCACTCTTGTCAAATACACACACATGCACATGTAAACAGTGATGATACATGCTGCTGAAAACAACATACATACGTGACATCACGACCATGCCCACTTACATACACATTCATCCAAACATGTGTGCCCACACAACTGCATTTGCCATGCAAGCCTACACACACAAGCACCATCCATGTCTCACACATGACAGCCCTCACATGTGTTAGCCGCACGGCCCTGTACACCCCCACCCATACTCGGCCCCATACAAACATATGTGCAACCGGCACACTACTGGCACATCACCACACGCACAGCTTATAATCATGATGCATGTACACTTACCGCTCGACTCCAGACGGGTCTGCCTCTCAAGGACCTGGACGTGGAGCGCTGGGGATATGCGTTCCAGGACCCTCATCTGATCTTCCGACAAGTGGCCCCGGCGTCCCTTAGCATCTGCTGCCTTCAAGAGGCGCCGGGCCTTGTTCAGGGTCCTGGAACTGAAGTCCTCCCAGCGCTTCGTGACATGTTGGAAGTCGCGGACTGCCACCCCCTCCGCGTTGATGGCAGTCACGATGTCCATCCAGATCCGAGTCCGTCCTTCCTTGTCGGCGCACACACTTCCATAGAGGGCATCATACTGCCCCAGGACTTGCTCCACCAGGACACCAACTTCCCTGGCACTGAAGCTGGTGCCCCTCTGCCTCTCTGGCCGGGGTTGTCAGTGGTGCCAGATGTTGCAGTGCCCGACATGACAACCCCAGAGGCAGGAGTGGGTGGGCAACTGGGTCCTGGGGCTGGGCTGTGGAGCGATGGATTCCCAGTCGGGAGTCTTCGGTTCCAGCAGGGGTGGTCACAGCAACAGCACCCCTGGCTGATGTGCAGGCAGCAAATGGCAGGGCACGTGGGCAGCAGGCAGTCAGGCAGCAGCAGATGGCAGGTGGGAGCGTGCTCGGGGCTCTGGGGGGCAGTAATTCGGCCTTGTGGGCAGGAGCGTGGTCTTCGGTGTGCTTATGCGTGGCCAGCTTGATACAGAGTGATTTTGTACGTGAAAATCCTGCACGTCTGCGTGTAAATCGAGGAAAGGCCCTTAGCGCGTATGCACGTCAGCACGCATATGTGATTTCATTGGACCAAAGGCCCTTAGCGCGTAAGCATGTCTGTGATGTGACGCCCGCGGGTGTTTCCCTCATTACACGTGATCACAGAGCACATGTGGATTTCCACCAATCGCGTGTGAAACTTCCTGCGCACCCCAGAAATACACGTACCCAGGCCAATCGCGTGTACGCTCACTTCCCTCCGATTACACGCGATGACACTCGGACGTGCAGTTTTACCACGTGTGCTCGCAAATGCGATTTCATTGGCCCAAAGGCCACCATGCGCAGCTGTGACGTCACGCGCATGGCCGTAGAGAATGGCGTGTGTAAAAAAAAAGAGATACACATCCGAGTGTCAAAGCGCGTAATTGGTGGAAATGGCCTCATCGCGTATGCGCGTCTGTGACGTGTGTATAAAAGGTATGTGTAGAACGCCATTTCCTTGTACGTGCTTTTCGTGGAGAGCGAGTGGGTGAAATCAATACTTCTTGTCTGTTCGCGATTTACTTCACGGCGTTTCCAGTTCGTACTCCCTGTTACCTCTAACAGCTTTTTCTCTTTTCCTCTTTTTTCTGGGCCTGTTTCCTCAAACAGCATTCCCTTCTACTGTTGTCCTGTCTCCTCAGACAGCGTACAATTCTTCTTTTGGCGGGGGTGTTGCCAACGCGCACACGCGCATATTTTTCACGCTTTTGTTCCTGGCAGACGGTGAGTCGCGCACGTATTTAACATCTGTGCTTGCCCCGTGTGTCGCGTACCCCTTCAGAGGTCATTCTGGGTTGTGTGTGACACGCATACGTTCATTCTTGTGTCTCTGGGTGCCACAGCGTAGTACAGGTTTATTTTTCCACGCACGTGGTCTAGGAGGGGTTGCGTGCACCTTACTTCCCTTTTTTGGGGTGCCTGTGCGTTGCGTGACCCGTCATCTTTCCCCAGGGGTGACATACAGCCTTGCTAGAGCACTAGGGTACGATTACCATCTGGTACCCAACCCCTTTGACCCCCAATTGCCCAGGACAATATTTCACATCGACTCCCATATGCACAATAACATCGGTGCCATGGCTGGGAGGCGAACAAGCCGTTAGGGTGGCAAAAGTTGGCCGAGCCCCAAGTGGTGGCCGTGGTGGATCCGGTAGGGGACGTGGCCGTGACTTGCAGGGTGCCCCTAGCCCCCCATGTGTGGAGGAGCAGTCAGGGACACCCATGCCCCCCCCCGGTTGAGGTTAACGTGGCTGACACCATCCATGCTCAGCCCTTGTTGGACCAGCCCACTGTGGAACCAGACCTGGCACAGGGTGACTCCATGGCTGACTTCCAGGTCAGCAGGTCTAGGCCACGTGCGCCGGTGAACGTTGGTGTCATCAGGTCACGTGGATCAGGGGCAGCTAGGTCATCTGCTGCCCCGTGTAGGCAGGCTGGGGAGGCTGCAGGGGCAGCTGCGGCTCCATCCACCCTACCTCTCACACACCCAGCCAGGACAGTGTCGGTCCAAGTCCATCATGCTGACATTCCCCCTGACACCATCACACTTGAGCTAATGACTGCACCAACTCCCATGCTGAGTGTGCAATCCCATACTCCTAGTACAGAATCCACCGGGGCTCCTGCCCCTTGTGTCCAGAGCGGCGTAGGACACTCAGGATCCTCACCACCTTCCAAGCGGAAGAGGAAGAGTGCTCGTCCAGTAGAGGCTGATGCCCCAGACACGGCTACACAGTCTGGCCCGTCAAGGAAGCCCAGCTTCAATGAGGCCGAACTGAATGCACTTGTAGAGTATGTGTCCGCACATGACCGCGAAATGGTGATTGTTGCAGGATCCAAGACAACGTCAGGCACACTGGCAGACCATTGCGGACATCATAAGTGTCCTTGGAATCGTGAGGCGCACAGCTACTGAATGCTACAAGCGCTGGAATGACCTGAAGTGCAGGGCAAAGAATAAGCTGGCCTCAAGTCATGCCGCAACTCTAGTGACTGGAGGTGGGTCTCGAGCAGACGACATAGAACTCACTCCACATGAGCAGGTTGCTGGGACCTACTGTAACGCTCACCTGACTCCCACGGGGGCGCTGGCCTGGTTCGCGCTGCTGTGTCCTCGTCTAAGGTGATGCGCAGGGTTCGGAAGACGGACTGGACCGGGCCCCAGATCTGGCTTGTCTGACTCGCAGTAGTATCCTTCTGTAGGTGAGAATAGGGGGTTAACTGTCTGTGGGGTAATGCAATCGGCCTCCCACTTACCCCTCTCACCCTCCTCAAAACCCTTCTGTGCTTCCCCGTAGCGTCTCACCTTAGGGTCTGGAAGGACGAGCTCTCCATCCTGCTTCTGATGCAGAAGCGCGTTGGTATCCAGTTACGTCACTGGATTTCCGGATGGGTGAGACCCAAACTTGCTTGGCTTCCAGGTAAGTTTTTCTATAAGTGGTTCCCCTTGTGTCCATGCATTAATGTTCTAATGCTAGTGTCTTTTTCCCCATAGGGGCCGGGGTACGGAATGCCGGGGAACAGGCACCGACCCGAGGTGAGCAGGGAAATCCTTGTGGAAATCAGGTAAGTCTTTAATGAGTGTTTTGGTAATGTCTTTTCATTCACTCATTAACGCTGATGTCTTTTTCCCCTTAGGGGCCGGGGTCTGAAAATGCCTGGATGCGGCGCGGACCCGAAATGAAAAGGGAATGACCCAACAGGTAAGTCTTGACATGGAGTTTTAGCTTCCCTTTTTCCTTCTTTCTCTCACCTTTGTTCTTGTCTTTTTCTCCCTAGGCGCGGGGGCACGACTGCGAATCCGGATGGTCGCTGCTGAACTTGGAGGCGCCCTGTAAAGGTGAGTAGAATGCAGCGCTGCAACGATTGATGCGATGTGCTTTTAAAAATAAATGTCTTCCTTTTCTGGATTGTCGGCGAAATGTCTCTGGGATGCAGATTTAGCAGGTGAGGCCTTTTCCTTCTTCTGTTCTCTTGTCCCCTTCCTTTGCAGGTGATTCAGGATGCTGGCAGGTGTGGCAGAAGTCAAGATGCAGGAGCAGACACGGTGAACATCCAGCTGCTAGATGCAGAACAACGCGAAGCACGTGTGGCTGATCGGGTGTGGTTTAAATAGCCTTGGAAGAAGTTCCTAGAATGTGTCCTTCCTCCAATCAGGTATGTATCCTTCCCCGACCACGCCCGGGTGGTAAATGAGTCCCACAGGTAAAGTAGTTCCTTTCAGGCCTCAAGGTGGCCGGGGTTCTGCAGCATGGTCTGCATCAGGTAAGTGCACCCAAACACTTTCATAATGAGCCTGGCGCCTATGGCGCCAGGACTGACGTTTTCTATGAGCCTGGCGCCATAGGCGCCAGGTCGCTGTCCAAAGGGCCCCTATAAGGGGTTGCTGGGACCTTCCCCGGGGACTTGATGTCCGTTTTCGGGGACGCAGGGCCTGAGCCGGCTCCCCGGGAGCGGGCATCGTGACACATACGTCACGGAGGAACAGATCCAAGGCGTGGGAGAACTGGCAGATTACGAGGCATTGTCCGATGAGTGCACATGCATGTGTGTGTCATCCATGTGCATGGTGTGTGTGGGAGGGCTTCTGTTTGGGTGCCAGGTGAGGGTGTGTGTGCCTGAGTGGTTTGGGTCACCCATGTGCCTCTTCCTATACATTCTGCGCACCAGCATTTGGGTATAGCAGCATCCCTTCTGCCAACATTAGACATCCAGCCCAACACCACGCCAGTTGCCCTTGGAGTGTCATCTTGCCACAACATTGTTGCTTATTTACCTCTGTTTATTCAGGCAGATTGTTTGAATACCACCACTTTTACTCGGGATTTTTCAGTCCTATTGTCACATGTCTGACATGGCTATGGTACAGTGGACTGGCTTAGTTTCCTGGACATGATTTGTTTAGACATGTCCCTGTGCTATAGGACCATTTTGGACTGGCAGCTGCAGGTTAAACATTTGAACCATTTCAATGAAGAAATCAATTACATTAGCAAACTGGCCTGAATGAACAATTGGTGACCTCCTCTCCCTCTTCACTTCATGGCTAGGGTACATGCCATCTGTGTGATGGCATGTGTATTTGACCTGCCAATCACTGGCCAATGTGTGATGCCACTACTAGGCAGCATGCAGCAAATGTGTTCATCTTCCATCTTGGTTCATCAATGTGTGCCATCTGCCTCCCCTTCACACGCAGTGACGGTGCATGCAAGGGAGGGTTTTAGTCATGTGGGACATGTGTCAATCAAGTACTGTTTCTGTAGCCTCTCAGCCCTAATTGTGTGCAATAGTGCTAATGCCTGTTTCCATTTGTTTTCTTTTATGTCTTTGCAGGGGATGACGCACTTGATACTGCTGGGGTTGTGGAGATGGTGCAGACCCAGGAGGGGTCTGAGGGCCGACCGACCACCAGTGAGAGACGTGGTGTGGTGGTGGGTGAGAACCCACACCTGCTGCAGGTCCTGCTCTCAAAGGGTGTCTCTGGCTGCACCTCCCACGAGCTGTATTCAGGTGTCGATTCGGATGATGAGACCTATGTGCCGTCGCAGGTGAGAGTTCCTGGGAGGGATTCTGTTCTGTCCGACCCACCTGCACCAGGGTTAGAACCCTCAATGGGGATGTCAGTGTTGGCAGGTACGCCTTTGGTGGTTACGGATGCAGGGTCACACTCCGCGACATCTGATCCTATTGCTGGGCCAGCAGATCAGAGGGGGAATGCTGTCCTGCAGCCTCAGGCAGTGCCGGCACAGCAAGGCGCAGTTCCCCTTGCCCCAGACAGGTGTGGTGCCCGCCGACGTGGTGGCCGTCAGCCACCTGGCAATACCGCATGGGAGCAATCCATATACAGTATGGCAACCCAACAGGCAGCATCATCAGAGATGATGGCTCAGGCCATGGATAGGGTGGCCACTTCCATTGTCCCCCCCGAAAGGCTGATGGAGCGACTACAGCAGGCAACCGACTCCATCTGCCAGTCACACAGGCAGGACATGTTGGCGTCCGACAGGGACAGGCGGGCGGCACTGGCGACTCTGCAGGAAGCCATTTCCATGGAGTCCTAGGGCCACAGGGAAGCCCTGAGGGTGGAACTCCTTTACCTCAGGACGACTCTTGTTGAGCTTGAGGCTTCAACAAACAGAAGGACAGAACAGCAGCTGGAGCGTCTCACCTGTACGCTCTCAGCTGAGATGCAGGCAACTAGGGCGGAGATCCGGGCATCCCGTGAGTTGTTGCATGGGGACCTCCGCACACTTATCCTCCAGAACGAGACCTACCAAACCCGCATGCTTGCAGCCATGGAGGAACAGACTAGGGCTTTGCGTGGGCTGCCTCCCATAGTGCCACCACCTCCTGATGCATCTGCAGAGGGTGAGGAGAGCGACAGCAGTGATACTCCCACAATAGGGTAGCCGTGTAGGCCATGAGCCCATGGAGGTGTTTTTTTTTCCGCAAGATCCACACAGGTGGGTTTTGGTGTGCACCCTGTCCTCGGACCTCCTGGGTGGCCTCCCCCACCCCCCCGGGGCCCATTAATGGCCATTATTGTTGTTTTTTGGGGGGTTTTTTGGGACAGTGTGTTGGCTTGTGTGGCTCCTGTGGGTATACGCTGCATTGTGGCTGGGCACATGCAGGGTTGTCATGAATTTGGTTCACATGCCTGGGTTTTTGTGACACACACCCCTCCTGCTTCCCGTTTCCATGGGCTTGCAAAGGGTGTGCCCAATTGACATTGACATCCATGGTGACATTGGACTCCCATGAGCTGTGTGGGCAGTCTGTAGTCAATACTGTGTATACATTCATAGTGCATATTGTTGTTGTATTGTACACTGCATGGTGTATTGATATGTGCCTCTGCATCCATCTCATCCTCCTAATTTGCAGGTCCATTCCTCATGTCTTCACAATGCGGTCCACCTTGGAACTGGAGTCCATGTTGTAAGCAGTGCACCTACACTCTTGCGTGGCGCTAACACTGTTCGGAGGGCTGGCACCTTCAGGTAGTGAGGCTAGCAAATTTTTAAGTCTGTAATGTCATGTTTAAGGTAGGTTGGGGGTTGTGTAGGTGATTGGTATTCTTGGTAAGTATTTGGTAATGTGTGTTTTAGGTCCTGCATTACTGTGAGCATTTCATGTGTGGACATGTTTCCATTAGGGACACTGTAGCTGCTGACACTTGGGGCATGTTGTGGGGATTCATTTGTTTCCTCTCACATTGCATGACATGCCATGGTGTGTTGTGTGGCCGTGCCAGGGAGCGGTTGAGTGACATGGCAATGTTTTCATGTAGTATTTTGCAGGTGGGTATTCATTTCTGCAGCATGGAAATGTATTTTGATGACACTGCATTGATGGTGTTTGTGTAGGTAGGGATGCACACATTGTGACACTTCCACATGAACAATCTCAGGCTGCTATGGTTCTGACAGTTGACTGTCCCTTTGTTCGTCTTAATTGTCAGGTTGAGTCATCATTGCTTATCAGATGGTATGTGCCAGGGCTGTGTGCACTCCACTGGGGTGTGATTTCTATGTAAAGTAATTAGCCACCAGCTGCGTACGGGCTGCCTCACCCCGTGCCCTCTCCCCTCCCATGCGCAGTGGGTGTGCATGTGGTTGGGGATGTGGGGGCACCACCATGTCCACAGCCAGGCCCCGGCGTGTTGCAACATTGTGCAGGACACATGCTGCCACTATGATCCTGCACACTACTGGGGGCGCATATAACAGCTGCACGCCAGAACGGTCAAGGGAGCGAAAGCGTGACTTGAGCACTCCGAATGTGCGCTCCACTATGCCCCGGGTTGCAATATGGGCTGTGTTGTATCTTACCTCTGGAGGCGTGATGGGGTTCCGAATTGGCGTCATCATGTGGGTGCTCAGAGGGTAGTCACTGTCCCCTGGTGAGGAGGTGATGGGTATTAGTGGGGTAGTGACATAACTCTGCATCTGACATGCATGCATGTGCAGTGGCATTCATACTCACCAAGCAGCCAAGTATCGCCATGCCGCCCAGCTTCTAGGTCCCGGCTTAGGGTAGACATTCGGTAAATGAAGCTGTCGTGGGTGGACCCTGGATAGTTGGCATATACTGAGGTGATGATTCCCTTGGCATTACATACTACCTGCACGTTGATGGAATGCCAGTGCTTGCGGTTCCTATAGATGTGCTCAGATGCCCTGGGGGGACGTAGTGCCACATGGGTGCAGTCAATGGCACCTAGCACTTTTGGGAATTGTGCCACACCGTAGAAATTGAGGGTGGCAGCCTGCATTTCTGCAGGTGTCCTGGGCAGGTATATGTGCCTACGGACTGGTGGGCGTGCAGTGATAATGTTTAAGACCTGGTGTAGGCAGCGTGACTGCGTGGCCTGTGACACCCCACCCACTATGGCACTTGTCCCCTGAAATGGTCCTGTGGCCAAGAAGTGCAGTACATTGAGGACCTTCTCCAGGGGGCTGAGTGCTTGGGAGCACAGGGTGGGTGATGTGAGGTCATCCTCCCACTCACTGACCAGGTCCAGTATTATGTGTGGTGGAAACCTGTACCTCCCATACACCTGGTCATCAGGCATCCCAAAAGGCTGGTTCTGGGAGTGAAAATTCTGGCCCTCACTATCCTCCTCCTCCTCCTTTGGTAACCCACGGCCACTGCTGCTAGGAACGGTATATTCATCCTGGCGTCTGAGCTTGTTTGTTGTTTGCGCGCACTTTTATGCTGCGCGGGTCGACGTACGCCTGCTTCATGCTGGCGTACGT
This sequence comes from Ambystoma mexicanum, assembly GCF_040938575.1. NCBI lineage: Eukaryota > Metazoa > Chordata > Amphibia > Caudata > Ambystomatidae > Ambystoma > Ambystoma mexicanum. Next base: position 934,384,293 of record NC_090928.1, on the reverse strand, counting down.
GTTTCAGGATTGGACCATTTATTTTTCAGCGCATCGTAGGCGAACGTGTGAATCTTCCCGCCCACCCCAGGAATACACGTAGCACGCTCTCCCAGGCCCAGTCGCGAGTAAATATTCCCGCCCACCTCTGGAATACACGTACCCCACTCTCACAGGCCCAGTCGCTTGTGGAACTTCCCGCGCACCCCGAAGTACACGTACCCAGGCCAATCGCGTGTGGAACTTCCCGCGCACCCCGTAGTACATGTACCCAGGCCAATCGCGTGTGGAACTTCCCGCGTACCCCGAAGTACACATACCCAGGCCAATCGCGTGTGGAACTTCCCACGCACCCCGTAGTACACGTACCCAGGCCAATCGCGTGTGGAACTTCCCGCGCACCCTGAAGTACACGTACCCAGGCCAATCACGTGTGGAACTTCCCACGCACCCCGTAGTACACGTACCCAGGCCAAATGCGTGTGGAACTTCCCGCGCACCCCGAAGTACACGTACCCAGGCCAATCGCGTGTGGAACTTCCCGCCCACCCCGAAGTACACGTACCCAGGCCAATCGTGTGTGGAACTTCCCACGCACCCCGTAGTACACATACCCAGGCCAATCGCACGGCTGGGGGATGGGGTGATAGGGGACATGAGTGGGGGCCTGGTGGAGGCTGCCCCTGGTGGCTGGGGGGTGGGGGTGATAGGGGACATGAGTGGGGGCCTGGTGGAGGCTGCCCCTGGTGGCTGGGGGGTGGGGGTGGTGGGAGACATGAGTGGGGGCCTGGTGGGGGCTGTCCCTGCACTGCTGGGGGGTGGGGGTGGTGGGAGGCATATGAATGGGGGCCTGGTGGAGGCTGCCCCTGGTGGCTGGGGAGTGGGGGTGCAGGGGGACATGAGTGGGGGCACTGCTGGGGGTGGGGGTGGTGGTAGACATGAGTGGGGGCCTGGTGGAGGATGCCCCTGCACTGCTGGGGGGTGAAGGGAGACATGAGTTGGACATGAGTGGGGGCCTGGTGGAGGCTGCCCCTGGTGGCTGGGGGGTGGGGGTGGTGGGAGACATGAGTGGGGGCCTGGTGGAGGCTGCCCCTGGTGGGTGGGAGGTGGGGGTGGTGGGAGACATGAGTGGGGGCCTGGTGGAGGCTGCCCCTGCACTGCTGGGGGGTGGGGGTGATAGGGGACATGAGTGGGGGCCTGGTGGAGGCTGCCCCTGCACTGCTGGGGGGTGGGGGTGGTGGGAGACATGAGTGGGGACCTGGTGGAGGCTGCCCCTGCACTGCTGGGGGTGGGGGTGGTAGGGGACATGAGTGGGGGCCTGGTGGAGGCTGCCCCTGGTGGCTGGGGGGTGGGGGTGGTGGGAGACATGAGTGGGGCCCTGGTGGAGGCTGCCCCTGCACTGCTGGGGGGTGGGGGTGATGGGAGACATGAGTGGGGGCCTGGTGGAGGCTGCCCTGGTGGCTGGGGGGTGGGGGGGATGGCAGACATGAGTGGGGGCCTGGTGGAGGCTGCCACTGGTGGCTGGGGGGTGGGGGTGGTGGTAGACATGAGTGGGGGCCTGGTGGAGGCTGCCCCTGCACTGCTGGGGGGTGGGGGCGATGGGAGACATGAGTGGGGGCCTGGTGGAGGCTGCCCCTGCACTGCTGGGGGGTGGGGGTGGTGGGAGACATGAGTGGGGGCCTGGTGGGGGCTGTCCCTGCACTGCTGGGGGGTGGGGGTGGTGGGAGGCATATGAATGGGGGCCTGGTGGAGGCTGCCCCTGGTGGCTGGGGAGTGGGGGTGCAGGGGGACATGAGTGGGGGCCTGGTGGAGGGTGCCCCTGCACTGCTGGGGGTGGGGGTGGTGGTAGACATGAGTGGGGGCCTGGTGGAGGCTGCCCCTGCACTGCTGGGGGGTGAAGGGAGACATGAGTTGGACATGAGTGGGGGCCTGGTGGAGGCTGCCCCTGGTGGCTGGGGGGTGGGGGTGGTGGGAGACATGAGTGGGGGCCTGGTGGAGGCTGCCCCTGGTGGGTGGGAGGTGGGGGTGGTGGGAGACATGAGTGGGGGCCTGGTGGAGGCTGCCCCTGCACTGCTGGGGGGTGGGGGTGATAGGGGACATGAGTGGGGGCCTGGTGGAGGCTGCCCCTGCACTGCTGGGGGGTGGGGGTGGTGGGAGACATGAGTGGGGACCTGGTGGAGGCTGCCCCTGCACTGCTGGGGGGTGGGGGTGGTAGGGGACATGAGTGGGGGCCTGGTGAAGGCTGCCCCTGGTGGCTGGGGGGTGGGGGTGGTAGGAGACATGAGTGGGGCCCTGGTGGAGGCTGCCCCTGCACTGCTGGGGGGTGGGGGTGATGGGAGACATGGGTGGGGGCCTGGTGGAGGCTGCCCTGGTGGCTGGGGGGTGGGGGGGATGGCAGACATGAGTGGGGGCCTGGTGGAGGCTGCCACTGGTGGCTGGGGGGTGGGGGTGGTGGTAGACATGAGTGGGGGCCTGGTGGAGGCTGCCCCTGCACTGCTGGGGGGTGGGGGCGATGGGAGACATGAGTGGGGGCCTGGTGGAGGCTGCCCCTGCACTGCTGGGGGGTGGGGGTGGTGGTAGACATGGGTGGGGGCCTGGTGGAGGCTGCCCCTGGTGGCTGGGGGGTGGGGGTGCAGGGAGACATGAGTGGGGGCCTGGTGGAGGCTTCCCCTGCACTGCTGGGGGGTGGGGGTGCAGGGAGACATGAGTGGGGGCCTGGTGGAGGCTTCCCCTGGTGGCTGGGGAGTGGGGGTGCAGGGGGACATGAGTGGGGGCCTGGTGGAGGGTGCCCCTGCACTGCTGGGGGATGGGGGTGGTGGGAGACATGAGTGGTGGCCTGGTGGAGGCTGCCCCTGCACTGCTGGGGGTGGGGGTGATGGGAGACATGAGTGGGGGCCTGGTGGAGGCTGCCCCTCCACTGCTGGGGGGTGGGGGTGCAGGGAGACATGAGTTGGACATGAGTGGGGGCCTGGTGGAGGCTGCCCCTGGTGGCTGAGGGGTGGGGGTGGTGGGAAACATGAGTGGGGGCCTGGTGGAGGCTGCCCCTGGTGGATGAGGGGTGGGGGTGGTGGGAGACATGAGTGGGGGCCTGGTGGAGGCTGCCCCTGGTGGGTGGGGGGTGGGGTGGTGGGAGACATGAGTGGGAGCCTGGTGGAGGCTGCCCCTGCGCTGCTGGGGCGTGGGGGTGATAGGGGACATGAGTGGGGGCCTGGTGGAGGCTGCCCCTGGTGGCTGGGGGTGGAGGTGATAGGGGACATGAGTGGGGGCCTGGTGGAGGCTGCCCCTGGTGGCTGGGGGGTGGGGGTGATAGGGGACATGAGTGGGGGCCTGGTGGAGGCTGCCCCTGGTGGCTGGGGGGTGGGGGTGGTGGTAGACATGGGTGGGGGCCAGGTGGAGGCTGCCCCTGGTGGCTGGGGGGTGGGGGTGCAGGGAGACATGAGTGGGGGCCTGGTGGAGGCTGCCCCTGCACTGCTGGGGGGTGGGGGTGGTGGGAGACATGAGTGGGGGCCTGGTGGAGGCTGCCCCTGCACTGCTGGGGGGTGGGGTGGTGGTAGACATGGGTGGGGGCCTGGTGGAGGCTGCCCCTGGTGGCTGGGGGGTGGGGCTGCAGGGAGACATGACTGGGGGCCTGGTGGAGGCTGCCCCTGCACTGCTGGGGGTGGGGGTTGTTTGAGACATGAGTGGGGGCTGGTGGAGGCTGCCCCTGCACTGCTGGAGGGTGGGGGTGATGGGAGACATGAGTGGGGGCCTGGTGGAGGCTGCCCCTGCACTGCTGGGGGGTGGGGGTGATGGGAGACATGAGTGGGGGCCTGGTGGAGGGTGCCCCTGCACTGCTGGGGGAGGGGGTGGTGGTAGACATGAGTGGGGGCCTGGTGGAAGCTGCCCCTGCACTGCTGGGGGGGTGGGGGTGATGGGAGACATGAGTGCGGGCCTGGTGGAGGCTTCCCCTGCACTGCTGGGGGGTGGGGGTGGTGGGAGACATGAGTGGGGGCCTGGTGGAGGCTGCCCCTGCGCTGCTGGGGGCTGGGGTTGGTGGTAGACATGGGTGGGGGCCTGGTGGAGGCTGCCCCTGGTGGCTGGAGGGTGGGGGTGCAGGGAGACATGAGTGGGGGCCTGGTGGAGGCTGCCCCTGCACTGCTGGGGGGTGGGGGTGGTGGGAGACATGAGTGGGGGCCTGGTGGAGACTGCCCCTGCACTGCTGGGGGTGATGGGAGACATGAGTGGGGGCCTGGTGGAGGCTGCCCCTGCACTGCTGGGGGGTGGGGTGATGGGAGACATGAGTGGGGGCCTGATGGAGGCTGCCCCTGCACTGCTGGGGGGTGGGGGTGATGGGAGACATGAGTGGGGGCCTGCTGGATGCTGCCCCTGCACTGCTGGGGGTGGGGGTGGTGGGAGACATGAGTGGGGGCCTGGTGGAGGCTGCCCCTGGTGGCTGGGGGGTGGGGGTGGTGGGAGACATGAGTGGGGGCCTGGTGGAGGCTGCCCCTGGTGGCTGGGGGTTGGGGGTGGTGGGAGACATGAGTGGGGCCTGGTGGAGGGTGCCCCTGCACTGCTGGGGGTTGGGGGTGATGGGAGACCTGTGTTGGTGATCAGTAGTGCAAGGTGGCATGTGGGTTGGCTGGTGGGCATGGCCATGGTGGATGGGTTGCCTGTGGGACATGAGCAGGGGTGCAGGGTAGTCCCCTGTGGTGTGGGCTGCCTGCAGGGGGCGTGGAGGGTGTAGAAGGAACACCTGGGAGGACCCACATGGCCAAATCACGTGTAGCATTCCCTGGCACCACCGAAATACACGTACCCTGCTGAAATTGAGTGTGAATCTTCCCGCGCACCTCGGAATACACGTACCCAGGCCAATCACGTGTGGAACTTCCCGCGCACCCCGAAGTACACGTACCCAGGCCAATCGCGTGTTGAACTTCCCGTGCACCCCGAAGTACACGTACCCAGGCCAATCGCATGTGGAACTTCCCGCGCACCCCGTAGTACACGTACCCAGGCTAATCGCGTGTGGAACTTCCCACGCACCCCGAAGTACATGTACCCAGGACAATCGCGTGTGGAACTTCCTGCACACCCCGTAGTACACGTACCCAGGCTAATCGCGTGTGCAACTTCCCACGCACCCCGAAGTACACGTACCCAGGACAATCGTGTGTGGAACTTCCCGCGCACCCAGGAACACAACACACGCTATTTTTCACACAGCGGGTGTCCGTGTTTGTCGGTACCCCTTTGCACCTCATTTGTCCTAGAGGGCCACTGTATGGCCCATTCATCATGGCTGTATATGGGTGCTTTTTGTTAGCGCACATTTTGGCGCACATTTTTTTCACTCGCAGGGGCGCTACCGCCTGCTTTCTTGTGGCGTACTTGTTTGGCCCTGTGAGCGTCTTTGACCGTGCGCTGGTTTGCCCTATTCGATTCCATGAATACGGGTTGTAGGCGAGCGTGTGGGCGTTCCGCGCACTTGCCTCCTGTACTTCCCCCGTGACGCCCATATTGTCACGCGTTGTTCCCCATTCCGAGTGTTACGCCCCGTGTTCCGCCTACTTTTGTGATGTGCGCCGTGCTATGTGCGATATCGCAGTGGCCGTGGCGCACGCTGTTGGATGACCTGTGCGCCGGCGTGCGCGGCGCACATTTTTAGCGCACATCCAATGTTTTTCTCGCGCACAGACTTCCATGAATCGCTGTGCGCTGGTTTCCCTGCGATTTTCGCACTTGCACTGCGATTTTCGCACTTTTACTGCGATTCGCACGTTTTGGCACCTCTGCGCGGGAATTTTCAGCTCACATTATTTCCATGAATCGACCCCTGTGTTTCTTTTGGTTGTGGAGTCTGACAAACTCCATAGGCATCATCTTTTACATTGTGTCACACAGCATCTTCAGGGCAGTGGCACAGGGAAGTCTTTCAGATTTCCCAAAGGTTTAAATACCTTCTCTTGGATAAACTACTGTTTCCAAGAGCAGTAAAGTGAAATCGACTTTACTTACATTTGTAACTTTCTAGACCCAGCACACACTATCTTACAATAGGGTGCTGGAGGGATTACCTGGTATTCCCTTTGTCTAGCTTCTCATGTAACATTTTTATGTTACCCTTTCCTTGCTGAATGGCTGGTGGCAGTGGTTTCATTTTAACTACTGTGTTGTGCATTTACGGCGGGCTGCCTTCGCCGCTGCAGTAAAGCACCTAAGGGTGCCATTTTTGTCAAAATGGCCCGGTCTTCTTTTTTCACCATTTCTTTGTGAAAAAGTCCTTCTTGAGATTTACTCTGCGCACCAAACCAGGTTTGGTCCCATTGTTCGCTTTGCCTCTGGCTCCAGGGTGTCTGGGGTGGGCAGGAAGTGAGGGAGGTGCCCGAAACTCCCTGTGCTTAGTCTCCTAGGAGATCCAAATGCACTCTGTGATGATTGGCCGGCTGACTGTCCAGCAAGAACAGCCACCCTGCTGGGTGACTGACAGCTAGGCTGGAATGAATGGGAGAGAACTGAATTAAAGGCAAGGCTTTTGGCTTGAAAAGCAGAGTCGACCACTGGATGAAGGAACCAAAGAAGAACTTGAAGAGGTTGCCTGCTGCAACTCCTGGACTGTTGGTTTGCCCAGTGAAGCCCTGCTGCTGTGCTGAAAACTCCAAATTTGTATCGACAGAGAAGCCCCTGCAAGGCCAACTTCTCCCCTTGAGTTGGTGGGACCAATCATCTCCAAAGTAAGCCACTTGGACATTCTCTCTGAGCTGGTTGCCTTTCCACAGAGTTGCTGCAGGAAATCGAAACACCAGGGAGAGGAACACCATATTGTGTGTGCTTCTTTTAAGTTGGCTAAGAGCTCCAGGAATATCATCTGGACTCCGAGGAAGCAGGACTGACCGAGCCTGAGCCCCCTCAACAGAATACGGGTCCCTGGAAGCAAGGAAAGTCCATCTCGACAGCCAGAAACCATGGTGTTGCTATTTGCGGTTGTACCGAGGAGCTGAAACACCAAAGTGCCACTTGTTGGAAATATTGCCAGTTGCGAGCAGTGACCCTCCCATTGCAGAGCAGGAGTCCCCAGAAGTCCTCCCTCTTGTCCCACAGAACAGTTAGATATGCAGAGCTGCAAAGGAACAGAATTCATCTGCTGCACTTTTTCTTCAATACAAAGGTACTGTACAGTCTGAGAGTACTTACCTCGATTGTAGAGTTCCTTGCATCTTCTACTACTCACAAGTCTAATCAGCTTGTGACCCTACATTTGATTCTTCTTTTCTTCAAAGACTTCTGAAACATTGTGCAAAGACCTTTTCTACTTACCTACCAGAACTGCTTCAGCCCTTATAAGACTTTGGTCCATTGATATTGGCTTAATTGTTATACTGAATGACTCTCCTTAGGGGGATCCAAATGAATTTGCCTGCTTAAGAATATTTGTGGTATCTTGTTTGTTCTGATAATCTTTTTCCTTTAACTAATTTCTAACAGTATTCTAAATGCAAACTGTAAGATATTAATGTCCCCTGTACCCTAGCTATTGAAGTCACCTGCGAGTGTAGGTTGTGACTGTGGGCCATCCCAAAAGGGTCTTTACTGATTTAGAAACTAAGAGTATACCGTTTTTGAAGTGTATCAGTGTGTTTGCTTTTATATTGCTCCCTTCTAAAGAAGGATTATTCTAACTGACTGATAAATAAATTAATAATGTTTATTCAAGAAATCCTGTGTGTAAGTGTTTATTTGAATACTTGTCACTGTGAATATCTGTGTAACTACCCTACAGCTCACATTGACCCCTCTTGAGATAAGCCTGGCAGCTCAGCCACACTACCAACCTGTGTAGTACAGACTTATACCCAAGGTTGGGTTTCTATTGCCAAGAGGGCAGGGTTGTTGTTGTGCACCCAAAGGGTACTGCATACAATCTTGCCTAACAAGGGGCAAAAAAACAAGCCCAAGGTACATTTTGAGGAACCTCTGCTAGCCTGCAGTCGTCCAGGACTCCTTTCTGAACTGATGTTCTGCTTGTGTATGGGCGCATATGCCATCAAGACACCAGACAGAGGCCCAACATGGTGCTTTCTTCCCTTGACCCAGAGGGACCTGATAATCACAAGTTCTTTAAATTGTCTTCCCTGTGAAGGCATGGTACTAAAGAGGAGTCTGAATTGTGAGTTAAAGTTTGTAACATTTTGCTATTCTCTAAATGGACATACATGTTGACTTACAGCACGAAAGATGTGTACCAAAAGATGGTCACTCAAATCTTTTCTATCTGAAAAGTTTGGGTTGCCCATATAAAGAACAACCAACCATACCTCCTGTGCTCTAGCACCTTGAAGCATCTTTTGTGCCAGATGAAATTACAATAATAGATCTTAGACAAATAATCAGACAGACTCAGAGAGTATGGCAAAGTACTGCTTTATTCCAAGTTTAATAAAGCAGGGTCAACAGGCAAATAATCGGACTGATGCTTGCACACTCAAAACCAAGTTTGATTACATGGAGGTTTTATACCTCAATATGCGTCATTCTACGTCGCAACATACTAAACCAATCGAGGCAAGGGATTGTTGAAGGGAACACAACTATTTATAGAATATGTAAGTGCTCCATTGGCTACCCCTTGTCTGTAGGACATGCCTTCAACTACCTCTAAATACATACAGTAATAATTATAGTGAACAAAACATCAGTGGATTGGCTCCTGCAACTTTGTATGTTATAGTGTGCCCAACCTCACTGAGTGGTTGGCATTGTATCTCAAACTTGGACTTTTAGCTCCTTAGCAGCATCTATGTGAAACAAAACCTAGGTGTTTGAATCCCGTCAGACTACTAATTTTCCCAATTAATCTATCATCTCTCATTGGTAGGCTATCAGCCAAAGTCTTTTGTTTGTAGTGACCATGTTTCTGCTCACTGTTCTGGTACATTCCAGGGAGTGTGAGCACACCACTATCTTAGCTTAAGGCCCTAATGAATAGCCTTTGTGTTTGACTTCTGAGTCACCTGTGAAAAGAACACACATTTGTCCATTTCAGCCTTCCATTTACTGCTATTAGATTTAATTATGCAAGGTGCTGTTGTTCCTCCTGGTCTCTAGAGACTTGCTCACTCTGTCTCATATTAACTTTATACGCTTTTAATTGACCAGCAGTTTGGCTCTCTCAGATGTTTTCTTCTTCCTTCACCTATGCAGAATGTTCCACATTCAGAGCTTATCCATGTACTCCCTTTGTGCTGTATGCGTATCCTTAAAAAATATCATCCTTAATTCAACATCCTACATATCTTTTCTGATATTTAGGATATTGACATTTGGTTGCTGGGGGTGCTAGGGTAGTTTTCTTTATATTCCCATGGGTACTGGCTTCATTTTGCATCTGCTGACCTGTTTCAGCATTAATGTCAATCATTATCTTCATCCCAATAGCTTTCTTGGCTGTCTTCTTGCATTGTCCCAGAATGATCCTTATGAGGCAGAATCCTAGCAACAAGGACACTAGTATTGCTCCAAGCATTTTAAAAGCATTTGCTAGCCAGGTTGGAATCCATGAAAACAGAGATGTAAACCAATCATCATCTTCAATTTCGACTTATTGCTCCACCATCTTTGTATGCAAAGTTGACAATGTGTTTATTACTTTTTTCGGAGTTCCATTTCCTCCTACATGAGATGGTATAAAATGTGCAGCAAGAAGGGCTGACCTTGGCATACACGCCTCCTTCCATTGTTGTAATTACGTCCAGGACATACCTGCTCTGGAGAGCCATCAGCCTGATGGTTTTTCATTCTTCTCTGATAGAATTGAATCCTTTTACTGTTGCATTGATTGTATGCAGCAGCTCCCACTTGTAATCTGCAGCCACTTGGCGTTTACTGCTGCTTGAAGTCCTGGCAAGAATATAACTGTCATTATCATTGCCGTCTTGCTTTACAGTTTTTGCTCATCTGTGATATTGTCATAGGACTCCTTTGATTTTGCAGAAAAATAATTGCTTCTCTTCAGTCGGCGGAGTTCGGGTGATCTCTTCATCCTGAGATGTTCATCCATTTTTGGAAATTCATCAATATGGAGGTCACTTATGGGAATCACCAATGCTGGTACATGTAGCATTACCATAGAGCATACTGCTCACCAATTCTTAGGCAACTGCATATAAGCTCTGGACCCACAGGCCCAATATCTTCCCATTAACACTGCAGTTCCTGCATTCATTCCTGGGACTTCAATTATCTGTCCACATCCTTTATTTTCCCAACTAGGATGAGGCCATCATACCTGAAGCATGTTGTTGCATTTCTCAGTGGTATTATAGAAACTGGTCCTGCTTCATTGTCGACCAATGTGTGTAATTTTGAGTACTTGGCCCACGATCCCAGGCATTTGTCAATCACTATCTGCACTATACTTGCTGATTCTTTCTTCAATAGATGTGTAGAGCAGGCCAATAGCCCTTCTTACCGCCCAGTACTAGTGGAAACAAGTCTATATATCAGTAACTGAGGTCTTTCTCCACATCGTGGCTCTCCTAATATCTGAGCAATCAAACTTCTTCATCTGGACAACCTTTATTCATTCTCCTATCTGGGATGGATGCATGAGTTTCTTGCTAGTCCATCCTAATACATTTTCCATCCTTCTTGTTTTTGCATAGGTATCTTCATATGGGAATGCCAATTTTGATTGCCATCATAACATAGCCCATTTTCCTTCAAATTGTCCTCTGATTGTGCATGCTGCTAGATGACTGAGGCATTTTGTATCATGTGAAAACATTTCTCTTGAAATAAATGTTCTTGCAGCATTCATGGCATACGGTACTAAGGAACAAACATAACAACGCTTGTCTGATGTTCTTTCACCCACCTCTTTCATGTGCTGGTACCATAGGTTATTATTTAAATTAACTGATTTTTCAAGATACGTATTTACACCTTCATGGTTCTCCTCAACATCCCTTTTAAATTGAAATAAACTCCTAGTTATATTTTAAAACAGGCTGTCTGTGCCTTCAGTAGGGACAATAATAAGTGTTTCATTAATACCCTTCATGTCAGTGCCTTTAGTATCATCCATGTTAGTGACAGGTTAGTGCCATTTTCAACTACACTTCGCAATGCCATAACAATAAGGAGAAAACACACATCATTATAACAGCTGATGTCACCATCAATATCACATGAGATTATTTTTGGATTGCAGTGAATCTCGAAAATTTTGAAGCCCCTCCATCTTGTATTAACATTAATATGTACATTTGCTATCTCCTTTTCAATGACTTCTATATCAAAACCAGAATATTATTGCAATTATCACTCTCCAGACAATACAGTTGTTCTTTGGGTCCTCCAAAAATATAATAATATTTATTCCTCATTGAACAAAAGTTGGATAAATCTGCAGCATATAGGAAAAAAGAACAGATAAGGATGTACTTACTAGTGTGATGATGGGTATCATAAAAGATAGTCAATATTCTATTTTCTTCAAGGTCCAGACTCTTCTCTCATTATCTTTTGAATCCTGTCTAAAAGGAATTTTCCAAGGTAGCTGCAAGTCTATTTTCTCCTTGTCAAATCTGGAAACCAATGATCTTTAGTTAATTTTAAAAACATTGAACCCTAATATATAGTGCTTGTGTGCACTTCTTTCTCTTTATTCTTGTTTCTAGCCATTTGGCGGGTCTGCATACGCAGAACTACTTGTCTTGCTTCTCTTGGGATGTCTTTGGGAGGGGCCGATGTTTTGCCGTAATATGGTTTGAAGTTGTGTAGATGTAGCCATGCTCTTCATCCCCTCAATTTCACGGCAATGGGGCTTGCTTCCTGTACTTCATGTGGAACCTCAAAGTGAGGTGTATTTCAGGTGCCTATGAATTCGCACACTAGCACCTGGTCTCCTGGGTACAACCTTGGGGGATTTAGCAAATCTTCTGTTTCGTACACTTGATTGTACTTGTTGCTTCCTTTTGATCCCTCCCTTCTGTTCTAAATCATGAAAGAGACACTTGCAATCATTGTTGTTAAATAATCATGCATCTCGTCACCTAATGCCCTCCCTGCACTGTGGACATCAGTTCTTACCCTAGTTGGAGAGTCAATGGGGGTGTCATACAGCATCCAGTCACCAACTCATGAGGAGTTAGATGGTGATCCAAACCAGTCTGGTGTCTTAATTCAAACAAAGCAAGGGGCAGACAATGCAACCACCCCTTTTTTAAAGTGATGTTGATTTTGGCTTTCCTCTCTTTGAGGAGTCTGTTTGATATATCACAGATGCCATTGGCCTGTGGGTGATAAACAGATTAAAATATGTATTTTATACCTAACAGAAGTACTATCTGTTCAAAAAGTTTAATTTACAAAATGCAGTCCATTGTCAGACCGCAAAACCTCACACACACCCCACCTGGGGAGCACCTTGTGTACCAGAAGCTTGGCAGCACACAAGGCATCAGGGTGTGTGCACGGACCTGTCTCTATCCCTCTAGAAAAAGGAAAAGGACATACTACAACCAGCATATATCTCTAGCCATTACATATCTGTTGTATAGCTACATAATCTATACATACATTTTGAAATGGGCCATTGGGTCTAGGGATTGCTCCTCTTTCTGTTCGCAAAGTGTGTCCTGCAGTACATTTCTGACACACAATGCAATTCATTGAACTCTGCCACATGTTCCAGGAGATTAGGTGAGAACCACTCTTCTGCAATTGTTGCAGCTAGACTCTCGAGAGTCGTATGGGCTGGGAAGTGAAGCTGCTCCAGTGCCACTCTCAATAATGCTAGAGGCATAACTGGCTTTCCAGTGCCATCCTGCCTCCAAATTGCTTCAGTGGGGGATAAAGAACACCCCTGCTTTTTCCATATATCTTGTTCTAATTGTTGGGTTCGACCTTGTACTTAAATTAACTGGAAAATGTACAGCATGTTAAAACCTTCCTTTACCAACATTCATCATCCTGTCAGTTGTTTAATATCTTCTTTCTCTAAACTAGATATGGGTGGATAATAGGCTGCTTTTTTGGCCTTTATGTCTGCGGCTTTGTTTCTGCAGGACATTAAATCTGCTTGTTTAGAATGTGCTGAGCATTTTATGATTGCTAGGGTCAATGAGAGAATCAATGCTTCTATAAGCCTATCCAATAGGGCAGCAAGTTGCACTGGAGTGCCATCTGTGTGGTGGAAGCCCCTCCTTTTCCAACATGACAGACCTGCATGCACAGTTGATGTCACATAGGCGGAGTCAGAATACACTGTCACTTCCTCATCCTCAAAGCTCCATAGCGCTTTGATGAGCGCCACTAATTCTGCAGCCTGTGCTGAATAATTCAAAGACAGCCTCATGCTTGTTACAACCTCAAATTCACCTTCTCTATTCAGTTTTACAACTGCTTAGCCCGTATGCCCTTTCCCAGTGTTCTGGTCAATTTTTGAAGAACCATCAATAAAAACAACTTCCAGCCTCCCAATAGCATTTTCTCTAACTTGGGGGATTTCATTATAATTCTCAATATACGTTGTACAATCATGTAATCATGTATACAATCAGCCTTAAATACTGGTTCTGCTATAAACATTGTCTTACATCTAACAATTTTAACCACTGGGTTGGAAATAATCACCTTGTATCCCGATGCTCTTTGTAGAGTTAATGGGCCTCATTACGACCCAGGCGGTCCGGAAATAACGGTGGCGGTAAACCCGCCGCCAACGTTGTTTCCGGACCGCCTGAGTCCGACCCCTGCAGGCGGGAGGTGATGTTCCCACCAGGTCTGACTGGCGGGTTTAACACCTCCCGCATGCAGGTGGACGAGGAAACACCGGCAGCATTACGAGATGCTGCCGGTGTTTCCATGATCCCCATTTCCATCGAGTCCCATAGGACTCAATCGGAATGGGGATTTACACCATTCCGCCTCCGTGATTCCCGGAAAACCGGGGTTGTAATGCCCCGGTAATTCCGGGAATCACAGAGGCGGAATGGTAATACGAGTCCGGCGTTAACCAGGCGGTTTTACCGCCTCAGTTAATGCCAGACTCGTAATGAGGCCCAATGTACTTTTGAGTTTCTCAAAAATTGCAAATAATGCATGCTCTATAAATATAGTTACTGAACACCCCATCATTATACTTGAAGCGTTTTCAATTGCAAATGGAGCAGCAGCTAACGATTGCTCACAGGGATAGCATCCCTTCATTACTGGATCTAAAATCCCACTATAATATTCCAGTGGTTTATGTCCATTTCCTAATGTTGTCTTCTGCATAGGAACTGCTGTCATGACTTCTCCATTTGAATGGGAGAATAAATAACATTCTTCACTATAATTTGGAATCCCCAACACATGGGCTGTACTGATTGCAGTGGTTGAATGCAGTGGTTGAATGTATGTGCTGTAATGAACAACCCAAGCCCTGCAATAAATGCATGAGCTGAGAAACTGTTGCATTTCCCTCACTGGTTTAAGTACTACAGTTTTCATGATTACTGCAGATCTTTCAGTTGTCACCTTTTTCCCTTCATGAGAGATCAACTGTCCTATATACAATACTTCTTCTTGATAATATTGTAATCTCTCCTTATCTAGCTTTTAGCTTTTCTCTGAGAGCCTTGTCATGCGCTTAACTGAGATTCCTCTGCACCTTTCTTTTGTCTCACTACACAGCAGAATGTCATCCACATACTGAACTATTGCAATTTCGACATTACTCAAGTCCATCTGGAGGACTCTGTTAAACATGGATGGGATCTCACAGTACCCCTGAGGCAAATTAGTGTTTCAGGTCAATCATTCTATACAAAAAGGAAGTCAAAGCTTGTGAGTCTTCATGAAGGGGAATTGAAAAGAATGCATTTTTTTAAATCAACAACTGTCAAATATTTGGCTGTGGAAGGAATGTTACAAAGTATCATTGCAGGATTTAGAACTATAGGAAACTCAGCTTCGACTATATTATTTAGGGGGCAAAGGTCCTGGATAAATCTCCCAGACCCCCCCTTTGATTTATTCGCAGGATACAGCGGTGTTACATGTTGAGTCTGATGGCATCAGTATGCCTAGCTTCAATAAAGCTGAAATGGTGTAAAATATATATTTCATCCGCCTCTCTTAACATGGGGTATTCCTTTATTTGTGATAAATGAGCTCCTGGTTTTCATTTACTTTTAACTGCCCCTATCCCTTTTAATAAACCCACATCATATGGGCTCTTGGACCACAAAATCTCGGACAGTTTCTCTAGCAGTTACCCCCCACTCAATCATCCCTTCTCCCTCTCAGCACTTGCTCATTCTCAATGCTCACAAGGCCTAGTAGGTACACCTCTATGTTTTCATTGTTATATTTGCTTTTCTTTCCCATATTCCCTCCCTGTTGCCCTGTGGGCGCTTTGAAGCACAATTTGCTTGATATAAAATAAATAAATAAATATTCCTGAAAAAATGACGGTCTTCTGTTTACCAATGCCATTCTCTGCAGTATTTCTATATTCTTTACTATAGTTGAATAAGTGATACTTACAAAAAAACCACTGTTCATCATCAGGATAGTCATTTCTAAACAGTTCTCGTTTGTCAAATCTGTCAATCTATATCCTTCACTAAGGGCTATTACTCCATCCCCTTCCTTCATCATCTGTCCCATGAAGCATCACTCTTTCTTCTCTGACCACTGCTGCTTGGAATTCTAAGAGAATGATCTGCCCTTCATCATCGTCCATGGAGACTTCTGGCCTGAACAAAAATTCATCACGTATTCTCAATAATTTACCTGCCAACCTGGGTAACCATGAAAATAAAATAGTCACTCCATTCAAAAATACATTTCTATCTAAAGGCACTCCTTGTAATGCTTTCTGACCTGTGTAGGCTAGTAGAAACTCTCCCACATTCATACAGTGCATCCCTGGAGTAGAGCACACTATTTCTTTGTCAGTGAAAGATATTGTCATTTTAAGCTTTGTCATTAAATCACAACCCAATATATTGACTAGCATCTGCCTAGAGTATAAGAATGGCATTGACATATCATGTTCTCCTATATAAATTGGTAATTTGTCTGTAAAAGGAACTAAATTGGTCACCCCAGAGAACCCTTGAGCATTCATGGGACTGCCTGATATTGGATATTTTCCCTCACGGACACAAATACAAGTGACTCCTGTGTTTACTAAAAATGAAAATGTCTTGCCTCCTATCATCACCTTTGCCCTTGGTTCCTGTTGGGGGTATGGTGTCACTGATAGTACTGAACACATCAAGTCACTCTGTGGGCTGTCCAACTGTGGATATACATTCCTCCCTGTACATGTGAAAGCCCTCCTATCACAGTTACACTCCCCATTTTGGGTTCGGCCACCTGCTGTGTTCCTGGAGTCATGTTCCATTGTGGTACCATAGCCTTCTGCATTGGTGATTGCTGCAGCTGAGCCTGTTGTGTTTGCATGGGTGCCTTCTGTGGCTGCCCTTGTGGCGATTGCATTTGCAGTGGTGCTAGCTGCATTTGTTGGGGTTGCGGCACATGTTTCAGAGCATACGTGTGATCTTGCACATAATATCCCTGCGGTTCTGTATTATATTGTGGAGCATAACCCATCCATCTCTTGGAGTTTGCCAATTCTGTTGCATCCCGCCGCTGCTTTTGCATGTCCTAGCTATATGTCCCATTCTCCCAAAATTCCAACATTGATGTGGCTGTCCACCTTTAAATCCTCCTCTTCCCTGAGTGTTTTGAAATCCACATCGTCCTCTTCCCTCTTGGACAATTTCTTCTGAAATAACTTTGCTTCCTCCTGTTTTCTATTCTCTGCTTTCTTCTCAATTTTCTCCTGCATTAATCGAATGTGATGCACAATTTTCAATTGTATTTCTGGCCATGGCTTCACTTCCGTTCCTACCTGTTTTTTCAATTGCTGTTGCACTGGCTCAGGCAGCCTCTGACACAAAATATGGTAAAATAATGCAACCATGTTATCCCATAGCTCACGCATCTTCTGCCGCCATCTGTCCTGTATATTTTGAATAAAGGCAACAGGATCTTCATTCTCTCCCATTTTCCTAGTCATAATCGCACCTATATCAGGATATTGCACTCTGAGCGCTCGTCATACGTCTGCTCTGCAATTATTATGCATTTATCTGCAAAAATGGCGCTCCATCATGTGTTGTGTTTTGCGCAATCACACCTGCATATCCTACTTGCTTCCAATGTCATCAGCTCTCTTCCCTAAAATAGCTGCTAGCAGTCCATTTATATCAACTATAGCTAACACCATTTCTGATGTCATTTCCTAGTCATAATCGCACCCATATCACGATATTGCACTCTGAGTGCTCGTCATACATCTGCTCTTCAATTATTATGCATTTATCTGCAAAAATGGCGCTCCATCATGTGTTGTGTTTTGCGCAATCACACTTGCATATCCTACTCGCTTCCAAATGTCATCAGCTCTCTTCCCTAAAATAGCTGCTAGCGGTCCATTTATATCACCTATAGCTAAAGCCATTTCTGATGTCATCCTTTCTAATTCATAAATTCATTTTCCAGCACCTGAAGTTAAACTCAGCAATTTACACCTTAAATTGGCTTCATCCATATGCATCCATGGTATCTATTGTGGTTGTCCTCCCCCTTCTCTAATAATAGGAATTGCCTCGCCATTTGTTTCCTTCCTGGTAATGATCTTAACCTAATTATATATGGCAGGAATAATTCCCCTGTACTGCACAACAGTTCTGGTGGTTGCTCAGTATAGGCTGTTAACTCTGGTGTCCATCTTTTAGGGTCCTCTTAATCTGACCATTTCATGCCTTTTTCTGCACTTGATTCTTTTAAAAACCTGCATGCGCCTCTCTTTGCACTATTTTGTTCTCCTTCCTTTCTTCATCTGATATCGTTATACTCCAGCTTGTGTGACTATTGTCTCCTTCCACGTCG
This sequence comes from Ambystoma mexicanum, assembly GCF_040938575.1. Lineage (NCBI taxonomy): Eukaryota > Metazoa > Chordata > Amphibia > Caudata > Ambystomatidae > Ambystoma > Ambystoma mexicanum. The sequence continues at coordinate 934,366,383 of NC_090928.1, read as the reverse complement.
TCGAGGTCTAATCTGTTTAAAGACAATATTCCACACTTGGCTGTAATGATGTCACTTGATCTACCTTTGGTTCCCTTTAACAGGGATCCTTCTAGATTCTCCTTGGGTTTCGTACCTTCCTCTGTCCCTCATTTGCCTATATAGTTCCCCACACCTTTGCTCTATGTCCTCTCTATCCTGCCCACCAGCCAATGCTGATTGTGGCATTCCTTGCAGATGCCTACGGGATATTGTGACCCTCTCTTCTCCTCCCATCATTCTTGTGCTTCACTCGGCACTATGCTCCTATGGCATAAATATTCTATTTCATCATCTTTACATCCCCAACTCTTATTAATTTCTTTTTGTCTTCTCATTATCCCCCACAATTCACCTCCCTCTCGCCTCTCTTGCAACCTACGTACTTTCATTCTTTGGGCTTCTTTCTCTTCCTGTTTCTTCTCCTCTAGCCTTCCTTTCTCTTTTTTTGCCTCATATTTTCTTCGCTCTTTCCTTCGCTTGCACTCTTTGCCCCTTTCTTCTTTATATGCTCTTTCTTCTTCCTTTTCTTTCCTTTCCCGCTCTTCTGCCTCCTCTCTTTATCGAATCCCATCAATGCCCTTATCTTCTAGCTTAAGCAATATTTGTCCTCCCATCCATTGAATCTATACTTTCGTTATTTCCTTTACTTTATCTTTGATTTCTTTCTGTTTTCCTGCTTCATCCTCTGTCTATCGTGTCTGTCCTTCCTCTCATCATGCTGTTCGCTTTCATTGCGTGTTGATATATTGTTGTGTTCTGTGCTCTTGCTCTCTTCCACATTATCCTTGCTGCTATAAGCGGGGGGCGCATATGTTGGATTAACATACCCCGCTGCTTCTCTTAATTCCTTCAAAGGGTGAAATCCCTTCTCCTCTGTATGTCCACTCTTCTCTTTAGGAGATGGAAGGGGGGCTGAAGGTGTTTTATCCTCCCCTTTATGCTGACTGAGAATCCACTCGGTATAGGCTGGATCTTCCTTCTTTCTCTGATACATTTTCCAAAGCTCTAACATGGCTCATCTTTACTGCAACTTTGTCCCCTTATATGTGGCATTGAAGTATGTCACCATATGCCACAATACATCTTTTGAATCTGAACCCTCCTGAGGCCAAGGCATAAGTGTCTTATTGGTCATGCCTCTGACACATTCCAAATGATATTTCCTTATTTTCTCTGTGTATCTCGGTAATGTCCTACATAAATGTAAAAGAGGTTTATCCCCGATGATGACAGATTGGTTTTGATCGTCAATACTTACCCGTTGTTTTATTTGATTCTTTATTTTATTAAATATACCAACACCGATCAATTGGCACAGACAACATCAATCACTGTTCATAATCGCAGATGGGATATATTTTAACTGATCACTTTATTTTAAAAATATGTGAAATTATTTTTTGTTTCTTCCTTCATTTACACTTTCTATCAATTTTTATTATATCGTTCTTATATTATTAGTATATTAAAAGTCTCTTCTTTATTTATATATTACTTTCCTTTACATTTTCCATTCCTGATTGATGCAAATCTCTTGGTCAACATTTTTCACTGTTCTCTTTAATTTGTTACTGTCGTTTTATATTCATCAGTCTAACCACAACAAAAGATTTATATTGACAATTTTATAACCCCACACATGTGAAATTTAAAAATGTTTTTACTGCATACGCCTTTCTTTACTATCTTAGTAAATGTATCCCATCTCTATTTCACTCCAATCTGGAGTTTGATGTGCACTCTACTGCGGACCTTGCCTAAGGAATCTTTAATAACTTAGGGCGTACCCTTCTGCCTCCTTGGGATCAGGAATCGAGGCATCTATTTCTCTTTATAATCTCCTAAAAAAATCCCATTACTTTTTACACTTATTATTAAAACCACAACCCCTCCCTGCTATTTTAACATTTTCTTTGTTCTAATACATCCGTGATTCAGTTTGAGTCCTCCGGCATCAACGCTCCCCCAATGTACCAGTTTGCCTTTCATCCGCAGGGCACCTGCATGGACCGGGCAGGAACTTCATCAAAGAGGGACCTATCGTCTTCACACGTAACCCTGCACGTCACTCTCCATAGGAAAATCTGTGGTCATCTGTCTAATGCCAGGCGTAGCCGAGCATCCGAGGATCTAAATCGGGTCAACATCGACTAGACGGTACCCATCCTCTGCTACCAAATGTGCTCTAGCACCTTGAAGGGTCTTTTGTGCTAGATGGAATTACAATAATAGATCTTATACCAAATAATCAGACAGACTAAAGAGTATGGCAAATTACTACTTTACTACTTTATTCTCAGTTTAATAATGTAAGGTCAACTGGCAGATATCAAACTGATACTTGCACACTCACAACCAAGTTTGATTACATGGAGGTCTCAATATGCATAATCTACGATGTCATGCTAAGTCACAAAATACAAAACTTATTGCGGGATGGAATTGCTGAAGGGAACACATCTACTTATAGAATGTATAAGGATCAGTGCTTCATTGGCTACAACTTGCCTGTAGGGCTTGCCTTCAACTACCTCTAAGCACATATAGTACTGATTATAGCGAATACAATATCAGTAGATTGACTCCTGCAACTTTGTATGTTATTTTCTCCCCCAACCCCACTGATTGGTTGGCATTCTATCCTAACCATGGACTTCTAGCTCCTTAGCAGCGTGTATGTGAAACGAAAGTTAGGTGTTTGAACCCCGTCAGACTATGCCCCATTTTCCCAATTAGTGTCTCTTCGGTCATTGGTAGGCCATCAGCCAAAGACTTTCATTTTTAGTTGACCTTGTTGCTGCTCACTGTTCTGGAACATTCAAGGGAGTCTGAGCACACCGCTATCTCAGCTTAAGGATGTAATGAATAGCCTTTGTTTTTTACTTCTGAGTCACGTGTGAAAAGAGCACACAAATGTGTCCATTTCAGTCTTCCATTTACTGCTATTTGACATAATTTTGCAAGGTGTTGTTGTTCCTCTTGGCATTTAGAGACTTGCTCACTCTATCTCATGTGAACTTTATACACTTTTAATTGACCAACAGTTTGGCTCTCACAGATTTTTTCGTCTTCTTCCATCTATAAAGAATGACCCACATTCAGAGCTTCTCCATGTACTCCCTGTGTGCTTTGCACTTATCACCCAAAATAGCATTTTCGCTCTGGGCTAACCTTGACTTATCATCAGATCTGCTCACATGGCTGTCTTTCCGCATCTCCTGATTCTTACAGCCTTGGCCTGTCTCTGAGGTAGCTTGGGCAAATTCAGCGTGAGCTGTTGTCCATTTTCCTAATATGGCCATCCATGCCTCATTACATATTCCTCTACAGGAAGCTTCTATAAGTTGTCTTTTTACCTTGCGTTACTTTGTAAGTTACTTCATTTTCTTTATATCCAGGATTACTTTAGTTTTAGGTTCCTATTCCTCTCAGTGCTTCAGTTACATTGTTACTTAATATTTTCATATCGTTTCAACATAGGTTCATATATCTTCTTCATGAAATCACCTCATCCTCATCAGATTTTACTTTAAAGTAAAGTAGTCCATGATGTTCACAGATGTATTCCGACATCTTGTCAGGTGACATCCTTTCATGTAGCTTTCTTCCATGCAACATCCTTCCACACTTTCAGTGTGAGGGTACATTCTGTATGGGTGCATAACGTCTCTCACACACTCTATGCGATATAGGAATGATACATGCGGTCCCATATATGGCTTTTCTGTGACTGTTAAAAAATGACAGTGGTGAGGGGGCAGGAACTAGCAAGAAAACATGTACCTGCTCCTCCACACTCACATAAAAGTGCAACATGATGGCTCGCAAAGTGCTTTCCTTTCATGGCCCAATCTCAATCCTCGTCTCCCTAGTTAAACCACTGTTTTCATGGCTAAACATTCATTGAGAGATAGCTCTGCTGTTTTGATGTTGATGTGTGTTTTGGCTTAAAGGGGTCAGTGTCTGCGAATAGTTCTTTGTTATTGGTGGGTACCCTTGTTTTCCTGTTGTGAGTGCATGATAAGGATTCCTAAAAAATACAATTTTAGCACAAAGTGGTGTTAATCTGGTAAAATACCTTAGCGAGCTGCGCATCCACTGTAGAGCTCTTTGGGTAGAGCACTCATCACAAGTTTTCCTAATGACACAATTGAGCCAGCTCTTCATTTCTCTGGGGTGAATGCCATTGCCCAATTGCCCAATACATCTAAGTTGAAGCACCAACCATATAATTGCCCACAGTGTTTTCACTACCCAGTTAACCTTAAGAATGGCACTTTGCCCCACTGTGTACACTAAGGCATTTGGTCAGAGGTAAGTACATGTGTTTGCAGACTCTTTGCATTGTCATGGTCATATAGTGATTTAACTACAGTACCTAATTTCTGATTTGCATTCACTGTGACCGATACAAAATATCTTACTAACATTGAAATGGTTCTCTGTTCACTGATATCTCAGTGTGTCTCATTGCTCTATAATGTGTGGAATTATTTCAACTCAGACATAACAGATTGTTGTTGTTGATGTATTTTCTCCTTGCCAATTAGGATTTATGAACAGTAGTGTCCCACAGCCATTTGTGAGATATGGTAATGGCAGATTATCTTGATGGTGCTGATGATGTGATTGCCTTGATAGTCCTGGGATCAACGTTAGACAAGTGGGTCATAAATCCTTTATCGATGATCAGTCCGCTGTTTCTAAGGTTGAGCATCTTCAAGTATTTGAGCTCTCATGTTCTTCTGTGTATAGTATTCAAGAGGCTGTCTTGCAATACCATCACCAACAGGTCCTGAAATGTGTGGAAATATTGTGCGGAGTGGTGATCCACTGGCGATGCTTTTGTATGGTTTGATATGCTTTAGCCTTGTAGTTAAATACTTTCATTCAGTTCCTAGCAAATTCCACCTACATACTTTCCTTGTGGGCATTTCTTAAATTGGATGAGGTACATAGCATTGGACGATTTAGAGTTTTATGACCAATATATCTGTATTGTTTGGTTTGTTGGGTTATTACGGCAGATTCAAGGCAGATGTGTTGGCAGGTTTTTCATCCTCTAACATTGCATGTCTACCTTCAACATCTTATTTGTTCTTCATCTAGTAGAAATGCACTTCAGGTCAGGGGCCATTTTATTGTTTTTGGGTTAGTTGTATGCAGTCAAGGGAGTTTATTTGAAAATGTCTCTCAGCTCATCATACTTGCAATATTTGTTGTAGGTCCTGATATGAAGTCAAGTGGGCTCCACAGAGGGTGCAAATCATCAATGTAGTTCATCATTTTTTCTTAGGATTCTATATAATATGTAGCAACTCAAAACGTTTTCAGAATGGAAACAAAAAGTCTTCTGCCATCGGATGTTTCTTCCAAAAGACTCTCTGGGTCTCTCCCTGGTGTCATAGTTTTTATGTGCAAGGTTTCTGCAAAGACTGATGTGTTGGTCACTGGTGGACCATTCCCTCTGGGCCACTGGTAGGGTATCAGCACTCCAGTGTTGCTTTGTTTTCATTTTAAAGATCCAGGCTCAGATGCAACAACTTTGATGGCCTATTTCCAAGAAGAAATGCGCCAGGCGGGTCTCGAGGTGTATGGCTATGTTTTAGTTCCCCTCGCTGTCTCAGGGTACTGATGCTACTACCACCCAACCCCAATTTACATCTGTCTTTACTGACTCAATGCTCACTTGTGTCTGTGGGCTTGTCTATGGACCTCAGCAATGTCGCGTGAGCTGGTTGTTTTCCAACCTCCTTGATCTTATGCCACATGCTCATTCCTTCTCCCACTCCTCCTGGTCAATTGATATGCGTGTTCTGTCTTACTCTTTGGCTCTCACAGTTCCTTCATCTCTGAAGGAACATCTAAACAACCACTTTCCTTACTTCTGTTTCCTCTCCACACCTCCAACTTACATCCATGACTCTTTGCCACCTCACCACCTTCCTCTCTCTGGAAGTTGTATCTTGTTCTCTCATGCTCCACTTCTTCACCTCCTCTGATCTCTTCAGCTCAGTCACCTCCACTTTGACAATGATCTTCACTTCACCCAACCTCTTCTCTTACCTGCTCTCCTACTTGATATCCATCTCCTCCAACCTCTTCTGTTTTCTCCCCTCGATATTCACCTCCTCCAAAGTCTTTTGTTCTCTCCCCTCCTCCTTGATGTCCATGTCCTCCAACATCTTCTGCTATCATGCCTCCTCCTGTAACTTCTTCTGCACCTCGGCCTCCTCCTGCATCTTCACATGCACCTTTCACTCCTTGGGCACATCTATATCCTTGCAAATTCAAGTCCTTCTGCACCTTCCCCTTCTCCCACACCTTCCAATCCTTCTCTGCCTTTTCAATGCTCATTATTGCTGCTGTGTTCCTCCAACTGCCCACCACTAATGCTTCTCTCCCCACTTTTATGTACTGTCCATTATCATCCCCTGAGCCAGGATTAACGGAACGCATGGCACATAGGAACCGTAATTGAGTTGTTCGGGGGACTGATGGGTGGGTTAGGGGGTAACTATCTCAGTTGTGTAGGGTTGACTTCAACATACTGGACCCATATCAGGCAACATGGTGAACATCATTGGGAGAATATTTCAACGTTGGGTTGCTGAATAATGATGATGCTGCAGCTCTGCATGAAAAGGGTCCACAGGTTTGACATGCATATTTCAAAGATCCCCTCTTAAAGGGCAACACAGAGCTCGTGTGATGATCCCCTGCAGGCCCATCTCCATGTTGAGGGAGAGGACATTTTAACAGATAGGCCAAGCTGGTTTTAGTTGCAGACTCCAGTTTACCTGTTTCATATTCCATGTGATCTTCTGTGTAGAATATCTGGTATCCAGCTTTGTCCATCCAGAAGGAAAGCCACTCAATTTAGTCTGATATTTCCTCAGGCAACAGTTGAATTCCATAAAACTGTACTTGTGACTTGCTGTGAGCCATTTTCAAGGCCTAAACTTGATTTCTCATTTCTAATTGCACGTGAAGTGTGAAAAACGCTTTTTAACAAAAGTTGGTTTTTCGTCAATTTTTTACTCTCTCATAAAAGGCAGCTGAGATTTGTCTTGGAGAATGAGCATGAGTATAGATTAAGAGTGTTTATGGGCGATGCTGAGGTTGACAGTTCCAATGTGGGGCATCATTATGGTAGGAGAACATTTGGCCTTACCTTTTCCAGACCCTGTATTTAGGATGTCTTGCATACCAATCTTACAAATTGCATTGACAGTGCTTTTGGCTCGTTCAGTGTTTGTATTTGGGTATCCCATGCCCTAGGTTCGGATACCCATAATTCTCATGGATCCATTGCTATTTTGAGAACAGTGGGCAGTTTTATCTCATGGTTAATTACAAGTTTAGTTTTCTGTGTGAACAGATGAATCCAGTAGCTCAGGGTATACAGGATGCTTCCTGGATTTCATTTTGATTGTCTTCGCAAAAAACATTTGTATTTGGTCATTTGCACTCTTCGAGTTATTTCCCCAATGCAAAATAATTGCATTATTGGACCTGGTCTAGTTTCTTTTCTGTCTATTTAGGCAATTTAGAGAACACATTATTATGGCCATTGTTCTGGTCAGCAAATGTTTCGAGAATTGTGCATGATTGCAGGTTTTCTGGACCACCTACATTTGGTTTATCCATGAAGATCTCAGAGCACTGATCAGCACAATTCAAAAGAAACAATCATGTTTGAATGTTTTCTAGATCAGCTGCTTTAGAAGTATCATTGGAGCCCTGGGGGAACTCAGGAACGGTTTCGGAAGCCACGTGATACAGTGTTTCAATTACACCATCTCTAGAGCAACACATGTATCTTAGTCCTTCTAGCTTCTTCCCTTACTGTTAGGGTAAGGGTTGCTGGCGCCACCACCTTTTACATTTCTGTTATGGTGGATATTGCTATTGATCCTCTACTTTCTTCCAGATAATCATCTGTGAACTTGCCTTCTAGCATCAGTATGCCAACTGCAGCATCATGATTGATGTCAGTTTGAGTTGCATGGCAGGATATTTGAGGCACACTCCCATCAATTGACAGTCCTCAAACCAGCACTGGCACTGACAAATCAGCAAAGTCACTCCTGACAGAAGGCTCTATGGGAGGTAGGATGGGAAAGAAATGTATGAGAGGAGGGGTAATGGAGTGTAAGTACAGGATTGGCTCTGATGTTTGTGCTGGCTATGCCGAATTTCCCCCAGATGTGATACTAGCTACAGCATTGTGTTTGTTAAGTTCATCATCCATAGATGAGAGTGATGGCAATTTTTCCAGTGCCATTTTTGCCATCATGGCATTGTGTACCGATTTCTCCATCAGGGACATTAGGTGTGACCAGACTCCCCCCATGGAAGGCCACTGGCATTCACTCCACCACCTGAAACACATGTGCATGTTTTGTTTTTCATGTTTGACAGATGCAACATTTTGTGGGTGCAACCCCCTCTCTCACTGTGATGAGGTGTTTGATGTCTGGTGTATGTTAATGTATTCTTGAACATGTGAAGCAACAATTAGGGCAATGACGTCTGTTTTAGTATTAATATTGGGACCTTGGTGCTTGTATCTTTTGTTTGCATGGATCCAGGAATATCTTGTGCAATCTACCTGATTTTGGAGGTTGTAGGATTAAGAGTTTAAGCATTCTCCTCCTTCCTCCTCTGCCCATCCTTGGGCACCCGCAACACTTCAGCAGGGCGTACCTCTGACCTGTACCCCTCCACGGAAGTCCTTCAAATGGGGCAACTTGCTCCACATTGCTTCTCTCAACTCTCGCTCAGCTGGCAAATACTCCTCTGACATCTGCCATCTCCTTGAATAACTTGATATGGATGCACTCAGACTGACCATGACTTGGTTCATGGCCAGCTCCGACACAAGCTTTGACACACTCCTTCCTGATGGCTACAAGATCCTCTCCGTCCCCAGAACCAACCATCTTAGTGGGGGTGTAGCCTTGATCTTCCCAAAGTGGATCCCTGCTTCTGTCATTCCTATGCAGAACTACACCTCCTTTGAATGCCCGGTCTGCAGGCTCTCTATCTCTCCTGGCCTTTCTCTCACTGTGGCCACTATCTACAGGCCACCCGGACAGGTCGCATCCTTCCTCTCTGGTTGGGCGGACCTCTCCTCCTCCCTCATCGCCTCTACCTCTCAACTTCTCCTCCTCTGAGACCTTAACATCCACCTGGATGCTACCTGTCCTTCTTCAGGACTCTTTCGCAAATTCTGTGACTCTCTCTCTCTTCCCATTCTTCCCTCTGGCTGACTCACTCTGGGGGGAACACCCTGGTTGTTCTGATCTCCCCAGATGGCCACCTCTCAAACTCTCTCACCCTGCTCTCTCTTGGAGTGATCACTTTCTCCTTTCCTCTCATCTCTCTCTCTCTACCCCTTAGGCTAAGCCGACTCCAGCACTGCCTTCTTGGTCACCCTACCCATGAAGCGAGTGTCATTTGAGGCTTTCACTGCTTCTTTCTCTCCTCCTTCTGCATCTTTTGCTGAATCACATCCTGACACAGCCCTATCTAACCTTTATCTTTCTATCTCTTACACCATTGATGTACTTGCCTCTGTCATGAGGATTCGCTTGAAACCCAAATCCAAGCGACAGTGCAGGGTGGCTTAGAGGAAGTGGAGGGCATCAGGTGCACCTTCTGACAAACTGTCCTGCTGCCTGCTCCAAAGGCAATACAGACTCTTTGTCTTGGCCAAGAAGACAACCCACATCCAAGCCTGCATCTCTGCAACATCTAACAACTTGGCCGAACTCTTCAAAATCTGCAAGCAGCTGGCCTATCCTGCTGCAGTCTCTACATTTCCTGCTCCCTCCCAGGCCCTCTGTACAGCCTTGGCTGCTCATTTCGTCACTAAAACAGGTCCACCCCCTCTTCCTCTTCCTCCTCATCCTCCTCCACTCCTAGCCTGCATGTGGCTGTCTCTCCTCCTCCCTTCTTTTCCTTTCCCTTGTTCACCCCAGACAATGTTTCTACGCAAGTCTGATCTATGAAAGTCTCATCAAAACAGGTTCTCCCCTGTTCATCCAGATCCTTCAAAGACCACATCGACACCCTTTCTCCAGCCATGGCCAATTTCTGCAATTACTCCTTTGCCACTGAAACCTTCCTCTCCCCCCTTAAGCACGCCCTTGTGCACCCCCTCCTAAAGAAGCCCTCTGCCGATCCTTCCTCTCTGGCTAACTATCACCCAATCTCCATCACTCCTTTCCTGGGAAAACTATTGGAAATGCTGGCCATCTCCCAGCTTAATCTGCACACTGAATCTGTTAGTTGTATTCACGACCACCAGTCTGGCTCCAGAGCTGCCAGAAGAACGGAAACTGTTCTCCTGAACACTAGTGAAGACCTGCTCTCTAACCTTGACACTAACATTCCTTCTGTTCTCATTCTCCTCCATCTTTCTTCTGCTGTTGATACAGTCAACCATGCCATCCTGCTCATTCACCAACATGGTAACCTGGGTATCTCTGATCAGGCCCTGCCCTGGCTGACCTGCTTTCTCACTGAACGACCCTCTCAGGTTCAACTAGTGTCTTTCCTCTCTTCTATCTCTCTCTCTCTACTTGTGGTGTTCCTCAGTGGACTAACCTCTCTCCCTGGCTGTTCAACCAATACCTGGCACCTCTTGCCCACTGCATGACTGCTTTCTGCTCCAATTTTCAGTGGTATGCGGATGACACCCAGCTCTCTTTCATGCTCCCCTCAGCCACCTTTCTCCTTCTCTCATTACACATTGCCTGGCTGCAATCCAGGAATGGTGTGCCGCCAATGCCAGTAAGACTGAGATCCTCCTCATCAGAACACCAGCTCCCTCCTTACCTCTCTCTCTCTCTAGCCACCCACTCTGGGCCCTCTTCCTGCTCCTACCTATAAGGCTAAGAACCTTAGGGTCATCTTCAACTCCACCCCCTCCTTCTCTCCTCACGTCTCTGACATCTCTAAGCGGTAACATTATCCACGGCACAACCTCATAGGTATTCTTCCTTTCCTCACTTTCCTCCAGAAACTCACTTCTCCAGAGCTCTGGTCCTCTCTAGGCTGGACTACTGCAACAGCCTCTTTCTAAATCTTTCTGCCTCTATTCTCCTCCCTCTACAACCTATCCAGAACAGGACTGCGAGACTTGTCCTTGGCCTCAAGCCCTGGGATCATATCTCTCCAGCTCTGAAATCTCTTCATTGGCAGTCAGTGGCGGCAAGGATCAAGTTCAAGACCCTCTGCATCATCCACACGGCTTTCTGGGGTCTGGGACAAAACTACCTCCAACTCTCTCTTCCTAAACATCTCCCTTCTCGAGCTCTCCGCTCCTCCACCTCCAACTCTTTGAGGGTCAGTAGCTTTTCCCAGCAGAGCGTTGGGGGGCAAAGCTCTATCTTTGGCTGGGGCCTCCCTTTGGAAGAGCCTCCCTGCCTCCCTCAAACTTGAGCAGAACCACCTATTTGCTTCCGCTTTCTCTCTTCCTCTTCCCTGCTGATGGACCGACTGCTCCACGACTGGTGACCTGGACACCCCCTGAACAGGCCCAGGCTCCCGCATGTCCATTTGCACCTTGCACTGCCTCTTAGCTCCCCCAGCACTTGTGGTCCGTATCTGCAACCCTACAGTCCCTCTCTCTGCACTTATGAGCCACCCGTTGGCTGCACTTTCTGATTTACCTACACTGAGCCACTTGCTGGCTGAACTTTTGAGTTACCTGCACTTCTCACCCTGCCCCCCCTCAGCACTTCTCCCCTTCCACTTCCCTGCACTTGCGCGAGCTGAATGACACAAGGCCTAGTAAGATTGTTGTCTTGTCCTCCCTCTGTTTCCCGCTCCTTGTCTTGTCGCACCCAGAAACACTTTTGCACAGGTGCGTTATAAAAGCCATATTGTATCATATCATTTAAGGGGCAGGTTCCCAACTAGCAATCACCATTTTAGGGGTAATCTTTTCCTTACTCTTGGCAGTGGCTCTCCCATAATAGTCCTGCCCAGGCATGCAGCCACATGTTCAATTTTTATAACTGCAATTAGAAAGGTCTTATTTAGTCTACATATATATATCTAGGTTGTCCACTATATGTTATACTGCTTGTCCTCTTATTCTTGCTGACTTTAACATATGTTGTGCTGACCATAGAACACCTCTGTATCTTTCTCTGATGCAACCACCTGTAGAGGTACCATTTAATTTGCATAATTGATTCAGAGATGTCTCACGAAGCATTGCTCTGATGGCATAACTTTGAATAGAAAAGACACAGAGACATTCTGTGTACTCATTCGGATCTCACCTCCCACGAAATGCTGCAAAAGCAGGGAACTGTGCTGCTTTTGAAGCTACTGGAGCTGTAT